>NC_132881.1:18722025-19322025 GCF_030463535.1 Salminus brasiliensis
GCTCTAACTTGGACGGACAGTGTGGTCTCACAGTAAATTTCCTTGGTGGTGATCACACTACAAGAATAACGTGGTCATATGCTTCTTGAATGTGGTTTGAGTGATCAGATTACATCGTGGAACGTCTTCGAGGTTCCTTGTACCCTTGTTAACACTTTGTGCTGGCCACTTATGATCAGATCACCCAAGAATGCACGTTACTGCTAGGTGTGAACAGGGTTTTAAGAGTTTTTCATTTTTATGTTCTTATTCTTATTTTAGCCATTTCCACCCACTCTTCTCTTCAGTTCTGCAATATTCTTGGGTCACCTTGCCACACAGCATGTTTAAGATTTATCCAGCAATGTTTAATTATGTTCAATGATAAAGTCAGAGTGCAATATTTCCCCATGTCACAGGCTGCCAAACAACCCCAGTGTAAAAGATCCAGTCCCATGCTTAACAGTTGGCAAGGTGTTCTTTTCATCAAATGTCAAATTTAGTTCTACCTAAGAGTTTTCTTGGTGCTCTTTTTACAACCCCTAACAAAAGTACTTGTTGATGGTTATTAGATAATAAAGTTCATCAAAAAAACAGGTCACCTGAAAAAAAATGAAAGCTAACTGATTTAGTTCTTTAGGGGAAACTCAGCTATGCTATATTGCTGTATGTTATACCACTCAGGTCTTTACCCCAAGCCGCCCTCCCCCCGCCCCCCATACCACATAACACCTCCGTTTCCCCTCTGCAGAGTGTCTGTCCCACCTTGGCTATAAACACTGGCTGGCGCTGGGATAAGGCAAATGAACAGGCACAAACACACGGCTTCCCCACTTTAAAGATTGTTAGGACATGAGGAAAGAATCTGGGTGAGACGGCTGACTCTCACAGCTTTTATTGTTTATTCATTGCCACGTTTTACAAGTTGGATTATTTATTAATTTGCTGAGACACGTTGGCAGAGCTGGGCCAGTTTCCAGGCCCGAGGGGACAAAAACCTCTCACAGGTTACAGAGGAAGTCCAGCAATTCTGCTTCCTTCTTCTCGCCAAGTGTTTCCTCCCTTCTCTCTTTCTCTGCAAGAACTTTAAGGCTCAGTGCATGTAGAACTTCATCTTCTAAGTCTGGCCTTGCAGCCATATTACAGCTATATAGATTCATTTAATAGACTTTAAGGTGCAGAATGCGTGATGCAAAAACAATAGACGGACAAAAGAAACATGCAAAAGTAATGATGTCTTTCCTAGCAATCCATCTATTCTGCTTCTTCCTGGTGAGGGTCTGCGGTGCGACCGTGCCTTCTGATTCCCTTCCAATCATGTCGAACAAATTAGAACTGCTTTTAGAGATGTTTGTGCAATGGACAAAGTCCATGATAAACTCTCTGATGAACTGCTGTTTATCTGTCTTTCTGTAGCTACATACAGAATACAGCTGAGCAGCAGGTAACTTTATTCTCTAAAACTTTAAAATGCTTTAAAAACTTTAAATGTTTACTATATTTACAAAGAGGGCCTCACTCCACAATAGTTGTGATCTGATTGAGTCATCGAGCGCCACTGTTTGGTCTTTACACTTATACCGGAAGTGCTTTTTTAAAAATTGTGGCCAAATAATTTTGGTTGCCAAATATTTGGTGCATCCTTAGACATTACCTTTGCAGATATCACAACAAAAGGTTTTCCTTTTCCCAATATGTTACATTCAGTAAATAAACAATGACTGCATATTCAAAGGTGTAGACAAAGTGTATATTGATAACTTAGATTTGCACTAAACAGCACCTCTTGCACTGGATCCCCCTAAGAGAATACTCTCACCAACTTGCTCGCTTGTTTGTGGCAGAAGTGTTTATTCCCAACGAACGTTTACCTGGACGTATGGGTCTGTGATGCAGAAAATTAGGAGGAACCTTCTGTCCAGATATAATAATACATTATGAAACCAAACATTATAGATAATATACTCTTGCTTTATGTATATATATTTTTTTCTACATGGTTGGTGTGGCGCAACAGATAACACCACTACCTGCAAGCTAGAAAACTGGGGTTCGATTCCCGATCTGGGTGACTATGCTGCTCTAAACCAATAAGAGTCCTTGGGCTAGTCCCAGGGCTAAGACTCCTAACACTACATTGGCCCACCTCTGTAACACAAGCAACCTTGTAAGTAACTCTAGATAAGAGCATCAGCAAAATGCCATAAATGTAAAATAACAAAATTGATAGCTAATTAATAGTGTTCTCATTCTAGTACATTAAGCACAATAATATTACTAGTGCCTTCAAGCGACTCAAAGGAAGCATGTTCTTGCCTTCCCAGAATTTGCTGGTAAACCACAGGAAACCCTCACTAGTGGGTGTGAAGTGGCATTATGGCATTGTATTGTGAGAAAAACTGGGCCAAAAAAAGCGAAGGGTAAAAAAAACATACATTAGTGGTACACTGAGCAAAACCAGAGCAAACCAACAAGCCCTTCAGCTCTTCCTTTATCAGTTTCACAGGTTTTCTAATGAGGTCGAATAAAAGAATAAACCTGCAGGAATTGTAGTGTCGCATAGGAAAAGAAAAGAAAAGGAAAAAAAAACAAAAAACTTGTCACTCATACCTGGCTTTCATCACATTCGAATGGAGGGTCGCCATGAACGCTCATCTGGTATCGGGCATACAGTGCCACCGACTGCTCGTAGGACGCCAAGAAGTCAGGGTCCTCAAAGTTGACCGGCACTAGCCTCACCTTCAGGGGCAGCAGGATGGAGGGATGGTTAGTGGGAGGAACGGAAGAACAAGGGAATAAGGGAAGTGGCCCAGACCTGACTAGACGTGAGAGGTGAACAAGTACATATGAAATGTGGAACCGCAGACGGTAAGAGGCAACAGGTGGATGTGAAAGGATGGAGCATGGAACAAATGAAAACGAAATAATTTGAAATAATGGAAAGGGAAATAAAAGACAATGGAAGCCACAAATGTGACAAAAAGAATAGCGTGTTTGAGGAGCGGTTGACAACGAGCCTTCATACTAGGGATGTGCGTGGGTACACAAGCACCTGGTTAACCATTCCACGAGAAGAAGGAAAAGATCTACAGGGCAGGAAAACAGTGAAACACTTATCATATTTGAACAACGTTATAGATTGTGACTATTTTGCTCATACATGTCTGTTCATGTTAAACTAACACAGATCTAAAACAGACTAACGTAGGTACCACTGAGGAGAAAAAAAAACAACTTTGTGTAAAAGCCAATTAATCAATCTACCGCAACCCCAGTTGATTCTAGTTTCAGCATGAGCAGATTAGTTTATGCAGTAGGACAGCCTTCTCTGAAATGTTAACCTTAAAGCATAAACTTCAGAAGTCCAAAAGAAGAATGAGATAGATCAGAATTTCCTGATATTTATATTTAGATGTATTGAATAATCTAGAACATCTAGAACAGACCACTTAATTTTCATGAGAAAAAGCAAAGGAACAGTCTTAAAGTTAATTAAAGGAAATAACGGTTCATATTCCTCGTTTGCAATAATTTCAAACGGTCGACCCACTGACTTCATCAAGCTGCTGTTTTTTTTTCCTTTTTTGAGGAATTTCTAGTTTTTACAGCACTTATGTTTTAGGTTTTAGGAGATCTTCCCTTCAGTATCTCCTTCAGAATGTGAAGTACATGTTCAACTGGATTAAGGTCTGGTGAACATGGGCAGTGTAAATCTCCCCTTTTTACCCTGATTGAAGACTTTGTTGCAGTGTGTTTTGGGTCACGGTCATGCTGCATTAGGTGTCTTGCAAATAGATAGGATGAATTTCTCTATAAATTGGCAGACAGAACTTCCAAATTCATTATGCTGCCATTATTAAGTTCCACCACAAGTGAACTACACTATAAGAAGCATAAGAATCTAGAGAAACTTTTGAAGGTTCTTCAATGTGAAACTGTGGAGAAAAGTCTTAAGATGCTTTGAGGAACTTTCAAGAATAGCTTTTCAGAAGGAAACAATCCTTTGAGGATTCATCAAAGCTCCTTAAGAGGTTTCTAAACACTGGGCCTTTCCTTCACTTTGGTATAGGTCAGTCAAGTTATCAGTTAGACGATTTGTGCTACATACGATTTGTGGCTGATTTCTGTATTTCTTGACAAATTCCAAGCTGGTCTTTAAATTCTTACAGCTGATGAGTGGTGTGCATCTTGTGGTATGGCCTCTATATTCCAACATTCCAACTTGTTGTACTGGCCAGGTCTAATGCTTGTGCAATGGTTTTGCAAAAACTTTCCTAAATGGCTTGCTTTACTACCACAGAAAGCTCTCTTATCTTCATGTTGGTTTATTCTTTTTTTTAACACCAAATGCAGCCTGTATGTGCGAAACCCAAGAATGTAACTGGACATTCAGCATACCTGGGCAACAAGAAACCCCTCTCAGACGTGATCCAATACTTTAGCTTGGCAATGGAAAGTTCAAACAAAAGAACAGAAAATAACATCCGAATTTCTGATCTATCGTCTCATTCATCTTTTCATCTCAAACCCAAAGATCTGTTGTATGGCAGATACAAAAGGGGGGGGGGGGTTGCCATTGCATTGCTGTGCTTACATGTGCTGTTAAAATCTTTCTTTTTTTGTAATATTTAATTAAAGCTTCCGCTCGCCCCATTTTCATTTTTGAAAGAACACACTGCATACTGAACAACAGGAGCAATCATACAAATAATATTCAGCCATCAAATCACATGCATGACAGCAGTGGAGTATTAATCCAGGTTTGAAGTGTAGAGAAAACACAAAATGGAGGAAAATGAGGATCTGAAGATGAGGCTAGTGCACTGCAGCCCGGTCAGCTCATATTCACCTCTAGCGCAAGAATAAACAGCACGCAGCACAACGCAAATAACAACCACTACTGGAAAAGGAAATATACAAACACAGTCGGGTGGCATATTAAAACAGGTAGTGTCAGTCAGGTAGTGAATAGCTCCTCTATACGTCTCAGGAACTGAACTGGGGGGTGAAACACTAATCTTCCAAAATATAAGTAATAACACGAAATATTTGAGATATGGTGTCTGTAAAAGTCATAGCATGTCTTTTACATTATTTTCATAATCTTGGGCCCCTATGGAAGATTATGACATTCACCAATAATTCTTCTTTGGGGTTATTTGGTATCCATAATCATAATAGAGCTGTAAAAAATTCCTTTCTCACGAACAAGTTTAAGAAAATTTGTAGGAAAATACTGGTGAATTAGGCCCATTGGTCCTTTAAAACACTAGTCAGTTAAGCAGTCTTCGTGACTGAAGCTCCTGCCATCTCTACCCAAACAATAAACGTCTTTTAAAAGTCATTTAGATCTTTTCCACTTCTCTAGATCCAAAATCAATGTCAGATGGGCTTGCTCTACCTTTTAATACATGCCACAGTACATGGTAGTAATGTTAACTGCTTCAGTGTATCATGAAGTTTCTCCATTAATTTGTTCTCTTTTTGAACAGCAACTGTGGGTCCAGGGGAAATGAACAAAGTCAGACCGCTTCATGGAAGAGTGTATAAGATTCTCACTCAAATGTACCCAAAGTGTCACTTACAGTTACTGACAACAACTGAACAGCCAAGTGTTTTTACATGCAAACACACATACACAATTAATTACTAATCAATTCCACAAAACAACCTTAAGCAGCTTCTAAAGAACCACAGCATGACAAAAACACAGCACACACTAAAACACAGTTGTTCAGGTAAATAACTGTTATGTGTATTATGTGTGTCGTGAGACCATTTCTAAAGTGGAATAAAACTTTTTATGCAGATGGAAAGCACAGCTATCAACTTGAGTGGATGGAAGGAGACACTGAGGCACTGGTGTTCGTTTCATCAGAAGATAAAACCCATCCAGATGTAGCAAAAAGGCAACTCATCAGGTCATATTAGCTTCTTCCAGTGCTCTAAGGCCTAATTTGTGAACTCATTATATCCGTTTGTTTTTAACGCAGGCTGCAATTACAACTGGTTTCCAAATGGAAGTCTTGGCATGATATCAGCTTTGTGCAGCTAATGATGCACAGCTTTGGTTTGAACTAGTCACAAGGTTTAAATTGAATCCTGTGTTCATTTCAAGGCAATAAGAGAGTGTTCTGTAATGACACTCTAAATATCATCTTATTAATAGTCTGAATATAGTAGAATAGAAGAGTCTTATTTTTCAATAACTGTTGCTTTATTTGGGCACCTGGCTCTTCTTTCTTAGGGTGTCTTCACACCTGAAAGTACAGAACAGGGTTAATTTTTTATTATATTGTATTTATGATCGGGTTCACAACGCAATGTAGCGAGCGCACCAAAGAACAATGAATGAGATATCTACGTCCCATCTTCATGGTCCAAGACACCCTTAGTCATATTCTACTGCATTCGGTCAGAAACGCGTCCTCCGATAACCTTTTATAGTCAGATGCACAGCCAAACACACGACGCTGGGTCAGCAAATTGCATACATGGCTACAACACCATGGTTTCGTCTTTACCTTGGAAAGTACATTTTGGTCATTTTGTGCTATGTACACCTTGCATTGGATAAGGATGGGGGGGGCAACGATTCTGGAGTTAGAACCACTTCAAAGCAAATGCAACACCTAAACCAAACACACACACTTGATAATTGTGATTACACCAGCAAGTACAAACCACATGTGCAGAAACCATCTGTGACCACTACAGTGGGATATGGTACAGTATAGTGGCCACATGGGTTTTAACAGTTATAGGAGATCCTTCATATGACGATATTTATCCTTATGCGACACATTTATTAAACCTCACAATACTTATTAATACACAACCTCATGACTGTGACATTGATTTGCCATTTCTGTTCTCTTTGATCAAACAGCCTTTCTCCACAGAAGACACACATGCTGCGATGTGAGACCGTTTTCCAGTACTGATTCCACTGCAAGTCAGAGAAATAGTGCCAGGACAATTTACACCTTCACTAGACAGAACCAAAAAAGTGACAGTCCAGGTCCACAAGCCCTCATCTTCGCTATAAAAACAACTGCTGCTTCTTTCTCAAGGCGTCTTTCCAGCATAGTCTCAGCTTGAGTGATGGTACAGTCCGGTCCCTAATTAGGGAACCACTTTCCATCACCTGAAACTCAGCATGTAACAGAAACCAGTTGTTGGATGCATATGGCTTCCTTAGGTGTCCTTGGTGCCATGCTCTGCATGTACCCATGGATAATAACAATACCCATGTGAGACTATGTGGGTTCTATTCCATTATTGTCCAAGTATGAGACAAGTCCAAGATACATTTATTTATTTTTAAATGGCCATTTGCCCATTTTGTCATTTCTGTCATTCTTGTAGGATGTCTCCTCATGACATCCTTTTTTAAACAACTGATTATGGATCACATGGAAATAGTAAGTCAAAGATGTTGAGCATCATGTGCCAATGGCAGTGCAGGCCATCTTGATCTGCATGACACTTTACAGGAGGGATTTCTCCATTGGCGAGCACTTATACAGACATGAGTGTACCAAACAACCAAAGAAAGGTGATTGTCTCTCCTTGACCTTTCGAAGCAAATGTTTGCTGATGTCTGGCTGCTTACCCTGAGGTCTTGCAAATCTGAGGAAAGCTTTGCAGTCATTCCCACGTGAACACGCATTAACACAAAGTGTGGACTGGCTCCAAGTTCTCGTCCCTTCCAGATGAAGAGGTTTCAAGTATTTGCTCAAGTCAGCCTTGTGCGTCAGGGACAGGAACCTCAGTATCCTCTACCGTGAAGGACTCTTGTTGCTGTCTCTATAAGTGAGGCATGTGCCACAGTACCTAGTACAAGATGTCTGAAAGGCATGTACTTCGAACAGACACTACACATGACACATTTATATGTAATCAAATGAGAGTAAAAGAATAAATTAAACTTCAACCCTAACAGCCATTACCACACAGTAGACCAAACAAATGGCAACACCCATCTTATCATGATCTGAAAGATGAGAAAGATTGGAAGTATTTCGGCATGATGTGACTCTTCAGACATTTACTTCAAGCTACATGTCAAGTTGGCATTAAATCAAAAGTGGTCCAATTTAAAATTGTATGTCCTACATCACCTAACAACTCTACTTCTGTTAAATGACAAAAACATGTAATAATATGTACCTCTAGACTGTCCCAAAAAACGTGGGTGACTGCTCAGTTGAGTTGCCCAGTTAGGGCATACCGAATTGGATGCGACCAGTAGCAAGTAGTACTCATTATTTCTAAAAATCTAAAATACAGAACTGGTTCTGCTAAATGAAAAAGTAGAAGGAAGAAAGTGAAATATGGTGGTTAGAAAAGAGGCCCTAAGTGGAAAAAGCCCATCAAGCCTGAAATGCATGAAAATATTACCTGTCTAGCGTGCCTTTATTCTGGATTTTAGAGAAACCTCAAGTCTAATGCAATTATATAATAAACACTGACATTTCAGTGCACTAATTCCAGGTAAAATTAGCATTTCAGGTGGCCTAAATGCAGCTGCAAGGAAAATTATATTTGCAGGCTCACGAATGGAGCAACTGTTGATGAAGTACTGTCACAGAAGGACTAAAAGCAGCGAGATGATGGATTTTTTTATTGGTATGGGCTGAGAAAGGGGTGGGGGTAAAATACCCAAACAGAATCCAAACTGCTCAAGAGTAACAACCTTCCCATTTCACAGACACACCTGTAGAAACACTGCATGCCCGGTACGTATGGGAACAGTTTTCTCATTTCCTAACACTTTTTTTCCCATTTCTTCTTCTCCCTCTTCTTTCTGAGGACTTTCATTCATTCCACTTCTCACTCGCAAACCCACTTTAAATCCCTTATTTGCTTTCCCCTCGGCTTCTACCTTGCCTCATTTCCTTTTAGTTTGAATGCGTTATTCCATCTTGCCTAGTCCTAGTCCATTTAAAGACACCTCTCATTAATGTCAGTGTACCATACTTTCTGTGTCCAGCATTTATTCAGTGCTTATTCATACCTCATTCTCGACTTCACTCAAGTTGCCAAATTCCTCAACACAGTATTCACCATCCCCTCTTTAAACAGGCCCTGTATCACTAATTAGCAGTAAATCTAAGATCATACAATGCTGCAAATGAAATAAAAGGTTACAGGATAACAATTACAGGAAGACATTATTGGTATTAAGGTCAACTGTTGAGTAAACCCTGAGGGAGGCCATGCCATGTGCATAAACTGCATGTACTGTCCCCATTTCAAAGGGGACAGTACATGCATGTGGTAGGGGGAAGGACACCTGACCTGGCTCTCACTAGGCTTGTCAGGGGGGTCATGGTGAATAGCCATCTGGTAGAGTTTGTACACTTGGTAAGAAGCGTCGAAAGAAGCTTTGAACTGTGGACTGGGGGGTGCGGAGCGCACTAGCCTCACCTTCAAAAGAGGATATTTCAGGAGAAGGTTACCAAGAAAAGCAAGTGAATTATGAAGAGAAAAAAAGTCAGCAAAACAACAACAAAAACACAAGCAGCTCATCCCAGGAAAGACATGAACAAAAGTTAAGAAACAAAGGGATCAAAACTTGATGCAGAGATTACGGATCATGCAAAATGACAGGAAGTCAAAAATAAACCTTAACTATGCATCATCTAAAGTCAGAAAATGTCTTTAAAAAGAACTGTCTATGTAATACCGAGCTGTGTCAATGCACTGTTCACAACTTCCTGCAGATCAGCTGGGTGAGAGCAAGCATAGGCAAGGTATTGACTTTTTTATGATGAATACTTTCACACCTTAAAATATTCTAAAAACGGTTTCTCAGAATGTGAGGAATCAGAATTAGGAGAGCATCATATTGTTTATTTATTTATTTATTTATTTATTCATTTAATATTAGTTTAAGACTGCACTACCCTCAGCAGACTAACTGAGCCAACGTTGATAAAACATTTAACTGACTGGCAAAATCTGCTTCTAATTAAAAGAACTCTTTGTCAGGTTTTTGTTGGATGAGGTGCTTATTCTTCTCAAGTCCCCTGGACGGAGTGTGATGGGAAAACAGAACCCAAGGTTTATTTTGTTTGGCTTTTATTGAGAGGCTTATGTTAAAACTTGGCCAAGTTAACATTTGTGGTAATAACGATACTGATGACTTTTGTATGAGATAAATATAAGTAGCATCTTTTTATCGGCCTGGCCATAGAAACCTCTCTTGAGGTATCTAGTGTTTGATTAAAAACATGAGGACCAACCAAGACGTGGCGAACGCAGTCATAACAGTCCTTTCAGAAAAACTAAGAAGGGTTCATGGAAGGTGGAAGGATGAGGACAAAAAGCAGCGTTCAGCCGCAAAGAGGCTTTTCAGTGTTCTTACACTGTCCCCTGGAGGAAACTCTGGAGTAATACATAAATCCAGTGACAGATCTTTACATTTAAGCCAACTCACTGGCACTAAAGTATCATTTAGATTTAGTATCATGTTAAATAAATGCTTTGCTATTACAGTCATATGAACAATTTTGAAAATAAAATTTGGTAATGAAAAAGTGACAATAAGAATTTCTTTAATATGGCACTTTTCCATATGTCTGAATGCATTTCACAAATAAATGCATAGTAAGATATGCAAATAATGGCATTTAAATTTGAACAACTGCTATTTGATTAAACAGCTATTACATTTACATTATATCTCAACATTATAACATTATATCTCCCAACACAAAAAGTGTCACGTTGTGTTTAAAGTGGTAGGCTTCAGGCTTCCAGGCTTCCAGGCTTCAGGGATTCATAGGGTGAGAAGAAGTGATACAGTGCAGTGGATGTCTTGTCGGATGTGTGGAAAATGGGTCGCAAGGCAAATGTTAAGGATTGGCAAAAGGAGCGATTGTATTTGGGCATGCCAAAGGCCAAGGAAGTGGCTGAATTGACAGCTGTAGCGAAGTGTATGGTCATACGGGTCTACCAGCTGTGGCAATCTGTATGAGAATTGTGGCCAAAGACAAAACTGATGAACAGGGACAGACAAAATGCAGTTCCCTACAGAGTGTTCTTTCAGAAATTGGTGGTGAAAGACCTGTGTTGACTTCTAGAAGCAATTTTTGCCTGGAAACGAAGCAATTTTCAATCATTCATTCCATTCACAAGCTGGCTCCTTTCCGTCAGTTTTCGAAAAGTTCCTGTAGACTGGGATTTTTGCCACTGCCGGTAGACCCCGTATGAACATACTCTGAGATACACTTGCAAATTCCTTTGGCACGCCCAAATGCAATTGCTCATTAACATCTCTTTTTCTACACATCCAACACATTCACTGCACTGTTCTACTGCTTCTGCTGAAACTGTGAAGGTCAAGCCTTGAACTAAAAGGGTTTCTGCCAATCATATGCACTTGGGATGAGAACAAGACACACTGCCAAATTGTGACAGCATATCACAAAAGTGATTACAAAAATAACTGCACTCCAAAAGAACAAACACTGACTTTTACATAGCGGCCCTTCAATTTGTAAGTGTAATCTTTCACGCTGTCCGGCAAGCGAGTGCAAGAGATATGATAAAGTGCACTGCAAGTGGGGTTGATTTGCACATGTATAAACATCTCATTAAGAGGCCGGAGCAGCACGTCCTCTCGTTCGACTCTCTCCAGGCGTAATGACCTCAGGCAGCTTCCCAGAACACCGCTTATTCGGCACTGGTGATAAAGTTAAGAGAGGGCTGGAAAGGATGTGTGCAATACATCATCCCAGCACACAGTCCTCCATTTCTATTATGATGGGTTGATACTAACACAGTAGAAGGACTGCAGCTTAACAGCACACTGCTGAAACGTGTCAAAGAGATTATGAACGCCACTGGGTGGGTTTTAGCTTTAAGTGGCCGAGATGTCACACAAAAGTATTTTTAGGGAAAAAACTGAAGACATTAAGCAACTCTATGGGGCCACTGGGGAAGTTAATTATTAATGATACTTATATTGTATACATTTATATTTCTAGTTTGGAATCACATGTAACTATTTTTCATATTAAACATAATAATTAGTCATACTGTCTGCCACTACTGTGATCATGCGAAACGTTATAAATAGTTTATTGTGAAACATTGTAATATCACAATATAATATTTTTACCTATCACCTAATCCTTATTAGACACTAAATGGTATTGATTTATCATTCTTTTTTTTTTTTACACATACATATATATATATACATATATATTCTGGGATGATACATCATTCTGTTCTTCACAGTATTTTTAGTAAAACAATCTGCCTCAATTTTTAATCACTACATTCAAAATATGAGGCTTTCTAAACAATGTGTTTGTATCGAAGGATCCTGATGTTGATATAGCTTTCTGATTTACTTCGAAAACATCTGCAACTCTGTTATTCTGGAAAGGTCTAGAAAGTTTTCTAAATTACTGAACTTTCTACAATGCAGTTACATGCAATTACATTATTTAAAATACGGATTGCAAATGCTTGTCTGTTTATTCCAAGCCTCTGAGGATCATATTTAGCAGAAGCACTTATCAAGAGTTTTACCAAAGGACTCCAATGGTGTCATTCATTTATGGACACGAAACTCTTCAGTCTTCGATGTGTGGGTATTTTTCCACTATGCTATCCAGTTTAAGTTTTTGTTCGTAAAAGGTTGTATGAAAAGAACAGTAACACCTATTTCCTCACTCATACAGGTCAAATATTGCCCAAGATTTTGGAACTAAAACCTCTTCCATATACCTCTGTGATGTTTCTGAATCATCAGCACATTGTATTATGAGTAAACAAGATGAGCAAAAGTGCATCAGTAAGCTCGCTTAAATGAGGCTGACATTGCCCGCTATCCACTTAAGAAAATTGAATGACATACTGCAGTCAATCAAATCAGGCAAGAGATTAGTTCACTGAGGGATGAGCCTCGGCTTGTGGTGTCTCGAGGGACAATGACAAGCGAGGCACAAGACTGTTTTCTTATACAGCATTGCTTATTAGGCACAAAAGGAGGACTCTTTACCTATGCTGACCTCACCCCAGCAACTGCAGCAAAAGCAAGGAAGCATACATCAGTACAATGGGAAGACTGGCCTGTTTGTGTGTCATAAAGCTCTTTTACATTAGTGTCTAGAAGACATGGCTTGGTCTAGAATACCCAATCTCGTTGTTTGTCTTTGCATTACGAAAACGTAGGACCTACGGGCATAGCAGACATTACAGATGTCATTGTGATATGAAAGTGGGCAGCTTCTGACCTCTAGGCGATGGAGCAAGTCATCTGGTAGTGAGTCTGTTATAAATTCTTCCAAGCTTTTGGGCTGATTGGGCGTTGGGTTTGGACTTGTCAAGGCTTCCCCGTCTTGCCGCCTCTGCTCCTTCTGTAGCCGCCGCTCCTTCCGCAGATCCTTCGCCTTTCGACACAGAGGCTTCCTAGGATCCGCTCCCTCCCCTGAGACAAAAAGAAAGCAGAAGTCATTAAAATTTCATCTTGTATACTCAAAGTAAACCATTTTTTTATACCAAAAGGAAAACCTTGACTTTTACAGATTTATGGTTGACCATTGAGTTCATAAAAAATGTTATATTAATAAAAGGAACTCTGAATACTTCTGAACACTGAAACTGGCTGCTTACGACACATTTTCTCTGGACCAGAATTATATGGGGTCCGACCAATATCTTGGTTGGCTAATATCATCTGATATCATTGATTATGTGAATTATCACTGATTATCAGAGATGTATAGTAAGGAAGTAGAACTACTTCACTACTGTACTCTACTAGAGTATTATTTTTTTCTCCTACTTCCATGTTTACTTTAATACATATTTTGGATGAGTTTAATACTTTTACTCCATTACATTTTTAGGTGCTTGTTACTCGCTACAACTATACAAAATGGTACAAATCATTTTAAACCCACATTATCACCGCCAGAGCGCTAGATGACACAGTCACTGGGTTTGATGAAGCTGCCTCAACACTGAGCAGAACAAGCAATCAAGCTGTGAACGTACATGCTGTCGTTCTTCCTTTCACTCCACTGCTGCAGTGAGAACACTAACGCTAGAGCTTTGTTAGTTTATTTCTAGATAGAAGAACCACCAAAAGAAATTCACCACCTTCAAATACTTGTATGTGGAGCTAATGGACTGAGATCTTTTAGTTTTGTTACAAAGAGTTAAGCTGTTTTAAGCTGCTCTCCTCACTTGTTTTTACATATGAAACACTTGTATGCGGTAAGTTGCTGTCGAGTCTGTTTAGCCTTTCTTTTGGGCGAGTTTGTTTAGAGAGTTAACTGAAGACTCCATGTACATGAACTCTTCTAAAGTCCTGTTCTTGTACTGCAGCCAAAGGAATTGTGATTGCAATTAAGTCTAAGCATTTGAAATAATATAAACTATGATATTCAGACTTTTTACTGCTTTCTGTAATAACTATATAACACAATACCTGTACTTTTACTTTCAGTAATTAAGTAGTAAATTTTAGAATAAATACTTAAGTACAAAAAATGTTGAATACTTTAATGCTTTCACTTAAGTATGGTGCTTAAAGAAAACCTATACTTCTACTTAAGTCTTTTTCTCAAGTCTCTAGTACTTCAAATATATGTCTGCTGATGATGCTTCAATGGCCTTTCAATGGCAACCTATTTTGGTCAAGACATCACAACCCCACTGTGCACAGGAAAGTAAGAGGTATCCCTTTTTAATGATAAACAAATTACTATTTACTTACAACTTATTATTAAACTTAGTATCATTACTTTAACATCCTAGCATAGCATTGAAAAGCATTGATGGATAGATGTTAATGAACAGTGGAATGACAAGATCCAACAATAATTACAATAATTAACTTTTTGTATGTAAAGAGCTACGGCTGCGTATATGGCAAAAAAAATGACTTAATGTCACATTCATTCATATATTCATTCATATTAATTGATTCTGACATGTATTAAGTTGGAATGAGAAGCATTAGAAGTACATTTAATTTACATCTCTGCAATATTACAATTTCATCCGATATTACTTTAAAACCAGAAAACAATCAGACCCAAAGTTCCGTTTGCTCACAGGCTGACAGTCCAAGTGACAATAAAATAATACAAATAAATCTTAAAACATCAGCCTGACAGTTACCAATGTAACCTCTGTGAATCTGGAGACGTAAGCAGGTTAGCATTAGCTTAGTTACAATCTGCTCACCACAGAACAAATTCAAGTCTGACATTTACATTTACATTTAAGGCATTTAGCAGACGCTCTTATCCAGAGCGACTTCCAAAAGTGCTTTACTATTAACTTAAGAAAAACCTCAGCTAGTTTGAAGAGGCTAAAATGAAAGATTCCGCTAAGTTAAGACACTACTAAAAACAAGTCAATTAGGTGACCACTCTGCTTATCGCCTTGTCTTCCGTGGATTTTGAGGGATGGCAGGTCGAGCCGAGCTGTACTTGAAGCTCGAAGGGCTCTTAGTGCGGATCGGCTTTTGACCATTGCCATCAAGTATGGAGGGGGTGGTCCGTTCTTGGCTTTGTATGCCAGCGTCAGGGTTTTGAATCTGATGCGGGAAACAGCTACAGGAAGCCAGTGAAGAGAATGCAGCAGTGGAGAAACATGGCTGAATTTAGGAACATTGAAGACGACCCGCGCCATTGCATTCTGGATGGTGCGCAGAGGGAGACTAGCCAGAAGAGAATTGCAGTAGTCTTAAAGTGACGAGAGACTGAACGAGCACCTGGGCGACTCTCTAGAGAGGAAGGGTTGAATTCTCCGGATGTTGTACAGGAGAAATCTGCAGGACCGAGTTACGTTTGCAACATGATAACTGATCATCCATGACTACACCAAGACTTCGAGCTTCTGTAGATGGAGTGACCAGTGAGTTCTCAAAGGAGATGGCAAGATCATTTTTAAGTCCAGCAGTTCCCGGCATGTACAGTCCCACTTATAAATGTTTAGACAATAATGACTCCGATCGAGCAACTGCTGTTGAAAGACAGAAAAGGACAGAAAGCTGAATTTAAAATTTTGTTTTTTTCCCGTGGTTGTGGATCTGTGACCCACTCGCCAAGCTAGTCTTTGCTTAGCTAGATCATCTACAGATCCACCGAGTATCAGACATCCCTGCTGACTAATTCCTGTGCAGCCGACACAAGTATAGACTAGAGCAAAGTGGAGGAACTGGTGTTAGGAGTGACAGAAAGGCGAAATGAGACTGGTTCTGCCGCGTTTGGACTCGTAGCCGGCTATCTAGACTTAGCTAGCAGGTTAAACACTATAGCACAAGGCTGTGTAAAGGTCTTAGGAGTAAAGTAAATGGTCTTGGGAGTATTTGGATGGTTTTGGACACATTTAGTAGACTTGTTAAACCAACTTTTTTCTAAGCGTGAAATCACCAATTAATGAGCTCCCACAGAGCCCCCCACCCTATGGCCCCCTAAATGCTCACTGGGAAAATGTCATGCCATGTATTAGACAGACAAAGCACAAAAATATGACATCAGACATGCTGTCATTTTGAAATACCGCCCTTTATTTGGAGATATTGTCAACATTTTAAAATGCCAGGGTATACAGTGTTACCGCTATACCACCCAACCCTGGTTCTGACTTGGAGATATTAACACTGAGAGAAAGCACTATAATCAAGAGCAGGTACTGTGTGAATTCTACATTCAGAGTCATTTTGCTGGGTGTGAGAGCCTGTTTCTGATCACTGCTTGTTGGGCAGCTGCAGGGCTAAGGGTGTGCATGCCTATACCAGTTTCTTCCAGCAACTGCTAAACAGCAGTTAGCAGCAGTGTAAGAGAGTCTTTCTGCATGCTTCTGCAAGCCGCATAGTGAGCACACATGCGAATCGTAAGACTCTGTGTCCACCTTGCTGTAGTAAATAGCAGGATCTGGTCCTTCTGTGGAGATGGAACTCATTTTCCCCTCCTCTAGCAACATGACATCATTGCGGCAGAGGTAGTAAAACAACATGCACTCTGTTTGTTGACTCCCGCTGGTTTTTGCAAGACTCTTTCAGACCACTAGTGTTTAAATGAAAGCACAGAGAAGGCTGTTGCTATGGCCCGGGGCACCCTAGAGGAGATGCAGGTATTCCTGGACTGTAGGAGGACAGGCAGCACTGAGTGGAGAGGATGGAACTCCTTACTGTTACTGCTTCAGAGCAGAAGCTTTGGAAGCCTGCCACACACTCAGCATTTAGCTCACAGAGGGAGCCACACCATATGGAATTTGACAGCAAATATGAAAGAGGGGAAAGAGCAACGCAATTCTAGCGGTGCTAAGGAAAGAAGGAGTCCATACAGCTACTAATCTTTAAAGCTCAACGTCATTTTCAGTAATACTGTGTTCCAACTCCATCTGAGAACCAACAAGAGAGCTACTGAAAAAGGAACACTGCATATCCAACTTCTGCAGGAAAGTAGGTTTGCACGTCATTTAACTTTAAAAGGTGCACTATTGCTATCGGTATTCGGAATATGCAGTCAATAAATATGCAGTAAATAAATTTGCCATGACAATAAACAGGTAATTATGGAAATTCAAATTATGGGAATTAAAATTCCTAACATAGTTGGCAAAAGAAAGAGATTCTGATTCTGAATTAACATGAATTAATGGAAGTAAAATGGGAATATTCAAAGCTAAAGGTGAGAAATATACATATAGTTGGTAAAAAAATTTACTGAAGCATAATCTTGAAGCATAGGCTAAAATAGATATGATACCAATACAGTTGAATAGCAAAGCTGCTCCTCAATCCCAGACACATAGCACATTACTTACTTAAGGGCTATTGACACCACGCTAGACTAGTTCAACAGGTTTCTGTAACCAAGCATTAATGCTAATTATTCATTATTAACATAAAATCAAATAGCGTGTATTTTCCCACAAGGGAAATGGTGAGTGTCAGGTTTCTAGAAATCATCTGGACATATGCTGTACACGTGATGGAGGAATGAACAGTGCATGCAGGGGGCGTGGTCTCAACAGCCCTGAAGTGTGTAATGTGCCATGTGCCTGGGACTGAGGAGCAGCTTTGGTATCATATCTAATTATTTTAGCCAAGATTATGCTCCAGTATATTTTTACCAACTGTATGCAAGTTTCTTACCTTTAGCTTTGAATATTCCCAATTTATTCCCATTAATTCCTGTTAATTCCCATTCGTTCCCATAGTAAATTTCTCAACTTTGAACATTCCCGGAATATTACAACCCTATACGTAGTCATCATTTACTTTCCTTTTTGGGCCACACCTCAGTTCTTCACCATCATAACTGTGGTACTCTCATAATTACCATCACTTTCATAGAGCCTAAAATAGAGCCCTGTGGGACAAAGAAGATGCCAAGCCAAACGGTTACTAAAACATTCACATTAGTTTCTGCACTAAGAACTCTAACAGAATTATTCAAAAAGTTAGGCTATCAGTTAGTTTCATGTGAAAAGTTTAAAGCAAGCCTGTTTCCTAAAGCACATTTGCTCATATCATTTAATCCAATATCCTCCACTTCCGTTGCAGTTATGGTCCGTTCCAAATGGATTTCCAAATCGACTCACATTTAGTTTATGTTATAAGCTCAGTCCCGCTTTGTGAAATACCAACCATTCCAATGCTCTAGGATAAATACAGCACAAAGCTCCATACTGTGCCCAGATGGACAGAGGCTTTTCTCTGTTTGCTTTACAGTGCACTGTACACTGACGTGCACACCTCCTTCCCTTCTCCCTTTCGCCTCACTGGCCCAATGCCAGGTCCTGCAAGCGCTCCGGGCGTCCCGTGTCAACAGTTTACACGCCGACATCCTGTTTGGAGCAATAAGGGAAGCGGGGCCATTTCCTGCCTGTCCCTGTGCCAGCACCCACTAAACAGCCGCCCACACGCCTGCCCACTGGCCAGTCACCCCGCACAGTTGAGCCCCAGAGAGACAGAGTGGCAGTGACATAGACAGAGTGAGTGAGAGAGAGACACACAGTATGAATAGAACACAAAAAAGTCTGATTCCATAAAAACTAAACTTATACTTGCACACTGACTTGCAGAATTGTGCTTGGACCCCATGGATTGCGGTTTTGTTTAATATTTAAAAGATGTCTTCTGCTGGACTAGAAGTTCTGACTTCACTCACAGCTTCTCCTCGCTCTTGTTCCAAAGGGCACGCGCTCTCCACTCCCTATCTGTAACATGAAGGCGACGATTAGCCCCCCTAGCAACATCCGCACACCTTCTTTCTTTTTCCTGTTAATACTTTTGTATGGCTAAATAGAAGGAACATTTCCGACGGGCACTGTAAACACGGCGGAGGGATGAGCGGCCAGCTGAACGGTTTCCCTCCGAGTGAGAGTAAACACCAGCAGAAGAGGCAGAGCAGACACTGGGCGACGGCCAGAGACCAGGCCTGCGTCCTGTTACTGTCCGACCTATTCGTGTCGACCTAAGTGTGCTGTGACTCAATGATCCAGGTCGTTTCATCACTGAGGATTTCATATAGGCTGTGATTATGAATTAAAACGGAAATTAAGTGATCTTCCAATTATGACAATTGAATAATTAACTTGAGAGGGGGAAAAAAAGACCAAATAAAATAAAATAAAAACTTTATTATTACTGAATATTAAACAGTTAGTCCAAGATTCTAATACATGGCATGCGAAACTGGTTTCTACTTTTGTGAGATTCATGGGTCATCTGCATGCACTGCTCCTTTGAGGTCTATCCACAGAATTTTGATGTTTATGATGATGTTTAGTTCGGGGGACTGTGAGGGCCATGGCAAAACCTTCAGCTTGTGCCTCGAGGTATGTTTTGGGTGTGTTCAGGATCATTATCCTGCTGTAAAAGCTCATCTTCATTTCATCAACATCTTTATTATAAAGAACTTGCTGACATTTAATTGAATCCATTTTTCCCTCTACCAGTGAAATGGCCCTTGTGCCACCAGCTGCAACACCAGCCCAAACTGACAGATCCACCCCATTTGTAACAGTTGGAAAGGTGTCCTGTTCCCATTTTTCTCCAAAAATTGCAACTTCCACTTCATGAGTCCATAGGACTTAATCTAATTTGCATCAGGGTTGTTTAGATAACTTGCTGCTGCTTGTGCTGCTGCACAATAGAACAGTGCATCCCCACTACTCTTGAATCTGCTTAAAATTTTCTGCAGAGTTTATTTGCAGTCAAACAGGAGTTTGAGTTTGTTTTAAGCAATCAGACAAACAGCTCTCTTGGAAGGTTTCCTTGGTATTCCATACCTCCAACTGACCTTCCACCATTACAAAGAAAGAAAAAGACTCCCTGAAGCTCTTTTACACCCTCCCCCTACTTTGTGGACATTAGTTATTTGAAGTTTTAGAATGCTTAGAGTAGCCAATGAATTACTGTCAGTACAAGGTTTAAGGATAAAGTATTTATATAGGTTTGAGATTTGCAACACCTGGCCTTTCCTAATGATGACTGTGAACAAGCCATAACCCCAACAAGCTAATTAATGTCTGAAACCATGGCACTAAAACAATTGAGAACTCAAATCTTTTGGGGTGCCCAAACATTTGCATGCCACTAAGAAAATTATTCATTTGCGGGCCCCGGGTGGTGCAACGGACTAAGGTGCTGTGACTGCAATCAGAGCATCGCTGGTTCGGATCCTGATCACGCTGCTAGCCATCGACAGCCGGAGCCTCAAGATTGGCCTTGCTCTCTCTAGGGTGGGTAGATGGCGCTCTCCCCCAACATCACTCTAGTGCGGCGCTGGCTGGCGCTGGCTGTCACTGGCGTCTGCTAGCCGGTGCGTCAGAGCCGGGTATACAGCGTTTCCCTCCAGGCGTGCTGCCTGGTGACGTCGCATCAGCGAAAAAGAGGTGTGGCTGGCTGCGCACGTGTCAGAGGGGGCGTGTGTTGGTCTAGTGTCAGGGGTGTTGCATGTCATCTCTTAATAAAAAATTTAAAACTCTGTTTATACACTATGCTATCAATTAGTGTAAAGCTACAGCCACACTACACATCTGTGGTTTGCGCCTGACCACAAAAAATGCACCACTTTGGGAATAGTTACTAAGCTATTTGCCTGCATAAACAGTAAACAAGTCAAAGTGAAGGTAATTACATAATCTAAGTTCATAGGCTACTAAAGAGAGCAGAGTGCTTCACACCTAGTCATATCTAAAAAGCATGGTTAACAGTTCTGGTTGGCTTCAGAGTGGTGATTTGTGTGCTCTGCTGTGTTCAGCCGAGGCGCTAACTACATCAGCATGCTGGCTAACTTGACTACTATAAACAATTTAATGAAGTAAGTGCACAGCAACCCCTGCTGGGCAGAGCTTGAACAGGTTTGGAGTGTTCAAATTATTACTGAAAAGAACCACGTAAAAATGATGAACATGTCTTATTTGTTTCAAGTAAGTGACTGGCCTGACTGCCTATTTTCCTAAAAACTGGCTGCTAGAGATGTGTTATATGCAGTGTATGACAGGCCAGAAAGTATGGTGTATGACGATAGTATGAAAGGAAGGCTTTTTGTATTTTTGAATAATGGCTTGATATTGACTGTACAAGTAAGCAAAGGCACAGTGCAAATTGTAATGGAGTGGTAACAGTCTCAGCTATCGTTTATAAAAGTGTGCATAAAAATAAAAATACATGCACTTCAGCCAAACAATTGCATTAAACAACATCAGTATTTGTTTTATTTTTGATGATCTGTTTTTTTAATTGTAAAAAAAACTATATATGATTTGTGAATTGCATCACACATACAGCAATCGGTCATAACAAGAGAGATTAGTGGTGTTAAAAGTCTTTACTCTGCCTCCCCCATAAACCATGATAGTTTTACACATTCAACAAACATCATTTGAGTTTGAGTCAGACTAAAAAAAAAAAACCCAAACTAATTAATAGATGTCTTCACTCACTCTAATGGGCTTCTGCAGCTGTGCGCTATCCCTATAGTTCCATCTAGCGACTGAACAAAGAACTGGAGCGTCCTGTGATTGAGGAGCCTCGCACAGAGCTGCTGTAATGGTTAACTCACAAACATGACCTGATCATATATTGTGTTGCACTTTTGTGTTGCAACTTTGTTTTGTATGCACTGGCTATGTTGCATCATGGTCCTGGAGGAACGTTGTTTCGTTTCACTGTGTACTCCGATACCGATACATAGCAGAGCGATTTTTCCATATCTAGCAAGAACTTTGAAAACATGTGAAGTAATTTGAATAACAGGCAATTGTCATAGTGTGGGACATATCAGGCAGCAAGTGAAGAGTCAGTTCTAAAAGGTCATGTGTTGGAAACTGGAAATATGGACATATAAGGATAAGTATAAGGATCAGATCCATTTTGAGTTGTCTAGCCATCACAATGTGGCCCTTGTCAGTCAGAATATCTCCAAAACAGCAAAACACCTTGTGGGGTGTTCCTGGTATGCAGTGGTCAGATCCCACCATATTAGGACAACTGATTAACTGGTAACAGGGTTATGGGTGTCCAAAGATTATTAATGCACATAGCAAGAGCTACTTTGTCTGATCTGATCCCACAGAAGATCTACTGTAGCACACATTGCTGAAAGGGTTAACAAAGGCTTGTCTTGAGGAGTCCAAGGAGCCCAACTGCCTAATCATGACAGCCTTCATTTGGGTGTTTTAAATATGTAAAATGTTTTTTGACACTTTACTGCAGCATACATATATATTCTGTTAAATGTTAGAGAAACACACAAAGAAAGCAAAGACACACACACACACAAACAAACAAACACACACACAAACAGAGGTACTTAACAGAGAGGTACGGTGTTCAAGGGGGCAGATAAAGTTTGACAGATCTGTTCCTGCGGAAGACACATTCTCCCTCTCCAGCAGTTAACACTTCATAAAAGCTCACAGCCTCACCCCTTGCGAACCATTCAACAAATGGATGACACCATCTCTCGCGCTCTCTCTCTCTCTCAAACACACACACACACACACACACCCCAGTTAACTCAACAAATTCAATAATTAACACAGCTGGATCACTTTTGCTTAAGGAGCAGATTATACTCTTATATGATTCAGAACAATTCAGAACTTCAGAAACAAATTTAAAACACAAACAAAACAAAACACAAACAGACTGCGTCCTCCTAAGGGGACAGCGTGGAGTGTGTATATATATTATCAACAGCGGGTGGAGGCTGTGTGCGTGTTGGTTCTGGCTCAGTGCTTTATGAGAGGAAAACACACACTGAAGAGCCGAAGGGTGGGGAACAGAGACACTTTTATTACCAGGGCTTTTCTGGCACAATCACCAAACCAAACATACCCACACACTCTCACACACGTTTAACCATGATTAACCATATTTTGATTGTTTCCATTTCCAGGTCGCATATCCCCAAACATGCAGCTTGAGACTGTACTAATTGAATGTGTGGTAATGCACTAGCATTAGTTGCTGTGTTTAATATTAGAGCAGCAGTGTGTTCCCCAAACTCTTCCTTCTAGCCACTCTGCTACACACACAGTTCCAAAGCTCCAAAAATGATCAAACGTATAAAAGCAAACCTGCATCACCATTAAGGGCATTCAGGTGTTTAAGCAAAAGTCTAGATTAAAGTGAATTTCCAATGGTGAAGCATGGTGGTGGCTCTGTGATGCTCAGAAACCAATTTGCTTCCTCTGGCCCTGGAAACCTGTGACATGTGGAGGACAAGATGGATTCGATCAAGTATCAGGAAATCCTAGAAAAAAATGTTGTGCCTTCTGTGAGGCAGATGAAGCTTGAGTGTCATTGGACCTTCCAACAGGACAGTTATCTCAAGTCCACCCAGGCTTGGTGTCAAAAGAAGTCCCGGATGATTCTGTACTGGAGGTCACTGTCGCCTGAATTGGACCCTCATACAAAATCTTTGGTGGGATTTAAAAAGAAAAAAACGCAAGAATATTAGTGAACTGGAGGCCATTGCCCATAAACAATAGCCTAAGATTCCTCAGGAACGCTGCCAGAAGCGCAAGTCTGGCGATGCATCACAGTAGCAGCAGGTCATAACAGCAAAAAAGGTGCGTTACTAAGTACTAAAGACTTGTCATGAAGGGGTTGAATGATTCTTCTGAGGTCATTAACAGTGGCATTTTGTGTTGTAATTAGGTTTGTTACCAGCTAATTTACAAAACTATGGTCAACATTAGCCTACATAAAGTTTATTTAAGCAATAAATGAACAATAAAGACATGTCATGCCACATAGCCTCTGGTGTTAAATGGGCTTAAGGATTCTTAAGATGACCCTTAAGGGCACATCCTTTTGCAATCATTCTGTTACAAACAGGCTTTGACAGAACATTTCTCTAATGGAATTACTACCTTCTTTAATACATCACTGATACGTGTTGTATGTGTCCACAGGGCAGTGGGTTTCAAACCCTGTTCATCAAGAGCTACTTTGGATCCAACCCACCCGATCCAACCTCAGCAGATTACTGCCTTTAGAAGTAACCAAAAACTCTAGGTTTAGGGTTTGGTTGGGGTTTTGGGTTAAGGTTAAAGGTATGTTTAGGAAACATGAAAGTGAGCAAAATAAATGTTTAGTTAAATCTAGGTCATAAGTCTGCTTAGGTAAGTTTGCGAGGAGCTCTTAGTTTTTGATTTTGCAGAATCTGTTGAATTACGAAAAACAGCTGGCTGCACACCTAGTCAAAGACACACTTATTTAATCATTATGTATCACGTCTCATGTTGACGTCACAAAATACAACAACTTTATTGAACTTTTTATGCCCACATCCTGCAGCCCAAAAGCACACACACATGCTCATTTACACACACTCGCTCTGTTACTCCAAGTTAACGTCCTGCATCAAAGGTCAGAACCACACATAACTGCAATGAAAACGGCCAACAATTCTTAAACAACAAACAGGGTTCGCTCAGTAACTCTGATCGGTGTGTATTACAAGTAATAATAAAAAAGAGAAGGATTTGTTCTACTTGTGATTATGCACAGAAAATAAATAAAAAAGGTCTGCCGTGCCAAATCAACAACAACATATCTGCCAGAACTGCTACGTGCCGTTTTCTCTGTGGATTATCTGCACACATACTGATTGGCTCTGTTCTAAACCTCTCCTGAAAAATCCTGCTAGAAACCTGCAAAACAGTCACCAGACTCCCATCTGCATCCAGGGCGATAAAGACATAAAGGTGGTTATAAAGTCAGTTACCGTAACTTTGTCACCAGGTGTTTTCGGTTTGGAGAGGGCAAGAAAGAAGGACGCAGGTTTCCCCTCCTTTAGGGAGCGTCTCTAAATCTTTGCTGTTTCCGGAGCGTTCCTAGGGCGCTTGTTTCTGGGAGGTGTGGAAGTACTCTGTTTCACTCAGGCATGTTTGGGCTGTAAATTGCACCCAATTGTGGAATTTGCAAGTCTGCCAGACTTTTTTTTTTTAGGTGTCAGTGTTTTGTGCTATAGAATTCTGCACACAGGTTCAAATCGTCATGATATCTGACCTGCTCATGGGTATTTTGCAAATGGAGGGGTCATTACGCTGAATTCTTGGCTTTCCTGAGAGTGGGGATCTCTTCTAAAGAGCTATCATCCCTGGTCTCTGGATCCGAATGTCCTAATTGCCCCCACCTGTTATAGCCAAGTACTGCTGTTATAACACAATCTTTGATTGGTTGAATGTTTGGTTTGTTTTGGTTCGGAGTTGAAACCTGCAGGAAGGTTGTTCTCCAGGAGGAGGGTTGGTGTCTACTGCAGTAGGCAATCCGCACTCATTCTTGTGCTTGTGAAGATCTGCTGCCCTCTGCTGCTTTGCTGCAGAAACTTCTTATAGGGCTTCAGTTAGAAAGGCATATTTTACAAGTTTTACAAACTGATGATCACTGTGTTGATAGTTCTCTATTAGGACTACAGTTCAGACACCTTTACTGAGAGTTGCTCAAACGAAATGAAAGCTCAAACAAAAAAAAATAAAGCATGGTGTACACAACATATATATGATTATTATTATACAAATATTGTATAAAAAAAGGCACATATACATTATCTACCTCTAACTCAGAATGTTCAGTGAATAATTAACCAGGAGAAAATGTTTATGCTTGAATTTAAGCTTTTATGTTTAATGACAGTGCCAGCGTGTGTGTTTGTGCCATTTGGGCTTAATGGAGTTTTGACTACATCAATTTTTTTCCATTTCCTTTAATAAATAGCCCACTGCATTGCTGACTTTCACACCATGAGTTGCCAATTTACACCTAAAGTTTTGCATTTGAAATTGTTTCTTGATGCATTAAACAAAAAGGAATTTGAAATGCTTAATTTAATTCCTTGGAGTAAAATTAGTCATTTGGAATTAAAACTGAGAAAATTAGCCATATTTTTCTCCTTTTTCTCCTGAAGCCTCCCTCAACACAGAAATGCTCCCGACACTAGGAGGGTAAGGGCTTAACATGTGTCCTCTGAATAATGTGAAGCCACGAACTGCTTCTTTTCAAACTCAATCGGTCTAATGCGCTACCACTGTGGCCCAGGGGTCGCGAGTTTGAATTCTGAGCCGTGCCGCTTTGCCATCAGCGGCCGCAATTTGAGAGAGTACAACGTGCTGAGAGAGCATGGTGTGGCATTGCTGGGCAGCTGACATGCTCGGAGGAAAGTGCAGGGTCCCCAGATCTCAGATGCCTGAGCTTTAAGAGTGATGAGGGTAGAGAGGTGTTCACCGCAAGCTTTAAAATATAGACAGCAAAATGCACAAAGAACGGCTTGTCTCTCAGAACTCAGAACAGTACATGGACATTTGCAGCTTGTAACAGACTTCTGTTTATACACAGCAGCTTTGAAGTGAATCTATCAACTCGCAGGCTTACTCTGAGTACTACTGGATTAGCTTGATAGCAATCTGCTAAAACTGTTGATCAAAACTGTACTCATATGCAGAGTAGGTGTCTGTGTCTTTAAATCTCCTCTATCATCCTTTAAATCTTTTCTTATCGGGCAAACAGTCCAGCATCTGCTCCACCTTCTGCCATGCTGTGGCTGTGCGCGCCGGGACAGTTTACATCAGCATCTCCTGTTCCAACAGTGAGGGAACAAAACACATGACCAGAACATGATGCATAGTGGGGACTGGTGAAATAAAAGCTGCTCTTTGTGTGTGTGTAAAACAAATTTTTGGGAAACTCCAACTTGTTTTCAATGATGGTGTTTGCAGTGGCAATAAGTGCCTAAATTACTTATTCATGAAGGTGCATTTACATTGTGATGCAAATGAGCGTCGACAAGTGGTAAATGCTGCCATCCGCAGTGCATCACAATGGACAGCAGAACATTGCATCAACGCTATGTCTCCAAGGATTCATCAAGCACAGTAGTGGAATAAACCAGATGCCATTGTTTTTTATGATTATTTTTACTAGACAGATTCTGCACACTTGTAGGTCTAGTCATACCCATTCATGTAAAACAATATCCACAATTAATCACCATATTTCACTCTAAAAAGACTCCTACTGTAAATTACAATTAAATATAAGTAAATCCTACTGTAAACACATAAATTGACATTTAATCATTTAATGCACATTAGAGACAGTTACTTCAGTAAAAGCAGAATACATTCTTTTTTAATAGTGTTGATTTCCCAATAAACAAAGAAACAAGCACCCCCCAATACTTGTCTATATAGTGTACCTTGCATATAATTTGAGTGACCTCCCTGATCAATAAGTTCCCAGTTCCTTCAAAACACTGCAGCCAAATCACTCCAGGTGTATAGTAGTACACACTCTGAAGTGATATCAGTTGTTTTGATTTCTGATGTAAAAGAACTTTGACAATATCATGAATGCACTATGATTTGGTTTCTAACATGTAAGCATCACAAAGGAGCAAAGAAAAAACAATGTGCAGAACTCCCACTGATCCAATGGGGATTTTTGTAGTAGTTTGAATGCTAACCAGCGAAAATCCATGAGTATATATATATATATATATATATATATATATATATATATATAGAGAGAGAGAGAGAGAGAAAGAGAGAGAGCGAGAGAGAGAGAGAGAGAGAGAGAGAGAGTTTTTTTTAAACAGCCTTACCTGGTTTAGGTAAGTGCCGTGGGCCTTTTACTGCTGGAGAAGATGCTAGTTCTTCTCTTGATGTTTCTGATGTTGCTGGTCTAGCCTCGTCGATATCCTCAGGGTTGCTGGACATGATCGGACGCTCCACCTGAGACTGCTGCATTTTCACAGGATTCACTGGAGGCATGCCTCTTCCATCTTCGAATGCAGAGTCCATTGGCTCGCCTATGCGCGCACACAGACACAGATAATATCAACATCAGCTTCATTACTGCTGAACATAGCTTTGTATTCTGTGTGTATACTTAAACACTGTATTGTCACGGTCACACAAAATCTCTATTTTTGCAGTTATTCGCTTTCTGACATAATGTGAATCTAGCAGTTGCTCTTTACATTGTGTAAACGGTCATGATGGTCCAACAGACTAAGGCGCTGCCACCGTGACCCGAGGATCTCTGATTCGCATCCCAGCTCATGTTGCCTGCCATGAGCAGCAAGAACCCAGAATGGCAGATGGCTCACTCTTTCCTCACGTCATGTCAGTGTGATGTCGGCCAGCATGGGTGTCTCCTAACCAATGCATCAGAGCTGGGTACCTAGCGCTTTCCTCCAGGCATGTTGGTTACCCAGCAATGTTGAATTGGTCGCGTGCGTCAAAGGAATGTGTCAGTTCTCACCCTTTCAGTGTCAGTAGCATTAAATGTGATGGGGTTCTTTTTGTACATTCATTTTTCGTTATTATTATAAGTTATTTGCCATTTGGAAATACAAATTTTGTGTGAAAGCGATGACATACAGTATATACAGTATCTGCCACCAAAGTTACATTGTAGAAAAAAAAAAAAAAAAAAAAAAAAAAAAAACTAGCTTTACTTTTAGAAGAGACTGGGTACATGGTCTCATGCAAATATTTGAACAAAATGACATTTTTTATATTGAAAAAAAAAATTATATTGAAAAGCAAAAGCAATAAAAAAAAATTTCACTAACACACATATACAAACACACACTTGCATGCCACTTAATTAGAACCATCTTCCTTGTAGGATCACTAGTTTCATCCAGTTTATTCAATTAAATAGTGGTCAAACTTGATAAAAAGGCAAGGCTCTTGGCAGGACAGTTTTGAGTGATGGCAGATTCGAAACTGAGCAGTGAAATCGTGACTTGTAAAAATGACCGATCCACTCATTCCAACATCATATATAGTGCCATGTCAGTGTGATAGCTGTGTTGAGAATAATTAAGAACCCAAATAATACCTAGTCTACAGTTGTCCTGTGTGAATGGTGTCGAGGGCAATTAATAAATTGTGCAATACATTTTTCCGTCCAGAACTGTCCATGTAGTGTCCATAGTGTCCGTAGTGTCCATAGTCCATAGTGGACCTACACGACAGATGGACCTCAAAGTGGCCTGCTTCTTTTCTAGTGGTCAGTCATACAGTCTTGTTCTCTCACTGGAATGCTGGTAAAGGAAACCATTCGGTATCAGTGCGGCATATCAAATGTCCATGCAATCAATTTTCACGAAACAAAACTTGCGAGTTCAGCTCTGAAGTCATTTGTGCAAGACGATAGCAACATTTGATCTTTAGAAACATGAAGTTTCTTGGCAGATACAAAGAAACATGCACCATGGTCACAGGGTGAAAATTTCAAGTGGAGACATGTTCCGTGCAGGCATATCAAACACTATACGCTAACAGAGCTAGATGATAATGAAAAGCCACCCCCCAAAAAATTTATTTTCGGAAATCAAAGTTTCTCACTCTCCCATTATTTAGCACAATGCTAGCCAGTGAAGGTGTCTGTTAGCTGATGCAATAGAATCATGTTAGGATTCTCCTCCAAGCATGTTGCGCTGTCCAATGACGCGTGTGGACCAGATCGAAAAGATGCAGTGGTGGACATGTCTTGGAGGAAGCATATGCTGAACTTCACCCTGCCAGTGCTGGTAGCATTGTAAGATTAAATCTTGAAAACTTGGTGAAATTGGCAACAACTAAACTGGGAAGAAAATGGGGAAAAAAGATATTTCACAGTAAGGTAAAAAAAAAAATGCTTATTTCAGAATCCCCCTTTGACATTGCGCTTTGCTGGACAAAATTTCACATCATCCAGCTCTATATATTGAATGTAAAATGCAAGAACAAAAACATAGAATGAGGGGATTTTGAGGGGAGCCTGAGAGCGCACCTGAGAAAAAAGACTGGGACATTTCTGCAGCTACAGCTACTGTCCGCTGAAGAGAGGACGCCAGAGGCTTGAGGAAGCCTCTGAACTCTTTGAACACACCTAAGATCACATGACCAGACAGACAATTTGACTTCTGAAAGTGAGACAGAGGCTGTAAGTCTAGGAAATGCTATAATTCAACAAAAATGGAAGGTTCAATTGCAAAGAAAAGCTTTAGTCACGCATATCCTAGAAATCAAAGTGTTTCCAGGATGGTAAACATCAGACAAAATACAGTCTACTCTACATGCAGTTTCTAACATCAGGAGATACGTTCATGTGCATACTTGAGGTCACACAATCAAAACTGTCCAAATTATTTTTCCTTTTTCTCCCAGTTTGGTACTGCCAATTAACCCCATTGTTTGTAGTTCCTCCTAGCACTAGCAATGCTCCCAGTACTAGGAAGGTAAGGCCTTAACACGTCTCCCCCGATACATGCAAAGCCAGCAACTGCGTCTTTTCGAACTGCCATCGCTGCACTGACTGCTGGTCAGCTGAAACGCTCAGATGAAACCACTGGGTCTCCAGCTCCACCACACCTGCTAACAGACGCCAGCGCTCACCAACATTGCTGTAAGAGTGATGAGGGGAAAGAGCGCCATCTACCCATCTAGCCAATTGTGCTCTCTCAAAAGCCAGCTGACGCCAAATCAATCGGCATGGCTTGGGATTTGAACTTTAGGCTATAATAAAAGTGAATTAGTGGCTAAGCCAATTGGAGCCCATATCATATATTACCATAATTGAAATAAAAAAATAATAATAAATACATAATTAACCCTACTTAAGAAAACGTATGTACTCTTAACATCATATTAGACTACAATGGCAGATTACAATGTTTTTAGTGGCAGGTGCATTAACTGCATTAAACAGTTCTGAATGGCAAACTCACCATCACAGCCATCGTCACACTGGCCCACTGGCATCTCCCCTTTAGACAGGAATTTCTTTACCTTCTTCAAGATTTTCTTATGTGTTTTAGACGGCTGAAAGTTCAAGGCATGGCATCTTTAACAAACAAAAGCACATGCATACCAAGCGTTAGCACTGGCGGACAATGATTATCTTTCACACCCACATGGGTACTTCTCACATTAAAACCTAGAACCACCTGTAACCTAAACATATCATGCACCTTTAAAACTAACATTTCTGCTCTGCCAACATGAACAGTACATTTGAGGTTTAACATACAGTATATATTTTTTTAAATACATCTAGTACTTTTCTTTAGTGGTCTCTCTACCTGATAGTGTACTGCGGACAGCAGGTCTTGTTCATGACAGGCTTGTAAACGTACTTGCCACTTCTGAAGACAAAGAACACAGAAAAGTTAAGACAGCCTGCATTATACTTTCCAGGCCCAATTCTTAAATTGAAGGTCTACAACCCTCCAATGTGCATGAGATCTGCCACATTAAAGCATCTTTAAGTTTTATGTAGACAATCTTGACTACCTAGCTTGCTTATGACTAAGATCCAGTCTCTGCTTTAAAGATAGATCTTAAATACAAGCAAATTTAGCTGGCCAGAGTAAAAACAAATGTTTGAGCAGGAAACTAGTGTGAAACAATAATAACGTCTCAATCTTCTTGCTGTGAAGCATAAAATGCAAAATGAAAGCATGCACACAATCAGCCAATCGTGTGACAGCAGTGTGCATAAGATCATTCAGATATGGGCCAGCAACTTCAGGTAATGTTCACCTCAACCATCAAAAAGGAGAAAAATGTGATCTCTGTGATTTTGAGTGTAGCGTGATTGTTGCCAGACGGGCTGGTTTGGGTATATTTGCTGATCCCCTGGTATTTTCAGAACAACAGCCTCTAGAGTTGATGTAAAAATTGTGCTATAAAGGAAAAAACATTCAGTGAGTGAGAGTTCTGCAGATGGAAATGCCTTGTTAATGAGAAAGGTCAACAGTGACTGGCCAGACTGGTTCAAGCGGACAGAAAGGCTGCAGTAACTCAGAGAATCACATCTCATCTGTACAACTGAACTGAGCTGGAAAATCTCTCAGAATGCACAACACGTTGGACCTTGTGGAGGGTGGGCTTCAAAGAAAGAAGACCATGTCCAAGACCAATAACAGAAAGCTGAGTCTGCAGTGGCTCACCAAAATGTGGCAACAGCATGAATCCATGGACCCAACCTGCCCTGAGTCAATAGTCCAGGCTGGTGCAGGTAGTGTAACAGTGTGGGGAATATTTTCTTGGCACCCTTTGGGCCCATTAATACCAAATCAGTCATTACTTGCATGGCACAGTCTATTGTAGTTCTGCTTCTGACCATGTGCATTCCTTAATGGCCACCCTTTTTTTCTAACTGCTACTTTCAGCATGGTAATGCTCCAGGTCACAAAGCAAACATGACATGAACATGTGTTTAGTGTTCTTAGTGGCCTTCCCAGTCATCTGAATCCAAGAGAAGACCTGTTAAACTGGCACTTGTTGGCACTTGTGTGACACAATTATATCAACATGAACCAGTTTCCAACATCTCATGGAATCCAGGGCATAAAGAACTGAATCTGATTCAGGAGCAAAAGTAGGCCCCTTCCAGTATGAGTAAGGTCTTTCTAATAAATGTATCTCTGCATACTTTGTTAACCTCATTTTACCCTGTTCGTCAGTGGTCAGAAACCCCCAGACCACCACAGAGCAAGTATTATTTGGGTGGTGGTTCTTTCTCAGCACCATGTGGTTTGTTAGTGCTGAAAAAGTACAGCAGAAAAAGAGAGCCATCTTTAATGCAAATTGTCAAATTAAGCTTTTTGAGGTAAAAAATTACTTTTTTTGCTTTGTAATACTAATCTTATGTCAGACTATAATATAAACTTCCGTACTTCTCAGGTCACCAAATTAGTGCTGCAGTGAAAAAACTTCAGTACTCTTAATACCTTACAATCTGCCTTTTACAGTCATAAATTAGTTTTAAATGTTGAGAGAACTACATTAATCCTGTTTTCCAGACCATCTAACACTGATTTTAAGGATCAGACATGGAAAGAGTTAGTGAGTATAGGTATCTTGGCATATGGCTAGATGACAAATGCACTTTTAAGGACCATGTTAACTATCTTACAGGCAAAACTTGGCTTCCTGAAAGAAAAGGTTTCCCAATGCACACAAGAAAAAGGCTTGCTGAAGCAACACTGTTATCTATTCTGGATTATGGTGTTGTGATATACAGACATGCATCAGCAACTACACTTAAACCTTTAGACTCTGTATATCACTCTGCTTTAAGGCTAATTACTGGTGACCCCCACAGCACTGTGTACTGAATAAAAAGGTTGGTTGGCCAGCTCTTGCTGTATGTCAGGAAACACACTGGCTTCTTTTTATTTTTAAAGCACTGACTGGCCATATGCCATCAGACATCACAACTATGCTCATTGAAACTGAAAAATGACCTATTCTATTAGTAGGCTATCTAAGCAGAAAAAACAAACCCAAGATAACATACCTTCTCCATCCTCTGTCAATCAAATCTTGGTAGTCCTGAACGGTCATCGCATGGGACCACATACCTAAATGAGGACATGAAAAAGGAATAGGGAATTACAAAACCTGATCACAGACTGCTTAAGACCAACCAGGAACAGTCACTCAGCAAAAAAAAAAAAGATCATTTGTGTAAGTAAAGTACACACAGCAGCTACAGTATTACAGCATATCTGGAGCTGGGCAGATCCCATGAGAGCTTAGCTTCCCACCAATTCCCTAGTTTAAAGTTTTGGCAGCTGCTTAAGAAGCACATCCTCTGATTCCAGGGAAAAACAAAATCCTGACTGAAGTATTTAGAGACAAACCTATACAGAGCTTAAATGCAGCATTTATACATTTGACACATCTACTATTAACAGCTCATTAATCTGTAACGTACAGTCAGTTATGTCTAAATCCCAGAAAAAAAACAAAAGCTGTGTTCAGACCCTGGAATGAAACCCCTATCTTGTTATAAAGGGGCTGAACAGAACTGTGAATTTGATCCCAGAATTTTGACTTAATGGATACTAACACTCAATAATGAAATGTATACCTGATGCAGATAGTTTCTTAGAGCATTATAGTTGAGTTCTATTTACACAGCATTTTCAACAGCCGTTGTCACAAAGCAGCTTTATAAAGAGCTGGGTCTGAGACCTTAGTGAGCAAGCCAGGGGCAACAATACTGACAAGGGAAATCCTATCCTCCTCTGCTTGACAACAGATAGCAAAACAAATATACTAACACAACAAAAAGCATGAAGAAATAACTAACAGACATAGTGTAATGAAAAATAATACAGGAACAGAAGTGATCAAAGCATTAAAGAATTAATGGAAAGGGCAATATTGGCATGACGTTCGTGTCCATGATGAACGTGAGACACATATGTTACTGAATAAAACCTGTATGCATTAGACAAAGTCTGAGCGAGCCCATCTGAAAAACGCTGTTAAAAAGGATACAGTTTTGACCTCTGGCCTAATTTAACTTTCATCTGCGCGCCACAGTATCCAGGTACAAATACACTGGTTCGCCTAGGAAAATGAGTCTTATCGTAATGGATACACAGATAAGAGGTTTCCTCATCAACAAATGAGAGCCTGGCCTGCTGGCTGCCAAAGAAAAGAACAATGAGAGCACAATGGTCTTTTGATTGCATTAAGATAGAACTGAAAGAGCAGACCGAGCGCTGAAAAATTAATAACAAGTGCTCTCCCTGTTCATCATCACTTAACTGATAAAGCAGAAGAGAAACGGACACCATTTTAGGCTCTAAAAACTGATCTCTTAAATAATTGACACGCTTAAGATCTAGAACTCTGAACTCATCGGACAGGATGGGCTTTTTTTCCCTTGCCATTCTCTATAGTTATTTAACCCATCTGTAACAATGGTTTTTCTCTCTCAAATAAAATGGATCAAACATACAGCCTGTACTTAGTAGTCTATAGGAGCTTTGAGTACAAAAATAAAGCACAGGATATTTAAAGTCTAGGAAATACGCCAATAAAAGCTGTATCACCATTCAGCTAAGCAACAGGCCAAGTTCCACCTAGCTTTTCCAATGAAAGGTGTCTAATTTAAACCTAAAGAGCACACAAAAAAATTAGAGCCATGCCACCTGACCCCTAGACAAAGTAATCTGATTAAGCCTTAAGTAGGGCCTTCTTATTTTCTTCCATGTCTTCAGTCTGCAAATGGTGGCTTCTTGGAGATGTGCCCATTTTAATCTTGACAGATGCTACATGAGGCTGCAAACTCTCAAAACCATTTGCAGTTTAAGTATCTGGCATTGCTGATAATTTGCTGAAAGCCAGTTCAGATGGGTTGGGTTGCCAAGCAGAGTCATGTGGTCATGGAAAATGATGGTCATCCTCCATTGTTAAGAGGTATAAAATAACAGGGCCCTAAAGCAGTGAGAGTCACCTTAGGATTAGCATCAGAAGCATGCTTCCTTCTTGGGTTCTCGGCCATTACATGGTGCCAGCAGATTACCGAGCACCGAAATGGATTATTTGGAGACGGTTCATTCATAGCTTAGACTGAGCAACACAGACACTCCATTTCGTTACATCTGAGCATCATGTGTTTCTTCTGTATTAAGCTGATGAGGTATAAATATGCTTTCATAAGACACACTTTTGTTCCTTATCAGAGTGTAAACCTCATCAAATATTCTCAACATTTCTCTTTCAACCAACAGTTGAAAACAATGAAGTGGATCAGCTACGCTGTGTCAAGGCAGATCAGCTGGTCTTTTATTTAGATTAAACATAAATATCAAATCATTAACAACGGTGTATTGTAATCACTGATAAAAAAAAAAGTGTTAAACAAGCTTACTGTGTCAAAAGACTTGGAATAATTATAGTTATAATAAGGTAATGACTTTTTCCAATAACATCAGACATGAAAAAACTGTTAGGACTGAGCTCACCAGCCCTGTGACTGACAAGTTTAATTACTAATACCAATAAAAGCTAACAGAAGTCTACTTAACTACAAGAAAAAGACTTCCTTAAACTGCCTCTCTCAGTAAATCTCAGCGATAAAAAAAACAATACTGTCAGTCAAGAAAGCAGTGAGAAGACATTCAGCTACATTTGACACCTGCACACGTGTGAGAACCAAACACTGGTACCACTCATATTTAAAGATCTGCCAAAAAAGGCAGCGTTACAGTAACGCCTAAAATTCAGACAAACAATTTCCAAGGCAAATGTCATCTTAACACATTCGCCGGGAACGACACCCACATATGCGCTCTACAAGCCACAGATAGGTTTTACTGGACTTAAAAAAGGACTTCTAAAAAGGGTCACAAATGCGAGTCAGCTACCGATCAGCGTTGGCACACCCGGGTCCAGAAAGTACACACCCACCCCAGGATTTTGTTCAAACTGCCTGGCTAGCTCCCTGCAGCTGAGCCATCCAGGCAGTTGGTCCACAAATCCTGGGATGGATTTTAACTCTCTGGGACTGGATGTGCCATATTTGCCACCTATCTGCTACATCCGCTAACACGAAACCAGACGAGCTTAGCTGACCCAACTTAAGACTTTATAAAAGCGACATAAATGAAATTAAGTTAAGTTAACATAGCTAGCTACCATTAACATAACTCTGTAACACAGCTGAGCGATGTAAACACAGGACAAGAAACGAACGATGCAAGCTCGTCTCGCTGGTCTCGCTAGCTAGCTGAGTTAGCGCTAGCAAAGTAGCTCTCAACATGCTAACGGCAGCAGTGCAAAGCTAGATAGCTAGCTAGATTTAAGGTTATAGCAAACTGTTATGATGCTAACCTCGATCTGCACGTTTTAAACCCTAAAAAACGTCCGTTGTCCAAACAAATCACTCAATCAGCTAAATCACAGTGCTTCAGAAACCCCAGACAGAAATGACAGGACGAGACACGGGAGGGTTTGAGTTCACTGTTAAAACAGGATCAACGATTTAATGCTGGAAAGCACTCACCGTGCGAAAAATTGCCCTTTTCGTTTTTACAGTATCCGCAACGGTAGCCATCGTCTCCCCCAAAATATTCCACTATACTGTACGTGCTTCCAGCAGTAGCCATCTCCTATGATACAGTGCTCGTGTTGCTTGTGAGAGCTAAGAGCTGAAGAAAATCTACCGGCAGGGAAGAGAGAGGGCTCTTACTCCAACTACAGGCATGACCCCGTAAACTGTCAGGCTGACACTCGGTCCTTAAAGACAGTTCATAACCTGAAACACATTAAACTGAAAATACCACAGAAAATTACTGAGCAATTGAGCCTCTTCTTCTATGAATCTCTCACATATATCGAGGTCAAAGCAGCTCAAAGCAGAATTATGAGTTTTGCACACAAAAGGGTATTAAATTACGTCCAGTAATACATCGTATTGACAAAAGTGTTGGGACACCTGCTCAATCGTTAATATTAAAGAGTTTATCCAGCTTTTGTTGGAGTAAATGTCTCTTCCATCCAGGGAAGGCTTTCTACTAGATTTTGGAGCACTGAGGTCTGAAGCCAATAGGTTCATGTTTATCTGCTCCAGAGAATCCAAATCTATTGCCATTGCCAAGCTGTGTGTACATTTGCTGGTGCCACTGAAAGTGTCTGAATGCATTCATTAGAAGGGGCGTCCACAAACATTGTGTATTTGAAAAGTTCCACTCATAGGTATGCAATTCATCATTTCATATCTAAATGCTTGACCTCACCTGATCCAGGGTTGCTGCAGAATTTGTAAAAATAAAAATCAGTACTAAAACATACAAGACAGAATCAATAATACATTTCTCATCACCCAATAAAGTACACAGTCTCAGAAACAGCACGAATAAGTGTGTTTTACAGGGAAACTGATCTAGAGAGAACTTCCCCTCTTCTGGACTTCCCTATCTACTGCTCTGATTTATACCTTGCCCAGGCTTTCAGTGTATTTGCCATCTCTAGCCCTTTGTCTTGACCACAGAACCACAGTCAGGTGGATATTTTGGCACTGAGCTCCTTCTTATTATTATTTATCTGCCAGATTTTTGCCAGAGTACCTTATTCTGTAGTTTTTGAGATAGAAACCAACTCCACTCCAGATTGTTCAGTCTGATGCAATTCGGGCATGTGTCCAGATTTTTGATCAGCTTGTTTTCCCCCCCCAATAGGAATGAATAGGGTGCAAAAATGTGTGCACTCCTTAAATGTCACAATGGTACAAATACACTAGTAACACTCAACCAACCAAATGGGGTACCACAGCAACCACTTGGCAACCGCTCGAGACATGAAAGCAACCATATGGGATACCATAGCAACTGCACAGCAACCACTAAATAAGACCAACTGAAATATCATAGCAATCACTGTAGCATTATCCAGCAAGCACTTAGCAACCACCCCAGATACCACAGTAACCACTTAGCAAAACCATTGTAACCAATTGGAAACCACTTGGGATACCTGCATTATTAGATTCTTCTAATAGTAAATTATGTTTGAGTGAAATATGTTTTAGCTTTGCGACAAAGCTATTTTAGGATTTTTATATGTGATCCGGTCACCTCTGGCAATACTGTACACTCACCAAGCACTATTAGGGACACTCTACTAATACTGGGTAGGCATAAATCCCACAAGATGTTGGAAACGTTCCCTTAAATTTTAGGTCCATGTTGTATTAAGTTATTCCTGCAGATATTTAAGTGCACTTTCATGCTGTCACTCCCCCATTCACAACGGGAAAAGCTAGTGATAAACATTTTTTTCGGTCTATGAAATCTGTGACAATTGTTCTTTGTGACATGGTGCATTAGCAATAAATCAATCAATCAATCAATCAATCAAGTCAACCCTTATTATCCTGCTGGAGCCATTAGAAGATGGGTAAATGGAGGCTATGAAGGGAGGCATTCAATAGGCTCTGGCATTCAAGTGACGATTGATTGAATACTACCATCTATGTGCCTCAGCAGAACTTGAGATTCATCAGACCAGGCCATGTTTTATCAGTGTTCAGCTCTCTGGTTTTGCTGAGTGTAAGCCCAAGTAACTGTAGGCTTTTAGGCAGCTTGAACCAGTCTGGTCATTCTCTGTTATGCTTTCTCATTAACAAAGCATTTCGGTTCACAGAACTGCCACTCATTGGACGTTTTTCCATTCTGAGTAAGCTTTAGTGTATCCCAGGAGATCATCAGTTATGTAAATATTCAACTAAGCCTGTCTGCCAGCAACAATCATGTCACGCTCAAACTCAATGGGATTTTTCCCCTATCTGATGGTTGATGTGAACATTATCAGCATCATTTTATGCATTTCACTGCTACCAGATGATTGACTGGTTAGATAAACTCATGATTAAATAGGAGTGCAGGTCTGCCTAATAAAGTCCTAGTAGCATCATGAGTTACATTTTGTCCTTAGAACAGAAAGAGACTTCCTGGCATGCTTTTGTAAACATCTCAAACTTTGTGTGGACTATCCAAACAAGAAGGCCACTACCTCTGTCAGGGATAAGGGAGGTGGAAATGTACTTCATATTAAATTGATCTTATGTTGACAACATGGGCATGGCTTTTCTTATAAAAAGGCCTCATAGCCTTTAGTCATTACACAGCCATTCAGAAACATCAGACCTGAATCCATGACATTAATTCTCTATGGCACAATGGATCCATTACCATGTATATCAGTTGGCAGCAGACATAAAGGGTAACAAATGACTCATGAGATCATATTGCTTTTGTCCATTGCTCAGGGCTCCAGGTTTTGTGATCCGTTACACCTTATACACTTTGCACGACGGCCGTAGATATACAGTATGTGCATCTGCAAAAGGAACTGCCATAAATACCAGCTTTGTGAAGAGACATACATGCATACTTGCTAATAGTATTCCTTGGTTATTTTAAAGTTGTAATTCTTCTTCCTATAAGCAGTCGACACTGTTGAGAAGTTATTCTGCCGTTTTAGGGATCAACACATCAATACACAAACTTTTAAGTGGAACTATAAAACAACATTAAGCATTAACTTTACAACACAATACGTGATGTTTCTCCTATTCTCTTATCTTTCCCTGAGCGTTTCCTCTGAACTCCTTAACTCTGTGAAATACCCAGTAATGTTTGTAGACATCACTGTGGATGTGACCTGACATTGCGCGTCATGGATAGTAGGTGGACACCAGTGTTGCAGTAGAAACCCGCATCTCTTCTTTCACTTACCGTAGGAAACCTTTCCCCACCCATCGCCACAGTAGCCACAGCGATATCCATTCTTAACGCCCTTTATCTCCACAATGGAGTACATCCTCTGAGAGCAGAGGACGCACACAGCAACTCAGAGAAAGCTTTCAGGGTTGTAGTCGGATTGAGCCATGAAGCTAGTGCTAGCTAGCTAGAGCTAAAACTCATCTCAGACTCAAGCTCTACTGCCATGCGAACTAGAATCCCCCACATTCTATAGACACAAGGCGATTATTAAGGCGTGTACTTTCAGTTATGTTCGTTATAATTAGCAAAAATAAAATACACTCATTTATTAGAGGACGGTAAAGAATGAAGTGGGACAGCGCTAGCATGGACTTGTCGTTTGTAAACAATACACGGACTTCTGGGAAATCCTGTTTAAGGGCCTCTACCAGGGAAGCACTTTCTACATTACCTTGTAATTTCAGCACACCTTCCTTATTATTAATAACAACATTTTTTATTTCACAAGAAAAACAAAGACTCCAAAGATCTCGTGAGTCGTTCTTTAAAAACACAGTTAAACGAATGTAGCTACATTTGATCTTTATTTAACAAGAGGAGGTAATATAATAAAAATAAATAAAGCTAAACAGAAAATGTCTACTTTGTAAAGTGCTTTTAAATGCAGTTTTATGAGGAAAGGTTAGAACACCCTGGTATTTATGACCACTTAAAGTGTCTAAAATTAGCATCAGGGGCAGCACATCAGCTGCAGATGTTTAGAGCATTGTTAGATAGGATTTTAAAGGAGCTTTCATTACTGCTGAAGTGAGCGGTATCACCATGGTGGGAACCAAAACTCTGAGATCTTGCTGCATATGGGTGATTTCAAATATCAGATATCTAAAAACAATTATGAATGAGCCATTCCAAATTCCAAAATAATTTTCAAGTTAACTGCCAATATGCCAGGTAAGACCATCCTAGTTTAGACCGTCCAAGTTTAACGCAAGAGCAGACACCAATATGCATACGTTTTCAATGATGCCAAAATATTATTACAGAACCTACATGTAGCTCATGTAGCTGTCAAGAGCAATAGCAAACCAATATAAATGGTATGATGTTTAAATAAGACAGGCTCCTTCACAGTCCTCTCTAATGATATTCTAGCATTTTCAGCTGATCTGGCATAGTAATAAGGGGTGTCCTAACTTTTTCCTTAGAAGAAAATGGCATTTCTATTAATTATGGTAAGACATATCAGCAGGTTTATTTATTTCGCACACATGGGAATTTTTTCTTGTAGCCCCAACAAGCAGACACATCATCAGAGACATACAGTATATATGTTTAGTGTGTATCACAGAAGACACACACATGTAATACAAAGACATCCACAAACAATGTGAAGCCAGTGGGTGTTTGCAAAATCCATGTGTAAATTGTTGATTTGTTAATTGGTCTGGACATTTTTTTACTGAAGCAACAGGCTATATAAAGTATATCAATCAATGTGACCCAAAAATACATCAATAGTTTTTAGATACATAAGCCTTGTAGCTCTTCATCACAGTGGATTCTTCCTGAGACACACTGGGTCTGGAGCCTATTCAGACTTATTAGTCAGTAGGCAGGAAAACCTGCTGGTAATGTATCAGGGAACTCAGGTCCTAAAGGCGGATTCCTGGATTCCTGCAAAGTTCTGTGCTTTTTCTGCTCAGACACACCTTATTCAACTCAGCAGTTAATTAAAAGCATTAGTCTCTGTGTGAGCAGGGAAATCTGCAAATTGTACTGGACCCTGGCGCTCGGTTAATCACCCCTGCTCTGGACAGGGTGCTAGTCCATTGACGGATCAGTGCAAAACTAAAGTCGCAAACTCCCGACACCAAATATTTTAAACAGGGGTCCTAAGGGGAATGTTATGAATTTGTTTTGTGCAATATTCCTTTATGACATTTTTTCAAGATTTAAAACAAAAATCTTTGCTAAATACATATTTAATATTTAAAAAACTAAAATATTAAATGGTTGATAATTTCATCCATTTGAAATACTTTATTACATAACTTATTTATTACTTGTTTATATGTAGTCACATTGTTACTGTGGAATAACAGCTCCTTTGGTCTTAATCTAAGGCCTTCTAAAGTGCTCAGTATGAATCTTAAAAATGAACGATTAACTTTGTTTAGCTTGGTGATGCACCTGGAGCATTTAACTCAGAAAAATCATTTACATTTACATTTACATTTACGGCATTTAGCAGACGCTCTTATCCAGAGCGACTTACAAAGTGCTTTGCTATTTACCCAAGAAAACCTCAGCTAGTTAGAATAGACTAATAATACAAAAGATACCTCCAAGCTTAGACATTGCTAAACACAATACAATAAGGCGACCATAGAACTATTCGTCCAAGTACTCTCTGAAGAGGTGGGTCTTCAGTCTGCGTTTGAAGACAGCGAGCGACTCGGCCGTTCGGACATCCAGGGGCAGCTCGTTCCACCACTTTGGTGCCAGGACAGAAAAAAGCCTGGACGCTTGTCTTCCGCGGATTTTGAGGGATGGTGGGTCGAGCCGAGCCGTACTTGAAGCTCGAAGGGCTCTTGGTGCGGATCGGCTTTTGACCATTGCCATTAGATACGGAGGGGCTGGTCCGTTCTTGGCTTTGTAGGCCAGCGTCAGGGTTTTGAATCTGTCAGCCAGTGGAGAGAATGCAGCAGTGGAGTGACATGGCTAAATTTTGGGACATTGAAGACGACCCGTGCCGCTGCATTCTGGATGAGTTGCAGGGGCCTGATGGTGCGCAGAGGGAGACCAGCCAGAAGAGAGTTGCAGTAGTCAAGTCTGGAAGTGACGAGAGACTGAACAAGCACCTGGGTGGCCTCTTTAGAGAGGAAGGGTCGAATTCTCCGGATGTTGTACAGAAGAAATCTGCAGGACCGAGTTACGTTTGCAACATGACTTGAGAACGATAACTGATCATCCATCACTACACCAAGGCTGCGGGCTTCAGTAGAGGGAGTGACCAGTGAGTTCTCGAAGGTGATGGCAAGATCGTTTCTTGGTCCAGCAGTTCCCGGGATGTACAGCAGCTCCGTCTTGCTGGGGTTGAGTTTGAGGTGGTGAGCCGCCATCCAAGACGAGACGTCGGCGAGGCATGCTGAGATACGGGCAGAAACCTGTGTGTCAGACGGTGGGAAAGAGAGCATGAGTTGAGTGTCGTCGGCGTAACAGTGGTAAGAGAATCCATGGGAGGATATCACTTTGCCAAGAGAGTGAGTGTACAGTGAGAAAAGAAGAGGACCAAGAACTGAGCCTTGTGGAACGCCAGTGGAGAGACTACAAGGAGCGGACGTGTCGCCCTGCCACGTTACCTGGTATGAGCGTCCCTGCAGGTATGATGCGAACCATTGCCATGCAGAGCCGGTAATTCCAAGACCGGCAAGGATAGACAGGAGGATCTTGTGGTCCACTGTGTCAAAAGCTGCGGAGAGGTCAAGAAGGATCAGAACCGAGGACAGTCTGGCAGCTTTAGCTGCATGGAGCTTCTCTGCAACTGCAATGAGAGCAGTTTCAGTAGAGTGTGCAGCTTTGAAGCCAGACTGGTGGGGGTCCTGAAGATTGTTCAGAGTGAGAAAGAGAGACAGTTGGTTGTAGACGGAACGTTCGAGAATCTTTGAGAGGAAAGAGAGAAGAGAGATAGGTCTGTAGTTGCCGATGTCCAAGCTGTCCAGAGTTGGTTTCTTTAGGATAGGCACGACTCTGGCAGACTTGAAGGCCGATGGTACCTGACCTGACGACAAAGAGCTGTTTATGATAGAGGAGATGAAGGGGAGGAGGTTTGGAGCGATTGTTTGGAACAGAGGGGATGGAATAGGGTCTAGTGGACAGGTGGTAGGATTATTGGAGGTGAGAAGATGTAGGAGGTCATCTGTGGAAAGAGGAGAGAAGCAAGTCAGAGAAGAGGGAGGAGGAGGGCAGTGTCTAGAGAGGGGGGTAGAGGCAGGGGGGAAGGATCGGCGGATCTTGTCAACCTTTTCTTCAAAGAAGGAGACAAAATCATCTGCAGACAGGGTAGTGGGAGGTGGGGGAGTAGGAGGGTTGAGGAGAGAGGAGAAGATGGTGAATAGTTTGCGTGGGTCAGATGCAGAGGATTCCAATTTCCCCCTGTAGTAAGATGCTTTGGTGGCAGCAACTTCCGTTCTAAACCTGGAGAGAAGAGACTGATAGGAGTGGAGGTCGGAGTCGTGTTGTGACTTCCGCCACTTCCTTTCAGCCAGTCTTAGCTCTCTACGGTTGTTGCGGAGAACATCTGACAGCCACGGGGAAGGTGGAGAAGAATTTGCTGACCTAGGGGAGAAAGGGCAGAGAAGGTCGACAGAGGTGGAGATAGAAGAGAGGAGAGTGTCTGTAGCAGTTTCAAGTGGGAGAGAGGAGAAAGATTCAAGATGGGGAAGAGTGGTCAGGACAGTAGAGGCAAGAGCTGAGGGGGAAACAGAGTGAAGATTGCGGTGAAGAGTGGAAGAACTTGCAGAAGTGGTAGTTGAAGGAGCAGAGAGGGGGAGTGAGAAGGAGAGAAAGTGGTGATCAGAGAAGTCCAAAGGAGTCACAGCCACATCCAGAGCAGGGACAGGTCTGCTGAAGATCAGGTCCAGAGTGTTCCCTGCTCTGTGTTGGTGCAGACTGGTTGAACGCGAGATCAAAAGAGGATAGGATTGGGAGAAGGCATGAAGACTGGAGTTTCTCTGATGGAAGGTTGAAGTCGCCGAGTAGAATATGTGGGGTGTCAACAGGGAGTCCACTCAAGAGAACATCCAGTTCATCAATGAAACTGCCCAAAGGACCAGGAGGACGATAGAGAACGATGATGTGAAGTCTAGTGGGAGAAGAGACAGTAACAGCATGGTATTCAAAAGAGGAAATGTCGAGATTAGAAAAAGAGAGCGGGGTGAAGCGCCACAGAGGAGAGAGAAGTAAACCGGTGCCGCCGCCCCTGCCAGTCCTTCGTGGAGAGTGGGAAAAGGCAAAGGCAGACGACAAGGCAGCTGGAGTTGCAGAGTTGTCCGGGGTGATCCACGTCTCAGTCAGTGCCAGGAAGTTTAGAGACCGAGCAGAAGCAAAAGCTGAGATGAAATCTGCCTTCTGCACTGCAGACTGGCAATTCCACAGTCCCCCAGTTACCATCACATTGGTATTAGAACAAGGTGGGTAAATGAGGTTACCGGAATTGCGGCGTCTGCATCGGTATCTGCACCTCCGGCTGCTGTCAGAGGTGAGGACAGGAATTGCAAAGCACATCTTCAAGTACAACAGAATAGAGTTGAGTAAAAAAGTTGTCGCAGCAGATATTCTAGCTAGGAGTCATGACGTCTAACAAACCGCTAGGTTTGGAGGCTCTTGGCTCCTCCTCTGCAATTCACACTTCTAGCTGGCCTGAAACTACACCTGAATCAGCACCTCAATCAACTAGTGAGCACCAAGCTTCTATGTTAACCTTAAGACAAGAGTGTTAGCAGAATCTAGTTAGAAGTATATTTAAAACCAGCCTACCTTACAAGCTAAAGATGACCCCAAGTAAAAAAGCAAGCACACACACCGACTGGAACCTAAATTTATACATATAACCGTAATGCTTCCATAATTTATAATGCTTCAGAATGAAGCAAATGAATTTGGTAATTGTTTATGTGCAGATGGAAGTAGCCACCAGGGGGCAACACGGGTCGCATGGTAACTGTATTCGACGCCCCCACTGGCTGACTGCGTCAACATCGCCTCAGCACCACCAGTCCGGGCCGTCAAACTCCAGCTTTCAGCGAGCCCCATGTAACTTTTAGCCCAGGCGCTTTATTTATTTCTTTTTATTTCTTACTTATATTAATGTCAGGTCAGGGACGGGAGTGAGCGAACGATATAACGTCAGGTCCTTGTCCACCGTGTGAACAGGCACTGAACACCTTTCATCTTCCAGACGTTAGAGGACACATCGCAGGCGAACTGAGCAGCGGGATTACTGGAATTCCCGATTCATTCTCTGGGGCGATCCAGCTTTTGGCTGCCTAGCTGAAAGCTAACGCGTTGGACACTACAGTCAGGTAAGTTACCCGGCTTAGATAGCTGTGATTTTTTCCCCCCCCGGTTTGTTTGAGCAGCACTCTTACCCGCATTGGTCTTAATGGCCGTGATTGGTGTTCATGACCTACCTGGAGACCTAGCTAGCTAGATAAATGTTTTGGTCTACGTTTTTTTTCTCGTGGCTACCGAGTTCACAAAAGCATATTGTTAGCTAGCTAGCACGCTAGGCTAGTAGCTTGCTAGCTAACTATCACACTTGTTAGTCGACCGACTGTCAGTCAACGCTCCCTAGGTATAGCTAGCTAGCTAGTTTAGCTCGGTTTTGCAGGACGGGGACTATGTTAGTCACATAAACTGGGGTTGTCAATAGGCCGTATGTCTGAACTGAGTACAGTTTAATACAATCACACTGATGCCATTGTTGAGCTGAGCTGATGGACGGGGGCTGGTATCTGAATAATGACTGTCCCACAGCTGTCGCCCGTCATATGGCTACAACTTGAAGTCTAAATGAACCCAAAGCCCTGTGTGTTCTTGGCTCCACACAGGTAGAATGCAGTATTTAGTTAGTTAGCTATAGCGAACTTCTTTTACGGTAACCTTCTTAATGCAGCACGTAGTCTGTGCTGTGTGGATGAGCAGCTGCCTAGCCCATCTAAACATGTAGTTAGAGGCGGCACTGGTCAGTTTAGGAACTGCCATTCTGTCCAACTTCACAAACCTTAAACATGAACAGGGTGATCAGTGTTACTGGTAGAACTAGTAAATCTGACAGGCCAGTCACAGACAGAAACCCACTGCTGATGTGCTAACTAATCTACAGATTAGTCTCCGTCCTTGGTTAAAGTCATCATCGAGAGTATCCTAAGAGATTACCGCGCCTTACTCTGCTGACACACACACTGTACTGTAGCCCACTGCGCATGCGCTCTAAAGAGGTTAGCCAGTGTACAGCCACAAGTATTTCATACAGACGTCTATGTTAGTGATGTGTAGCTATCCATTATTGCAGGCGTAATTATCAGTTAGCAGTCTAATGTGTCTTCATAGGGATTTATTCACAAGATTGGAGAGTAACTTCCACTGCTTTCGTGCAGTCGGTCAGAGCTCACACAGGTTGGTTCTTTAAGGCCTGGGTTTTATATTTGTATGCTGCTGCTTGTTGGTTACTGTGTTGTGCTCTGCTGGTATGTGTGTAAAGGGGCTGTATATAAACTCACTTTTTAAGTGCATGTGCAAATACATTTGGGTGTTTGCCTTTTAACCCACAAGAAAGTGAAGTTAAACATCCCTGTAAGGTTTTGCGGGCTGCGCAGGAGAGAAAGCCTTCACAAAGGGGTGGGCAGTGACACACAATATTCTTTTCTAAGCATATTGCAGGACATTGTCAATGCTGAAAGAAAATATTTGAATATGAATATTTCATTACAAACAGTGTAGTAAGTCTGGTTTAATTGGATTAAGAGCAGCAGATGTCAAATAAAATCCACTGTACTAAGTATGGGGCAGTATTTGAAAAGTAATTTTTAAAAATCTGACCGACTGCTGCGTTTTGGCTGTTTCCAGACTGCAGGCAAATCAAGTTCGTTTCTCAAATCAGATCTGATGAGGTGACTGTTGAGGCACCGTTATTTACTAGTGATTAGATTGTTTATTAGATCATTTGCATGTCCAGACATCAAAAGAAACACAAACTCTTCTTGGATCCCTGCTCTGCCGTCACTCAGTATTCCGCGTGGCCGTTGTTTGACGCGTTGCAAGTGATGGAAAATGGCACGTTGAAATCCGATCTGAGCGGCCAGACTGAGACGCATTTGTACAAATGTGCTTGTAATCGTATTTCAGACCACCTCCAGATGTGGCTTTTTAAAATCTGGATACAGTAATAGATCTGGATATGCCACAAATCAATTTGGGCTGCCAATCTGAAAATATCCTTTGTTATTGATCATGTGTATGATGATAAATATTACATGTTGTGAAATTGTCTTTAAATTTCGTGATGTAATATTTGTACTGTATCGCCGCCGCCCCCCCACTACAAATGTTTTAAAATTTGGCTCCCCTTTCAATATGAAACACTGTCTGTAAAATTCTAGGAATGGTTTCAACTATCCTAAAGACAAAAAAAAAAACAAAAAAAAACATACACACTCACCTGTAGTCTGCTGTATTCTGTCTTGCTTCGTCTATTCAGAGCTTAAATATGCGTGCGTAAGTATATGTGTGTAAATGTGCAAGTGAAAGAGAGATGAAGTGAACTCAAGGTGAAGTAAATGTTAGCTAGCTAGTGTAAACAGGGTTAAATAAGAAAAACATAGATGTACAGTCTACGAATTCATGTAGCCAGGGAGAGGAGTCATGCAAGGTGGACGAGCAGTGGCTCATTATCATTTAGGTTTGTTAAGAGATAGCCTTGATATTTGCTTCGAAAGTCGCTCAACAGCGTTGCCAGGCAGACACATAAGAGTTGTCCATGTTTTATGCTTAGGGTTTATTTATTTCTGTGGCGGTTCTAAGAGAGTAAGAAATGCACATGTCTAATATTCAAGTGGTGAAGTGATGGACAGTTTCATCCCGTGTGCTTAAGCCAGAATGTCACTGTACAGTTTGTAGCGACAGCTGTCCACTGAAGCCCAGGCTGTTTGTGTTGTATGTTGTCTTTGAGTGCATTATTGACCTCCAGTAGGGCGTCATCTTTTGATACAAAAGGGTATTTTACGCTGTTTAAAAAAAAAAGTGGTTAATGTGTTCAGCCTAAACAAAAAGCATTCTTCTTTTTTCTTGCTCGATACTACATTAAGTCAGTTCTTTAGGTTGAACGGGTGAACCACTTTTTACAGTGACTAACGGTTCTTAAGTAATGACCATTTGAATGTGTAATGCATGGTTATTTAAAGAACCCTATAGAATGGTTATGTATAGCACAAGAGTTTTACTGGTTTTACATGTCAAAGAACTTGTCGTTTTGGTATTTCGTGGGTTGTTCACTTAAAGCATTTATAATATAGCAATCAGTAGTCATGGTTACTGATGGGACATTTTAGACTGTAGATGAGAAGTTCCCTTCACCATAGCTTATTAGCTTGGTAATGTGTTCTTTTTATCAGCAGCACAAAGAAAAAAAAACCTGTTTGTTTCATTTCTTGTTTCCTTTGTTCAACTTCATACCTGAAAATGTACTTCTGCTTACAAGTTTTTTTGGGGTTTTTTTTTTTTAACTTAATGTGCTTTCCTTAATTTTTGGTTAAAGGGAACTGTGTCTCTGCAGAAGTTAACATGTTCGGAAAGCTGCACGTAAGATGAGGAGAGACTCTGTGACACATTGATAAGCTTAAGCCTAATAATCGGGTGTAAGTTCTGTTCAGAATGTAACAGGTATGTTTATGTTCCATTGGTATTCTGTCTTTTTTTATGCAGTGTGATTCAACAAAGGCCTTTTTTTACAAACAGGAGTGCCGGTACGGACCCTGTAGGCCAATTGCGGTTTCTTTTTCCATTGCGTTTCGTTCTTTAGTCTTTTTAGCTCCAACTACAAGACTAATGTAGCTAGCTAACTTACTGCAGCCGTACTTCATCTGTTAACATTGTGTAATCTGCATGCATAAATCACACTTGTCCCAAACCACACCAAAGAGGCCATTTTATAGATGTAGTATGCCAAGTAATGTTGGAATCCACTTAATCGAGTTACTAACTTAAGAAAGTTTTTTATGCTGCAGTGCACTAAAGTGTACTAACAATCAGAGCACTTGAAGAGGGCTAAAATGGAATAATGCTGGATTCGGAAACTGGGAAATACTGTTTGTACCACTTGTAAATAAGCCAGTGAAGTCATATTTACAAGGGGGAAACTCAGGCTTGTAAATGATACATGAGTTTATGAGATGTGGGCGTATAATGTGACCTTTTACCTTTTCTGTATGGTTTTAAATTTCATTTTTAATCTTTTTTTTTTTTTTTTGTTACACTGAGCTGGCATAATATTAATTGATTTAGTTTGATCTGGCATTTTAAATAAATGTGGAAGGCCACATTTACAAAACTACATTTGCGGTTCTAGACGTGTTGGAATTTCTCTATGTGGATTGTTGTGTGAATACCAAAAGGTGCTGCTTGTTGTCAGCTCTGCTTTGGTGAAGTTTCAGAGAAATTGTGTATCACACATCATAAAAGGTAATACATGGAACTGCCTAAAGCTGAAGGAATTTTGCCAGACTGAAGAAAGCATTAGAGATTAAAAAAGAGGGTGCGGGGGAGGACGGTGGTGTAACACGCTGGGCAGTTCCCGAACAGCTAGGAGCAGGTTGTCTGGGTTGAAGGGTTTATTTGGCTCACTTGAAAGAAAAGCCACCCGCAGCTTTTACAAAATTGTTTTGTTTTTTTTTCTTCAGTTATACATTTAATAATATGCAGAGAGATCCAGAACGAAGTTTCTAGCATAGATAATACTTTGAAACTGCCTGTCTGGTTTGGAAATGAAATGGTGAATGGAATCAGTTTTTGGATTCATTAGATGTTTTCATCACTTATTTATTCTTAGGATATGATTGAGTTCAGAATTGAGCTTTTTGCCCTCATTACTTTCTCATTACTTCTGTTGTTATCAGAGCCATAGAACTGGCGAAGCTTCTGGTTCAGCCAGAGACGTTATAAATGTCAGTTGGCCACTAATTGAAATATGAATGGGAGTTACAGATCAAGTCCCATCCTTCAGAAAAAGTTGAGCCGCAAGCGGAGGGTCGACGTGCTTGTGGGGAAAGCCCTCTTTGATGTGGAGATCTGCGCAAGCACAGTAGCCAGAACAAGATGATTTTTGTTAGATAGATCAGCTTTTTATTACAAATATCAGCACGCTTGGAATGCTTCTCAACCAATCTGATAGTGAGGTCAGGACTAACTGCTGTATAATTGCTGGCTAATTTGCTAATGCTACTTTATTGATGTCTTTTGTAGCATTTGTACAGTAGTGATCTTGATTAAGGGCTCAGACAAGGATGAATCCCAGACCATTCTGAAAGGAGTTTCTCTGTTGAAAAGAAGATTTAGTCTAAGACTAGACTTTATCCTTGTGAGTAAAATATCTTGCTATTGTAGATATGACTCCAGGATGTTTTGTATGAAGGTTAAATTACATTGATTGCTGTGACCTCATAAAGAATCACACAAATGAGTTTCACATAAAGACTTTTAGGTCTGGTTAATAATCGACAGATGTCTTTAACTTTGAGGCCAACAACTTGCACTCTACCACAGAGCAGATTATCAGTTGACACAGTCTTATCTCAAATATTCGTTTTTCTTAGGCCAGTCCAACTTGCAAATACTGCGTCGATAGCATACCAAGCATTACAAGTGGTTTCAGCCTTCTGCTAAATGACATTGATTGTGTTCTATATGATGTAATCAATGTTGAGCATAGTAGTTGGTACATAAGGTCATTCTTATTTACTTCAAGGCCAGATTGCCACATATGAGAGACTGACCGATATGTGTATCGTAACTGGTATTGAGGAAATATGTGATCCCCTGGGGAGCCTCCCTGGAAAATGTACTTTTTATGTATATATATAATATGATTTTGTGTGACCCCTGAGAATAATTTAAATAGTTATTCATATTATTAAATAAAATAGTCTCTTAGCTTGGTGTGAAAATAACTTATTTTCTTGTTCCCTAAAAGTTGTTCATGATGACCAAGGTTTATTGAGCTGTTTGTCAGAACTGAAAGGAGGTTGCAAGTCTTGGACATGCTGACATTTGACTCTACTGCTGCCTTGAAAGGCCCTAAAAGGTATTAGCAAGTCCAATACTGTACAGTGTCCTTGAGAGGAAGTGCACCAATTGATATTTTATCTTTAGCTGCAGGCCAGCGGTGATGATGCAGGAAAGAGAGAATGTGCTTTTACTTTGAAGGAATGTGTCCCATCGTTGGTTTGAGTTTTGCTGTGGCAAGCTTTCAGCCTTGGAATGGTGTCACAGGCTCTTCTTGTTATTGATCCGTGCCTGCTTTCTCAATCGTGTCCCAGTTCTTCTTCTCTGGGCCTGTCCCTCCTGAATCATCTTCAGAGTTTTCACTGCTGACTCAGTTCTGTGTGTTCATGACTCGGCAGGAGACCTAAACTGACAAACAGACAGCTGTGTGGGTGTAGGGGAAGGCAGAACAGAACAGGCATGCATTTTAAGGCATGCCGCTCATGGTTATATGTAAAAGTATCTGGGTACTGATGCTAGCCTAATGCATTATTCATTTTCTAGAAGTGTCATACTGCTGGTTTATTTTTATGTCCTTGTAATGTACATTCAGTATGCTGTCTTCATTGCTGAAGACTTGTTATTTATTAAAAGTATTTGAATTCAGTTAAAAAGAGCAACAACTAGCTGTGCAACAGTACACAAAAGTCACATTGTTGAACAGACAGTGGTACAAGTTACAGTTTATTCTGCCTAGTGTGGTGTTTTCCTACTGAGGTTGTTAGTACAGCCTGTAGTGTGTAAAAATAAGCATGTCTTTCTGACACATCATCCATGTCTGATCCACCATGATTTCACACTTTTAAATAAATTGTTAAGTCCAGAATTGCTGTGAAATATGAATTTGTCCTTTTACTTTCAAACAGAACATAAAGATAACATATGTGAGGCATTTTCTCTATGTGTGGTGATGAGTGATGTCGACCCTTTGCCGTTTGCGGTGTAACCAGCAAGCTGATTGGCCCATTTTGCTAAAGGGCAGGACTTTACCTGTAAATAGAAGCCATAAGAACTTCCATTAATATTTTAACCAGTGGCCGGTCTCCTTGTTAAGAACGTGTCTGATCAACCCTTCATCATGTTTTTGATCACAGCATGGACCAAGGCTTATTGAATATTATGAGTACTCCATACGACTGCATGCACCAAACTGTGACGTCTGTACTGTGGCGAATACACATACTATTAAACCCGTAGTGATAAGTGGCATCAAAAGGGTTGCAAAATGTAAAATAATTTATGTGCAGGTCAAACTGGGGCCAGACTGAAATATTAGTTGGCGATAGCCTGTGATTTATCAGCGGAAATGTTGCTGATAACATCTTGTGGAATCTATGACCCCCAGAATTGAGGCTGTTTTAATAGCAATGGTAGGCCCCACCCAGCATTACCAAACAGGTATTCCGATTGGTCAGTGTTCTTCAGGTACTGATATCCACAATATGCACACCGTGGCATATCTTTTTAGTTGCAACATTGCTAAGATTAGGTTTCCCAGGGATTGGATATTGTGCATATCAGTACCTAAAGTATACCAGAACACTGACCACTGGGTATACAGTGAGTCCAAGAAGTATTTGATCCCTTGCTGATTTTCTTCGTTGGCCCACTAATAAAGACATGATCATTCTATACTTTTAATGGTAGATGTATTCTTACATGGAGAGACAGAATATTAAAAAGAAAATCCAGAAAATAAATCTAAGGAATATATATTAATTGATTTGTATTTCATGGAGTGAAATAAGTATTTGATCCCTTAGTATTCATTAGCAGTTCTGGCTTTTACAGACCAGTTAGACACTCCCAATCAACTTGTTACCTGACCTGAAGCCACCTGTTCTCACTAATCACTTGTGTGAAAAACACCTGTCCACAGAATCAGACAGATCACACAGATTTCAAGTCTCCAACATGGGTAAAACCAAAGAGCTGTCACAGGACCTCAGAGTCAGAATTGTTGACCTTCACAAAGCTGGAATGGGCTACAAAAAGATTAGTAAGGTGTTGGATGTGAAAGTAACAACTATTGGTGCAATTATCAGAAAGTTTAAAGAGTATAACATGACAATCAACAGACCTCGGCCCGGTGCTCCAAAGAAGATTTCGCCTCGTGGGGTGGCAATGATGCTGAGAACAGTAAGAAATCGTCCTGCAACCACTCGGCAGGAGTTAGCAAATGACCTGAAGGCAGCTGGGACCACAGTTTGCAAGGAAACAATTGGCAACACTTTGCGCAACAATGGATTCACATCCTGCAGTGCCCGAAAGGTACCCCTGCTGAAGAGAGCACATGTGGAGGCGCGCCTCAAGTATGCCAATGATCATTTGAAAGATGAACCAAGTTATTGGGAGAAGGTTTTGTGGTCAGACGAGACCAAAATTGAACTTTTTGGCCTCAACTCCACCCGCCATGTGTGGAGGAAGAAAAATGCTGCCTATGACCCCAAGAACACTGTGCCCACCGTCAAGCATGGAGGTGGAAGCATAATGTTTTGGGGGTGTTTCTCTGCCAAGGGTACAGGGCTACTTCACCGCATCACTGGGAAGATGGATGGAGCCATGTACCGCACAATCCTGAGGGACAACCTCCTCCCCTCTGCCAGGGATCTGAAAATGGGCCGTGGTTGGGTCTTCCAACATGATAACGACCCTAAACATACAGCAAAGGCAACAAAGGATTGGCTCAAGAAAAATCACATTAAGGTCATGGAGTGGCCCAGCCAGTCGCCAGACCTCAATCCGATCGAAAATCTATGGAGGGAGCTGAAGGTCAGAGTTGCCAAGCGACAGCCCACCAACCTTCATGATTTAGAGAGGATCTGCAAAGAAGAGTGGGCCAAAATTCCCCCTGGTGTGTGTGCTAAACTTGTGGTTAACTACAACAAACGTCTCACCGCTGTGCTTGCAAACAAAGGCTTTGCCACTAAGTATTGAGTGTGTTTGGCAAGAGGGATCAAATACTTATTTTCCTCATTGAAATACAAATTAATTAAAATATATTCTTTAAAATTATATTCTGGATTTTTGTCTTGATATTCTGTCTCTCCATGTTAGAATATATCTACCATTAAAAGTGCAGAAGGATAGTGTCTTTATTAGTGGGCAAACAAAGAAAATCAGCAAGGGATCAAATACTTCTTGGACTCACTGTACATATTTAGTAATACTGTGTACGACCTACCATTGCTCTCAAAACAGCCTTGATTATTTGTGTCATAGATTCCACAAGATGTTGGAAACATTCCAGAAACATTCCTTGGGGTTTCTGGTCCATGTTCACAGGATTGCATCACAAAACTCCTGCAGCTTGTTTAAGTGCACCTTCATGCTGTAAATCTCCTGTTCTACCACATCCCAAAGGTGGTCTTTTGGGTTTAGATCCAGTGACTGGTAAAGCTGTTGAATAACCCTGAACCCAATGTCAATGTAAGTGGAACCAGTTGGAGCAGAGTTTGAATTTTTTGACGTGGTGCATTATCATGCTGGAAGTAACCATTAGAGGATGGGTAAATTGTGGCCAATCTGTTGATTATTTTTTCGATGAATCAGATTAAAAATACATTTCCATGTCTTTAAAAATAGAACATTGAATAACAGAGCAAATACATGCGTACATTAATTAAATAATAAATCTTAATAATGAATAATTAAATGAATTCATAAATTTAAAATAAAATAAATAATAAAGAAAAAGAAGCGCATTGCTGATGCGAGTGAAGAGTGAGACAGGATAAATTACACTATTGAGGATTTAAGTCTGTTCTGCGTCTGTCATGTTTCATTTTTTTGGAATGTTCTTACTTCTTGATGTTATTTATTTTGATGATTACGCCTCCGCTGCGACTCGGTTCATTCAGCTTGCTCCTATTTATTTTTTCCAGCGTAGACGAAGCATCACAGGTGACGTAAGCGGACATGACAAGACGAGTAAAACACATAAATCGTGCAACACAATGAACCGGTAATGAAATTCGTTGCCTACACTTTTATAAATCGATTATTATTGATTTTATTTTTCGTTGTTGCAGCCCCAGCCGTGAAGGGACGTCCAAAATCTTTAGCCACTTTATACCCACACCTTCTCTGCTATTACTTTAGAGCAGACAGCTGGTTTTCGCCTGCATCTTCTTCTGGCCTTGTGTTTATTTTTTTTTTGGGGGTGGTGGGGGACGGGTTGATTGGTACACAACAAACAGCAGAACTAGAGCATCACGCTGATGCTGACTGTTCCTGTTTGGCACTGTTGTGATTTCCCTGTGCTTTCTTTTGAGAATCTGCCAAGAACTGTTGGTTGCAAACGAAATTCTATTAATAAAAAGATGCAATTGTTTGTTTTTCATTCATACAAATTTTGCATTTGCTATATGCAATTATGCAAATTGTAAAAATGTAAATTGTCTGTCTTGCTACTTTTGACCTAAATATCAGTAAATAGCTGTGCAGCCTTATAGATTAATGTATATCACATTATCTGTTTCAGCTGGAACCTAACTTCAGTCCAAATAGTGATTTAAAGACAGAAAGGTGACTGCAGTAAAAGCCTGGCAGAGCATCTTGGGGAGGAAAGTCTGTAGGTTCCAGCCTTCAGGCAATGTCCGTTTCACTGTCACTGACATTGAAATTAATTTGGCCAATTACTCTTGAGCCTCTGAAACTGAAGGGTTTATGTACAAACAGCTGTGATTTCTGAATGTTTAATGCAATATTGTATTAAACCCCTTGAGCTAAAGCTGAAAGTCTGTACTTTAATCACATCCTGATTACTTCATTTCAAGTCCACAGAGACAAAATGACAAAGATTGTCATTGTCCAAATACTTATGGATCTGACTATACAGTTTAATGAAAATACTTCAAATGTTTCTCATTTTTGCTGAGTTGAGTCAGAACCGTGTTTACATGATTGGGCAGAAATCAAAAAGTCAGCACAGTCGTCCGAGGAAAGACCAGCTGAACCGACTGACCTCCGTTTGTCTATTGTTGAGCCTCCTTGGAGGCTGATATCACAGAGTGGTTGGAAGAGTATAGATGCGTCTGTGTTTGTGACAGGCCAGAGACAGCGTGACCGTTCTCTGAGGGTCGTATGGATCTTTGCGTTTCTCTGCTGGACCAGTTGTCTGTCACCTACTGTTTACATTGTTTTTCCATGCTGTTACATAAAGCCTGAGTCACACCTGAGAGAAGTGAGCGTGTTTGTTTGAGTTTGGGTGTGTGTATATTTGAGCGAGGGGGTGAACCAGTGAAAAAGTAAGAGAGAGACACGCACACACACACACACACACACACACACATACAGAGGACAAGTGAGCAACACATGCCCTCCCTTTCTGACTTTGATTCAGTGAGTGAGCTGTACATGTCTATGTGCTCTTTCACCCAGTTGGTATTCTCGGTTCTCCTCTCTCACATTTTAGCTTCCATGTGCAGTTCTTAAGTCCCACTGCTTCAGTCTGTCATGTGTTTACAGAACCAGTCTTTCCTGTCTTTTGTTTCGCAAGATGGTTCTTGTATGTTTTTTCCCTTCCCTAAGGAGAATCCACATGGCGGGTTTGTTTGCTCTGTCAATAGAAATGCATGTACAGTGTTTTACATAATAATTGTATTTATTTAGTTTTGAAGTACTGCATGCCCTCCATGAGTCACAACATTGACTGCTAGTTTGACTTCCAGTTTGAGATCATGATCATTTCTTAGCAAAAATATCTGATATTTATAGGTATAATATTTAGGTTTGTATTTATAAAAGGAATGTACTCATGCGCCCTGAGTGCTCATATTTTAAAATAATGTCTCTCAAACTTGATTGGACTGTTTTGTGCAGGTTGGCTTCTGTCAAAATGACCCTAAATTAGTCGCAATGCCTGAATAGTGTACTTTACACCCTCTCATTTATGCAGTTAACTAATCGTCCAGTAATGTTTACATCAGTCATTAGAATAAGGAAAAAAGAGCTCTGTTTTTAAACATGACATGATTGCCATGACAGGCTGGTTTGAGTAACTCCTGATCGTCTGGGATTTTCTGCAGAACAGTGCTGCAGAAGAGCTTTCTCAGAATGGTGTAATAAAGAAAAAAGTTATTTGGATAGAAAGGCTTTGATGATGAGAGAGGTCAGCAGAAAATGACCAGGGGTGGATTTCTTAAAAGCTTCATAACACTAAGGACTAACTAGTTCTTAAGAATGTTCGTTAACTAAAAAGAGTTTCACAAAACTTCCATAACTAAAATACTACTTTATTGTATAGGAAAGAGGAATCCACTTATTGTGTAGGCATGAAAAAGAAGCAATAATAGATCAAATGTGAAATGCTTATTTCATAAATAACAATGGTTATTCCTCTTATTATTAATTGTATAATCTTATTTTTAAGAAAATATATCAAATTACATGTGAATGGTCACATCATCTATATACAACACACGTCAAAATAAAATGAATAAATGTGGTGTCTGCAAAAGTAAAGATTTGAAATCTGTTTATTGTCGTTCCAGACATGTCAAACATTAAAGGGAACGAAATGAGGTACTCTGGCCCCAGTCAGGTAGCAGCAAGGTAGCAGCTACCTTAAAGCATTAAGGAGTGCCCTGATATACAACAAAGGATGCCCACACAAAAATGTCATTCAAAAATTCATTTAATACCGTTATGGTTGCATGAGTTTCTTATTTAACTTTAGTAGTTCTGTTATTAATTGTCAAGACACTGAACACTGTATATTAAGACATGTCTTTGTCCTGTAAAAAGATATTGCTTATGAATATAAAAAGAACAATAATAGTAAGTAATGTGGCATTTATATTGATTTTAGTTGATGTGTTTAAGTATTTAAACAGCTGAGAATGTCCTTCAGTCAGTCCTTTTCAGAATCAGTTAAATAATATAGCTTTTAACACGTTTAAACATTTTTCTAGTGTAATAATATCAACATGCTGTATACTCTGAATCGAGGTTTGACGTTTGACTGGTCGAGCTGGTTTGAGCTCATTCTTTTAAGTTTCAGTTAGCAATTTCGGTTCACTTTCGCTGAATAAACTCATTCTTTTCTCACATCCTTTGTTAGTTTGTTCGTTTCACTTCCATAGTAGCATTAGTTGTTACATAATGTTGCTTTAAGTACTGTGGTATAATATTTTTGCCATTTGGCCCACCTCTGTAATCCATTCACTGGTATAATATCAAACACTAATAAAGAATAATAATAATAACTAATGAATAACTGAAAAGCACTTATACAAATTCACTTATATAAATATTGTGTGTAGCTTAATCATTATCTTATTTAAGTATAAGGCTGTGTTGGTGAGATCATAAGACTATTTTTCCTAATTGGGGACAGTCATGTTATGGTCCGTTTAAAATAAAATGTGTTTTCCTAAATACTTGTGTAGTGCGGTTCTTTACCTCTTACTTTCACTCTCTCTTTTAGGTGGTGTGTGAGAGCAGGATGCAGCAGTGGTGAGGGCCCAGAGCGCGATGTTGGTGGTGCTTGTGCTGCTGATGGAGGTGGTTGTTGAGGTTCAGTCCTGCACTAACGAAAGCTGCTCCATCTCCAACAGCTCAAAGAACTATTGTTATGCGGCCCGCATTCGCAGCACAGTGCTGCAGGGCCTGCCCTTCGGGGGAGTGCCTACAGTCCTCGCCCTGGACTTCATGTGTTTCTTGGTACGTTACAGACTCTAGAGTTCTAATTATTCTACTTTTCTGCTGTTCTGTCTGATTGGCTGCAAATAAATGACTTTAAATAAATAAATATAGTTTTCTAGTTTGGTTTCTAACCAGGCGTAATTTAAGAGTGAAAATAATGTCACAAATAAGCAAAACAGAATCTGAAGTCGACCAGAACATTAAAAGCTGATATCCGATCCAATAAAAATGCCTTGATCAGCCCCCAATCAAGTCACTGGATCGGATCGGGACATCCCTGATGTGATATGCAGCCTAAGCCTAATTAATATAAACATTTTTTATGATCTGCTAAAATGGTTTGTAATGTTTTTCTTTCTCCAGGGTTTGCTCTTTGTATTCTCTTTCCTGAGGAAAGTAGCATGGGATTATGGGCGCCTGGCACTGGTCTCCGATGCAGACAGGTAAAGAACATGATCTTTACTTAATCTGAATCAGTAGTGCTCTCAGTGCCAAAATCTTAGCCTCAGTCAGAAAGTTAGCATTGTGGTGCTGAGTCATTCTCTTTCACTGGACACTCTGTACAGACTCTAATGTTCCATTTGTTCAGCTGGACCCTCAGTCTATTAGCTGCTGTGCAGATCAAATATGGTGTGATTGTCAGCGTGGTTGCATAAACACGAGAGTTAATAAGTTAATTTTGTTTACACTTTTAGGTCTGAAAAACACGATTTCACTTAAGTTCCTAATTTTTCTGATAAAACTTCAAAGGCCTGATGTATTACATGATTTGTGTGGGTATTCCTGGCACCCTTCATTTCATTTCAGATTTCACCTCTGGTTGATTTGCTCTCTGAAACCCTACAGATTTTTGCAGCAAGACAAAGCCCTCCCTCGCACAATGTCCTGTCTGCTAAAACCACTGACTAAACCATGTTTAATATCTTTTTTTGTTTACTTGCCTGGATAACATTGATCTGTTTTGTTGTCTTCCAGTTGGCCAGAAGGTTAGATTACACCAAGACCTCTGCCTAGTGCTAGGCAATATGCCCAAAAATCATTATGGATAGTTCCATATCGATTGATATCCGTAATGACTGTGGAATTTGTAATGCTCAGTTTGAATCTGAATATTTTATAACTTGAGGAAAACATATTATATTATACGAAGCCATTTATCAAGTTATAACATAAAGTAAGTAAATATTTGAGGACATGGCACATTTACTGGGCCTTTACATTAGGGCTGTGTATTGGCAAGAACCTAGCGCTACATGACTCGCAATACTGGGGTTAAGAGTCAGTATATTGCAATATTGTAAGCAAGTTGATCTATTGCATTTTATATATATATATATATAGTATAACACCTTAGGAAAACTGTCTTTGTATAACAAAAAACACTACAAAGTGCATAAAATTTGAGTAAAAGAACTCTTGCTGTGTTTTTGAGGTTCTACACAGTATTGCAAAATATATTGCAATACTAAATTTTATTGATATTTTTTTACACCCCTATTCTACATTCAGTACTCTGAAACTGCTTTTGGCTGTATGCTTTTGTAATTTGGCATAGCCAATTACAACTTTATGCTATGAGTACCTGTAAGAGTTAATAAACAATCAGTAAATGGTTGGCTTTCTGAGCTAATGAGCTAACAGCTAACTAGTGCTTTGGATGCTGATGAGAACTCATTGTGTACCACATGAGGTCTATTGTCATTAATGGGTAGCATGCTACAACTTTTCCCTTTTTTGTCTTAGGCATTCCTTTACTCACCTATTACTATTCCTAAAGCACTTCTCAACTATGCTGCTGCTGTTAGCAACATGATTCCTCCAAATGGGACAATGTACACTCTGATTGGCTGTTGTCTTTTTCACTACAAGCTTATCATTATCGAGGAAAACTGAACCACAATAACCATTAGAATTGCTGTATTGCACTGCTGTAATATTGCCTTCTCATTAAGGTATGGTTACAGTGATTCATACTGTACCAAAATCTCAGTCTTCACTTAGATCCAGTAACCCTAACATTCCAACTGCTTTAAAGCACAACAGTGAAATAGAGAAACCATGTGATTGAACCTAAAGGCAGTACTGTTAAAAATGACACTAGTTATTTCTGAGGGTTTCTCCTGCTGCAGAAGGAATGACCTCAGTCATTTGAATTGAAACTGGACAGTGAGCTCATCATGACCCCTCCCTCTCTTTGTTGTTTTTTTTTCTTCTTCTTCTTCTTCTTTTTTTTCTTTGTTTTGTATTTTTCTTCTCCTCTGAAGGCAGGATCAGCGATACCGGCGCCTGGATGATCGGGAATAGTACGTTTTGACGTCTTGTCGTCGATTCTTTGGGGTTCCTGCTCCATTTCCACCTATTGAATTAACCCTCTCTGGTTTCTCTCTCTCTCTCTCTCGCTGGGGTGGTGTCAATCCTTCTAACCTTTCTCTGTCCATGTATTTCTCTTAATCACTTGGTCACGTTCTCCTGTTCCTCTTGTACATCAGTTCCAGTTGGTGGAGAGTTTCTTTTCTGCTTTTAAAATGTAGCTCTGCACTGACCTCCTCAGCATGTCTTTTTTTTCTCTCTCTCTTTATTATAACCAGTGTGTTCACTTGACTGCCCAGCATGCATTTTCTGGCCTTGTGCTCTCGTACCATATGCCTCTTGGAGGCGGGATGCTTACAGGGAGAGGTAAAGCACTGGGTGGTTAATGAAGACCATGTCAACACGTGTATATAGAAATTATATATATATATATAATATCCTCAACATAATATCTCACGTTTTTACATTTCGTGTGAATAAAGCAATGTTTCATGTGAAACTTTCTGATACATGTGGACAACGCTTAAGAGATGCTAAGTAGTTAGCTTTGAAATACAGCTGTATGAAAAAGTGAAAACGCTCTACAGATAACACACCTCTGCACAGTTAATTTGCTGAGTTTAACATACTGCAATAACATACACCTATGTATCCACATGTTCATTCACACCCGTCCATTCTGTTTAACCCTTTAACAGTCACACTAAGACATACATTTGCATCCAATTATTTATTTGTAAAGTTGTTTTCTTGGATTCTCTTTTATCAGCTTTTCAGTTTTTTTTCCCAGAGGACCCATGCAGGAAGTGGATACACAAGTTTACCAGCTGGTTGACCTGCCCAGTTAGGGTAATTGTAGGCATGAATTAACAATTATTACAGAACCTGTCACTGTAATACAAGACAACTTGCCGAACATGTCTATCCTTTCAGTTACAGCTACATGTTAGAGAAATGTAATGTTTATAGTGACCTACCTATCTAGATCGCTATAGCTATTCAATGCAGTGTTCTTCAGTGGGGCTCAGCTATAATGCTATGACAGGAATACTACTACAATTTAGTCTAGATCTTGACTGATCTTGTACAGTGTTAATGCTGAGCTAACAATAGCATCCAAATCTGTTTATCCTAACTGGGCAATTCAACAAACATTCAACAAAAATTTGCAATGACAGTGACTGTTAAAGGGTTAAGCACTTTTCACTAGATTTTTAAAAACTACTCTCTTGAGTAATATTTATTTAATTTATTTTCAACTGTCTAGTCTATTGGAGAAATATAGTGATTCTGAACAGTGGCATATACATAAAGGTCATGTTTTTAATCCCAATATGTTAAATTCAGCAAACAAACAAAGTGTGCTCTAAACTCTATTTTTGTTGATTTGTCTAAGAAAATCAACAAAACATGTCAATTGAGCAAGGTTTTCAAATCTTTGCATACAGTACATACAAAACGTAATCATTCCCTTGAATGATTTCCCATTTTATTGCTTTTATAATTGCAATTATGCAAAAAAAAATTCTACTCTTAAATAGTGGAGTGTTTTTTTGTCTTCATGGTGTATTAGTAGCCAGGAATACTGATTAACCAGTGACTGGACCGTCCAGACAGGTGTCTTTGTACCACAGTCACTTGAGACACATTCACTGCACTCAGGTGATCTGCATTTCACTAATTGCTAAACTATGATGATGATTCCATTTAAAAAGAAAAAAATTAAAATATCCAAGGGGGTACTGCTTTTTTTAGGCACTGGACAATTATAAGTTTGACTGGGTTCTAGTGGTGTGTTCCACTGTGATTGGCTTAGTCAATATCATGCTGGAAATGGAGGGAAAAGTGTAAGTGGAGTGAAAGTCATTATTGTACACCCTGAGTACTTTGTCATTAACATAATTGGTTCTTTAGTTCCACTCTTCACTGTCCAGCAGGGCATTGCTCTTGTGGAGTTGCAATGGACTCCATGTTTGCTGGACAGTAGATTCTTTTCTCTCAGGCTCTGCACTAAACTCTATTCCTCTCTCTTTTGCATGTCCTTTTCCTGTCTAGGCTTAGTGAAGACTCAAATATTTCCTCTGTATTGTGGACCTTACCTGAGTGTGTGTGTGTCTTCCCCCTTAGCTCAGAAGCAGACACGTTTGGTGTGCAAACTTTGCTTTGTTACTTTTGCACTGCAGGCTAACATAGTCTGTATAATATAAGCTAAGGACCATCAGTTAGCACCATGCAAGCTGATGATTTTAGCCATGCACAGGACTGAATTTATGGCTGTTATTAGCCTTGTTGCAGTGCAAAAGCAACACAAAAATGTATCTGCTTATATACTAAATAAATGTTTTTGGGCAAATCTTGTAATATTCACTGTTTTCCATAAAGATTGTCGAGTATTATTGCCATTGAGTCTGAAAACTAGCAGAGTACACTGCACAAAAATCTATACTAATTAGCCAAAACATTATGACAAGGGAATAGCTTTGATTATCTCGTAACAGTATTTGCAGGTCAGAGGTCTGGGATATACAGTGCCCCCCATATTGTTTATGAACACATTTTTTCCTGACATGCCCTTCGGCTCCACAGTTTCAAATTTAAAATCAAACCAGTTAGAATTGATCAAGTTAGTTAGTCTAGGTAGTTATTTATTGATGCTATTTATTGATCACTACACATGATGGTCAGAATACAGTTTGCAAAAAAAAAAAAATCTGGAGAAAAATCTTGTGGACAGAAGAAGCCCAGATTAACCTGTATCAGAATGATGGCAAGATCAAAGTGTTGACTGCCCATAGCTGCAGATCACCTCATCTGGTGAAACATGGTGGTGGGGTGTCATGGCTTGGGCATAGTTGAAACTGGTACTGGTGCATTTACCTTCATTGATAATATAACTGCTGATGGCAGTAGCACAATGAATGTCTTATAGAAACATCTTATCTGCTCAAGTTCCAATAAGTGCAAACTCACATCCTACAGCAAGATCCCGAACATACTACTTGGGCAACACAAGGTATTTTTTTAAAGGGAAAAATGCATTCTATATGCTGAAGATATAAACAAGTAAGAGCAGAAGATGGCTTGTTGAAGCATTGCCAAAAAAATACTCAGCACCTAGTGATGTCTATGGATTGCAGACCAGTCATTGCATGCAAGGGATAAGCAGCAAAGCACTAAACATGACAGTTTTAAATGTACTTGTCATTGTCATGTTCCAAACATTATGGTGCCCTGAACTGAGGGGGACTGTGTAAAAATGGTTGCAATTTCAACATGGTGAACCAAAATGTATGTGAAAAATGTGTCTTTGTCCCAAACATTATGGAGGGCACTGTATGTTAGAGAGTAACTGAACTGTCCGTTCCTGTTGTGGACATGTTGGATGCAGGAGAAAGGGCCACCGAAAGACCCAAGCAACCCTAAATAGGAGCCAAATCATTATGGCCAGATGTCTGGATCTCCGAAATGACGAGGCTTGTTAGCTGTACCTATGCTCATGGATACGGCAAGGATAACGAAGGCTACCCATTTGCTGTCAAAAGCTCCTACAAAGGACACGCAGGCGTCAGAACTGGACCCTAGAGCAATGGAAGCCTAGTTCAATGTGTTCTGTTTTCTTTGATGTCTTGTGGACCATTGGGTGCGTGGGCACCGTGTACCGGTGGGATGGACTGAAACTGATTACAGAACTAAAGGGTCTGTTGCTACATGTGGAGGAACAACAGCGTGTTAGGCTTTTATTGGTCAGAATGTTTTGGCTCATTTGTCTACAATCGACGCACCTATTAAACCAAACTGTAGATTAATGGCATAATTTTCATATAATGACTGTGTGTATATGTATATCAAGGTCTGCATGTCTGCTGAGTAAACTGCTTTATTTGGACTGTGTTTGTGCACAGTGTGGCCTCAGCCATGCAGACGCCGGTGGATTCCCGCTACGAGCGCCTGACCTCAGTGTGCAGCTCCGTCGACTTTGACCAAAGAGACAGTGTAAGTATTTCTTGGGTCGCTTCTTGTCAAGAGGGAATGATTTACTCAGTCCAGTCACCCTTCCTTCTACCCCATGTACACACAAACACACCCGTCTCCATGTCACTCTCTGGGTTGCTCTTAAACACACACACATGCACGCACACACACACACCTGCTCAGTCGGCATCTCTTGCAGCCAACAGTTTGACTTTTTCATTCCCGTGGCCCACAGGGAGCAGGTCGTGTTATTTAAGCTGGTCTCGTAATCTAGGCCACAGCTTTACAACCTCAATAAGAAACTCATAAGTGCATTAAGGGCTAAAAATATATTTTTATATATTTTATATATTTATATGTATATTAAGGTGTTGCTTGTATGTGATTGACAGATAGACATTAGCATGAACTGTGTCTTTCTTGCAGGGTTTCTGTTCCTGGCTAACAGCCATCTTCAGGATAAAGTGAGTCCTCTGTGCTTTTAGTGAGCTCTTAAAGCATGTTATACGGCCCTGATGAAGTCTTTGTGAATGTGGGCTGGGGTGCAAGCTAAGTGGGCTGTGTACCGAGGCTTTTTGGCACACTGTGCTTGTCTGAGTGTGTGTGAGATGTATACTGATATGTCATAAGCCTACATCTCCCTCTTACTCCTCAGAGATGACGAGATCAGGGAGAAATGTGGGGAAGACGCAGTGCACTACCTCTCCTTCCAGCGGCACATCATCGGTCTGCTGGTGGTGGTGGGCGTGCTCTCAGTGGGCATCATCTTGCCTGTCAACTTCTCAGGAGACCTGTTAGGTGAGTGCACAGCTGAACCACTGTTGTATGTAAAACATCTGTCTAAACATTCCAGAAGGAATCCAGACAAGAAGAAGGAATAATAAAATGGGGGGGGGGAAACAAGATCTTGCCAGCACTGGCATAAACTGGGTACTTAAAACCTAAAATATATTTAGCACACAGTTAGGTACACACACAAAAAGAGGTCAAATGGTTCTATATAGAAGAACCACTTACAGCTTCCATGAAAGCAACATGTTTTTAATAGATTTGTAGAAGTGTCAAGATCAGTTAAAGTGCCATGGAACCAAATCTGAGTTTTTTTTTTATTAAGTTATTCTGGCTCGCAGTGTAAATGTACAAAGTATGTCTTATGAATATCTTCCCAAAGTCTAATAAATGTTTTTCACTAGTTTTAAAACTCTCCTCTCGATGTAGAATAATGTGTGGTCCTAAAAGTGGGTCAGGTTTAAGGCTGCATACCCCTGACCAGTCACAAGGCAAACATGGCTCCACCTTCTCTTCAACTGTGAGCAACCTGGAAAGGTATATTTAAGGCTAAACCAGATGAGCTAAAGCTTGATCCGCAACTTGGGGAGCACGCCCCATCGCCCCTCACATCTGGTGCACGTTGCCTCTACACCATGGAAGCCAAGGATCCTCTTTGTAAAGAGTGTTTTATCATAAAAATTCAGTATATCAAAATATATTACCTGGGGCTTCAAGAGTCAAGAAGAGTTATATAGAAGGTATATAGATGGGCATATAGAAAATTATGTATTTTACAAAAAATTGTGGTAAAATACAGTGGAATATATGTAAACTTTGCAAAGCTCTCACAGCAAAAGTTAAAATGCTTCTGTTTGGCTCTTAAGCTTGAAGTCTCTCTGTTTTTCTCAGAATCTGCCTGCTCCTTCAATTAATTCATGTCGCATGTTTTAAAGCAGCCCTATGAATTACATTTTTCAGTTAATTTGACTTATTTGTTCTAGTGAGGGCAGTGAGGTGTTTAGACTGACCTTTTGATATTTTTCCTGTTCTTTCTACAGAAAATAATGCCTACAGTTTTGGCCGAACCACAATTGCCAACTTGAAGTCTGGGTAGAGTGCCTTTTTTGTATTTATGTATTTTTGGTGCATAACGTCTTAAAAATGAAACTAATTGATTGCTTCTGCATTTTCACAGGAATAATCTGCTGTGGCTACACACTACCTTTGCATTTCTTTATCTGTTACTGACCGTGTACAGCATGAGGCGACACACCTCCAAGATGCATTACAAGGAAGATGACTTGGTGAGTGGGCTGCAATGCACCTAAATACTTAATTAAATTCATACAATCTGCAATCATGTTGTAGTACCACAACACTCTCTTCCTATAGTTTGCTTTACAAAAAATAGCTGTCAAAAACAAATCTTGCCATGTTTTAAAATGGTTTCTTCATCTTTCCTCTTGACAGGTGAAACGCACTTTATTTATAAATGGTATCAACAAATATGCAGAAGAGAGCCAGATAAAACAGCACTTTGAGTAAGTGACCTTTTCCTCTACACTTTTAATCCAAAAATGTCTTTTTTTTTGCAAAGTGCAGTAAAAGTTAAGAATACTCTGAAATACTCTTTTACGCACCATTTCACTATTATTCAACCTCGACAGCGCCGATTTCTCACTGTGCAAAACTTTAGCTCAAGACAAGAATGGTCTTATGTGCTGTAATTGGCCATAATGGCACCCAGATGAGCTGGGAGGCGGTAGGTCATGAGTCTAAAGACTCCATGGAGAATGCATTGCTCCGTGTCCATCTGCTCAATGGTCTTTAGTGTAGTCTGCTTTTCTGGAAAGACACATGCTCACTCACAAGAATGCCAAGACACAACCAATACTGGAGCAGGCATGGAAGAAAGTCAGAGTCTAAGATTCATGATGAGTCACTTGAAGGCAGAAAAAGGAGAAATAAGAGGTTGACCGATTTGTTAATGTCCAGTAGCAGGTGTGATTAGGGTTCAGCACTTTAATACTTGAAAACATTTTCACAGTACTTTTATTTTTCTGTTAGGACAAAATGACAAAATGAACCAGTATATTCAGGTTTAAAAATATAAAGTAAAAACTATGAGGTCAGATGTTAGATTAAACAGGATAAAATGTATTTAAAAATTTAATGAATCGTCAGAAGAAATTCTGCCCTGCATCCTCATCACAAAATCCAGCATGAGAACAACAAAGAAACAACAAAGGAAGCCTGATGCCTTTTGAAACTTAAACTGAAAAAATTACTCTTTGGTTGGAATGAATAAAGGTATTTTTGGAGAAAAAAACAGCTCAGGAAACATTGGTAACACACCATAACACACTATTGGTAAAAAAGCTGACCATGAAAAGAGAATAGTTTCTGGATCAAAATCAACTTCAAAATCTCCTCTGCTGCAGTCTCTTCACTAGCTTCCTGTAGCTGCCCACATCAGATTCAAAACCCTGACATTGGCCTACAAAGCCAAGAATGGACCAGTCCCTCCATACTTAAGATGCACGGAAGACAAGCATCTATGCTCTTTTCTGTCCTGGAACCAAAGTGGTGGAACAAACCTTTCCTGGGTGTCCGAACCGCTGCTCACTGTCTTCAAACATCAACTGGAGACCCATCTCATCTGAGAGTATTTGGGCAAAGTGTAGTGTCCAGTATTATGGTCTCCATGTTGACTTTTGTGTTTAGTAGTATCTAAGCTTAGAGGTATCTTTTAGATCCTTGTCTATACAAACTAGCTAAAGGTATTTTGGAGCGAAGCACTTTTGCAAGTCGCTCTGGAAAAGAGTGTCTGCTAAATGCCTTAAGTGTAAATGTAATGGACTACCTCAAGAAATGCAAACTAAAGGTTTTTACAGTGCCTGAAATAATCGAAAATCAATGAAAATCTGTGGATAGATCTTAAAAGAGCAGTGCATTCAAGACCACTCAACAGTTTTGCAGAACTAGGAGCCTTTATCAAAGAAGAATGGGCAAACAAAAAACAAAAAGTGGAAGATGGCTACAAAAAAACATTTACAAGCTTGCCAAAGGTGGTGATACAAAGTACAGAGGGAGAGGGACAATGTCATAATTTCACTCACTTCTGAGCTAGAGACATGTGCTGCAAGGACGACTCGTAGCCAAGCTTGTTAAATGCTGCACACATAGGTCATGCATAGAGCAAGACGTCCTGTGAGCAGTATTTATTTTTAGAATCGCTTTCCTTCTGTAGTAGTTGTACTTGTAAACATGGATCTTAGTGTCAGTTTTCCAAGCCCATCAAGTGGTCAGAGAATTGGGCACTGATTTATGGGTTGTTTCGATTCTCTTCTTTTTCTTCTTTTCACATGCAGGCAAGCTTATGAAAACTGTGTTGTGTTGGAGGCTCGCATTTGTTACGACGTAGCCAGACTGATGTATTTGGAATCTGAAAGGTAAACACTTGTCTGTGTTTTCACAAGCAGTGGAGTGGAAACATTTTCCTTTGAATGTCTTAAAAGGTTGTAGACTAACAAGGTTAGTTTCATGGACTGTTGACTATAAGGGCATTTGCTGTGCTATGGGCTACAGGAAAAAGACTGAGCGCAGCAAGAAGTTTTACACTGACCTAATGGCCAAGGAGCAAGTGCCCACGATGATCAACCCCAAACCCTGTGGCCACCTCTGCTGCTGCGTAATCAAGGGCTGTGAGCAGGTGAGACTACCTCAGGGCCACAGGCATAATGTTTGCTAAAAACATTGCCACCCCTGTTCTTCTTTTAGGAAATGCACCACTACTTCCAGAACTTTGTTGCACTTTCAAATGCTTTGGTTTTCAATTTTTTTTCCTTTTCTTTTTTTTTTTTGCATTGAAACAGCACAAAAACAAAACTAAGAAAATAAGAGAATACGAAATTCTTACACACAGGACTCCAGAAATTGAACTAATCACCTTTTTTTATCCAAAATTGTAAGCTTAAAAGATTAATTATTCCAAACTATGCATAGAATGAAAATACATGATACATGAAATACATAATACCATACATTTGCAGTTAATTAATGTTAATAGTTGTTGCTGTTGCTCAAATTGTTGAAGAATTCATATTGTAAGGTGAACTCAAAGGGGAACAGTACTATAAAAAACAGAAAAGTCAGTGTGACCTCTAAGAAAAATATTTATAATTATATAATATATAATTATATAATTTTATATATATATAAATAATTTTATTCATTTTATTCTTTTTGTTTTTAACAAACATTTCAGCTGCTTTAGTTAACCTCTTAAACACCTCTTAACCACCGGTTCCTGCCTTTTTTTCCCCCTGCTGTTTAATTAAGCCACTTTGCATTGTTTTGCATTTAGCTACCGATTAGTAATCTAGGTAGGCTATAATAAAATTTACAGAGCGTAAGGGGTTGATCTTGTCTTCTCCCTTTTAAGCTCATTTACATTAAACATCTATGTAAATGTTTCATGGTCCTTTATAGTTTAAATTTAAAAACACATTTAAGCAAGACTTGAAGAGCTAAACATTCACATATGGCTTTGCTTTATTATTGTTTTGATAAAATATTTTGCAGACTTGTGATAAAATCTAAAGACACAATAAATAAATCCATTTAAGAATGGGAAACATAATTAGCCTACTACACCATATGAACAGTGGGGTAAAAATGATTTAAATATAATGAAATATAGTGCAGGTAGGAATTCTCACAGAATTTAACATGCAAGCACTTGTAATTATACACACAGTCTGATGTTTGTATTTTAAAATGATGAAAGCACTGCACACAAGCCAGAACACTTACGCATCCCCTTAAATATAGCCAATCCATCTACTTAATACTACCTGACACACTGAATGACACAAGTAAAATAATTAAACTATTTTAATGGTTCTGTTGCTAGTAGATTTTTGTGGCTTGGTAATTGTGCAGGGGTGCCACTATTTTAAGTTACTATATGCTCACATTTAACCATTTATAAATCCCATATTATTTATGTAATGTGTTTGAAGCCTGTTCTCTTTCAGATGTAAATGTTTGCAAACTCATGACCCCCCTTCTTTTGCTATCTCAGAAAAAACACACTGTCAGTCACTGTTTTCTGCTTCATGCAGCACTGCTAGTGGACAGGCTCTGCTGAATTTATTTGTCTAGCTGGAGGAGAATATGTTCTCAGCTGCTGCAACTGTGTTGAACAGCTTAAACCGCTTCAGTCAGCAGGCCCCCTGGTGACCTCATTAGCTCAACACTCTTTGACACGCATCCTTGTTGAACTTCTGCTTCTATTTAAGCATGTTATGCACTATGGATAATAGTTAAGAGATGAACACTACAGTCACACAGTGTGATTGTTATTCAGTGGGAGCCCTGTGACTAACTTGTCTCTTTAGAGTAAAAATTGAGAAACACTCTTTGAACATGCAGATTAAAGTGGATGCATAGAAATGTCTGAGCACTTTTGTAAGTCGCTCTGGATAAGAGCGTCTGCTAAATGCCTTAAATGTAATGTAAATGTAAGTGTACCATTTACAGAGGTCACCATACTTCGAAACAGAATGCACCCCATCTTTCAGTGGCCCATTTGCCCAGTAATGCTGTCAAATGTCTGATGAGGCACACAAGCAAAGTCCACCTCTGAATGACTTAAAAAAAAAAAGAGCCCTGACTTGAATACCATTGAGATGCTGTAATAGAAAGTGATGTTGAAACATGCAGTTCATGCTTGAAAACCATGTAGCCAAATTCTTTCGCCAAAATTCTTCCACAGTGATGTAAAAAACACATCTAAAAAATTTGTTCTGAGAACGATCTGAAACATTTAAATGTGAATTATAAAAAATATATAAGAAATTGGGGAAGGTGGCAAATGCTGTTTTTTTACAGCACTATAGCTAATGTTTATTTATAATCTGTATCAGTAGTAGAGTTGTCTCTGGTTGAGTTAGATGTGTTTTAAACTAGGATATTACCAAGCTATACTGGAGTAAGACCTTTCAGGACCAGAATTATTGACCACTTGGTGTACATCATTGCTAAAGCCAAACTGTTACATCTTTGTGTTGTGCAGGAGGAGGCGGTGAGCTACTACACTAATCTGGAGGCCAAGCTGAGGGAGGAGTACAAGAAAGAGAGGGAAAAGGTCAACACTAAACCTCTGGACATGGCCTTTGTCACCTTCCAAAATGAAGCCATGACTGCAGTGTAGGTTCCAAATCAGTCATGATGATGTCTTGGTTTCAGAGATGGGGTACAACAGTCAGTGTGACGTGACAAAGCAGATTTAGATACTGTGCCTTCAGTTCTACATACAGTGTTTGTGTGTGTGTGTGTATTTAAGGTAAAATAGGAAATGTTGTTATTAAAATTTCCTATCTCCACCTTGTCTCCAGTATTCTAAAGGACTTTAATGCGTGTCAGTGTCATGGCTGTCACTGCCGACGGGAGCCCAAATCCTCGCCATTCAGCAGCATCCTCCACACATACAACTGGACAGTCACATATGCTCCTGACCCGCAAAACGTCTACTGGTAAGCTTTTATTTGTTTTTTGTTTTGTTTTTTTTATCTCAAACCTTCCTTAACAACAACCCCTCACACAAATCACTACATATTCTACTCACAGGAGTTCTTTGAGACATTTCAGGTTGTGCAGTGTTATTCATCCAAACATGCGGAACTTTCTCCTGCAGGGAACACTTGCCTGTGGGAGGCTTAACCTGGTGGCTTCGCTGCTTCATCATCAACTGTTTTCTCTTCATCCTACTCTTCTTCCTCACTACGCCTGCTATCATCATCTCAACCATGGACAAATTCAATGTCACAAAGCCTGTGGAGTTCCTGAATGTGAGTATGATGCAGGGACCAAGGATCAGTCTCACCACCCCTCAGTGCATGCATGTTGTATCTTGTGAATGTGTTTTGAACTCGGTTGGCTGCCAAAACAGCCAGTGTTAGACTCCAGTCCTGGCAGACCTTAAGCAAAGTTTTTCCATTCTGCCTCATTGAACTGATCAAATTCAGCTCAGCAGCAGCTATTGGCCAAGACATTCACAACTTGAATCCTATTTACGGGATGAAGGGAAACATTCATGTCTGCAGGGTTCCCTCCAGGAACTGAGTTTGACACTCATTACCTAGAACTTTGAGAGGGAATGTATTGCCAGTTGTAGACCATGTGTGAGTAAAAGGTGTTCATTATGAAAGAAAACATAATGAACAGAATTTATCCAAATGTGCTAATAGTCCTGTCACTCCTATCCTCACTGTGTTCCCTTCCCCCACCGTCCTGCTTGGGTGTGGACCTCCAGAATCCCATTGTCACCCAGTTCTTCCCCACCCTGCTGTTGTGGTGTTTCTCTGCCCTGCTGCCCACCATCGTGTACTACTCCGCCTTCTTCGAGGCCCACTGGACACGGTACACACTCAATCCCCCACTTCTTTACTTTCTAACACATGCCAGTTTGAGACACACTAGAGCAGTGATCCTCAACCTTTTGGCTAAGCCAAAAATTTAAGTAGGGACGGTAATAGCTATGACAACTTTGCCTGCTTGTTTTAACAGGACAGCTTTCAAATGCAAAGAGTATAGGATTGCTCTCTGCAATTTATATTAAAACATATATTCTTATATAAAACACATTATTATACATTATGTGAGAAGTAGTATTTCTTGCTCTTGGGCTCCCCCTACAGTCGGCAGGTGACTCTGGTTGCCCGATTCACCAATGTTACAATGGTAGCAGCGTGCCGAGCCTGAAGGGGCAAAGATAAAGATGCTTTTCTTCCTATAACAAGTTAATGGAGCATCACAATGATTTTTAAGCTGTTTAGGGTTAATTTGCTACATAACGTTGCTTTAATTAAATTCAACCAGAATAACTTTAGTAAGGTCAGGTACTGAGGTTGGATGATCTGTTTTGGACAACAAACATCACTGCAACTCATCCCAGGAGTATTGGAAGGAGCTACATCATTAGAAAGTGCTGTCTTGCTGCTCCATATGTACCATTGGTATGGGTGATGTTCCCACCAAAAACAGGTTGAGAAGCACTATACTAGAGGGTGTGCAGCTGTGATTTAAAAAGCCTCTCAAAAATATACAATTAAACTGTAGAAATGGAAATGTAGATAAGGTCTATTAGTCTGAGATTTGATGCCTCTTCTGTTACACCTGTCTTAGGGATTACATACATGCTTGTTAGACTGCTTGCTGCTGCACTTCGCTCTGCACTTTGTTTTCTTACTCTGCTGTCTTTGGGACTTACACAGTTCTGGAGAGAACAGGACCACCATGCACAAGTGCTACACTTTTCTTATCTTCATGGTCCTTCTGCTGCCATCACTGGGACTCAGCAGGTATGCCTGCCTAACATGCAGCTCCTCAGTAAATCGAGATCAAGAGCAGCACAGTCTCTTTACATGTGTACCTATGTCTATCATATGGGTTATTTATCCCAAATGATATATTTGCAAATGAAATCTGTGCATTTCTTTTATTGCATACTATCTGAACTTTTCTCTGTTTGGAAACTGATGTGTGGTGAAATGTATGTATGATGAAATGTTTTAGTCACTTCAGTAATGTATTTTGTCTTTGTTCTCACTATAGTTTGGATGTGTTCTTTCGCTGGCTTTTTGACAAGACGTTCCTGGATCAAGCTAAAGTGAGATTTGAGTAAGTTTGGGTAAAAACATCTTATGCCGCATAGAAAAAAAGGGGTTCTTTTTGAATTGGGCAGTGTGTGATATCACATTTTCATAATAGCACTTTGTCATCTTATCCATAATGTGTGTCTACATCTTTTGATGCTTGTTTTCCTCTCTTTTTCAGATGTGTATTCCTGCCAGACAATGGCGCTTTCTTTGTCAACTATGTCATCGCCTCAGCCTTCATTGGTAACGGCATGGACTTGTTACGCATTCCAGGCCTGCTCATGTACATGATCCGCCTCTGCCTGGCCCGCTCTGCAGCTGAAAGACGCAACGTAAAGAAGGTACTAGTTTTCTGCCATGACCTGATGCTTTTGTCTATTTTACGTTCACACTGAGCTTCCACTGTACTGGGTTACCTGCATTTGTTGGGTACAGTTTGTGGCAGTTGGTAGTTACTAAACATAGCCATCTGGCTAAAATGTATCACCCTCCTCTATCTTGTCCTTTAGTGGAACAGGTCTACCACAGGAACAACAGTGGCTAGGTGTTACTTGAAGTGCGTTTTTAATTACAAGGACTATTACCGACTCAGCAGTGGTAGTGAGGTGTTTAATATCACAGCAAGATTACCCTGACTGATACACTCATACCAGCGCAACGCAAACAACCATTCTACTAACATGTCAGTAGCTTACGTTATGGAAGTGACTGAATTTTTTCTCTAAAAAGTAGCATTTCACAAAGTTGAGATACTTTACTGGAGTAACTTGTAGCTGAGCTGCTCAGCACTGCGTACAGAGTGTGGTGATGCAAGGTAAACCTAATAAATATATGTATAAACTGGCAATAAACTGTATGTAATAATTAAATGTATGAAAAAAACGGGGGAACTCCGTGTGAGATCAGGAGATAATAGGAATCATTCACTTATGTCAAGTAAAGGGGATTCATTTAAACTGATCTAAAAAAACAAAACAAAAAAAAAAACATGTATTTAACCTTGACTCTGTAGTAGTAGTAGTAGTAGTAGTAGTAGTAATCTGTCTATATGGGATCCATATAGTAGATGCTCATATCTAGAACAACTTGCCTGTCATGCTGACAGTTAGAATCTGATGTTAAATCACTGTTGAAACAAACTAAGAGTTTGATTGTATGTTCTGATATTCAGCATCAAGCATACGAGTTCCAGTTTGGGGCAGCATACGCCTGGTTGATGAATGTCTTTACAGTCGTCATGACCTACAGCATCACCTGCCCGATTATTGTTCCGTTTGGTAAGCTCCTCAGATTCACCTTTAAAAGAGCAGAGCTATATCAATATGTTGTGAAAGGTATGAGAACTGAAGTATATATGTTGATGTAATGTTTGTTGAGAGGATCTTCATGTTTTGAGATTGGTTTGATATTTTTTGGCTCCCCCTAGTGTAACATTACTGCCAAGGGCATAGAGTTCCAGCTAAACAGATTAAAGCATTTTATTTATTAAGGATTTATTAAGGGAGTGTTTAGAGCTACCGAAATATTGTAGCCAGTTATCTCATAACTGCTGCCTTCTCTCTTTAGGTCTGATGTACATGTTGCTAAAGCACTTGGTGGACAGATATAATATGTACTATGCCTACCTCCCCTCTAAATTGGACAAAAAGATCCACTCCGGTGCCGTAAACCAGGTGGTGGCAGCACCCATTCTGTGCCTCTTCTGGCTGCTTTTTTTCTCCACTGTACGCTCAGGTGAGATGACTTTGGAAGAACATTTATTCTAAAAGCAATATATTAATAAAAGCAATCAAAGGGGCAAATATCCAAGGGGTGAATACTTTCTATAGGTACTGTATCTGTATTTTGTTTTCTTCTCAGGATTTGGTGCAGCCACCTCAATGTTCACATTTGTAATTCTGATCATCACCATCATAATCTGCCTCTCTCATGTTGTGTTTGGCCATTTTAAGTACTTAAGCGCCCACAATTACAAGGTAAGACCATTGTCACTGACTGTAGAAACGTCATTGTTTTAGGTGTATTAATGGCCTAGGCTATTTTCCTGCACCTCTTTGATAATGTGTGCTTCACTGTTTTTCATAGATTGACACCCAGGAAGTGGACGGTGTAGAGAACGGCCAACCACCAGGCACTTCCCCACCTGCCAAGTCTGCGGTGAGTTTCTTTGTCAAAGTCTATTATTCTGTTCTGGCAAAATTGGCACTTTTTTTTTTCTTCTCATACCCTCAGTCGCTACCCTATTTGTCTAATATTTTACCAGATGGAATTATACATACAGGGTTTAAAATATACATACAGCATACACTAATATATACACTTTACCTTCATGGCATTTGGCTCTCCTCGTGCAGAGTGACTTACAAATTACTTTTGTAAAATGTTGACTTTTTGCAGTATTTCTATATTTCTTGCAAATCTATGTTCAGTAGTGTTCAGAATTCCTTTACAACAGAAACATAATTTTATATTTTAATTCATATCACCTTTATATTTTCTTAAATCTGATTTTCAAACTTTATCCTGTAAAAGAACCGGGTGAGCTGATGTTTGATGACAAGGAAGTAAGAAGTGAATTTGAGATACACTTCACACCTGTACTTTTTTCCCCTCACCATCAGCAGAAGTACATCGCTCAAGTCCTCCAAGAGCAGACCTCAGAGGAGACGGCCTCGGGGAACGGCGAGTACGACGGTCAGGGGTCCTCGCAGGACGAGGAGATCCTTGGCACTGGCTCAGTGGTCAACGAGGCAGATTTCCAATCGGGAGAGGACAGCCTCATTGACAATGAGGTGCACCATTGACCCCTTGAGGAGCACGCCTCACCGTGAATACAGCTAGACAGACTATATAGCAAACCAAACAGACCGTACCAAGTTGGCTCCAGGACCCTTTAGCTGTCCTCACACATCCGGATACGTTCCTTCCATTGGGCCTCGAGGGCGACTAGAAAACACTAACTGACCTGACCCCTTCATCTCCTACTTGACTTGAAAAAAAGGCCACTCATGCGGTCACACACTAACTTAAACTCAAAACTAACCTTCGCTAGGGAACTTTGCTGCTTCTTGACAGCCCACTGACAGCCCTTTTTACAGGGTTGCGATCGCACACATTAATTACCCTGCTAGAAACCACGGTGCATCTCAGCGAGATGATGGAGTTAAACATTCATCACTTTTGCATCATTAACACACTCGATGGTTTCGTTTTTGTTTGTTTTGGGGCAAAGGAGTTATGCAATCCTTTTTGATTGTGATATTTATTCATTGAACTATTATGCATTAGTCCTAATGTCTAAAACTATGTTCTACTGTCAAAGGGGTTTTAATCAAGAATTACTAGAGTATAATGGGCTCAAAAACAAATCTTCTTGAAGATCTCTCTTGTAACACTAATGTTAAATACTTCAAAAAGGGTTTACTTTGAAACACTCCACTATCCGCTCCCTCCACAAGACGCACATGCGGGTTGCAGCAAACTGGTATTATTTCTGAAATCTGATGAGCTGTTTCTGTATGGCTTTAGTTGTAACTCAACACTAACTTCAGTGTGCAAACACAGAGTACTTCTTTCCTACAGTAGATGAAGATGATCTACACACTGAGCCACGAAACAACTCGCAGCTCTCCTCCCCTCACTTGCCAATTCCATTGATTTGTTGAAGGAATGTACAGAACCACAGGCAGCAATGAATCAGTAAATCAGGATGCTTATCTCTGTATCTTACAGAGGGTTGGGCTGGAGAGCCATACGTTTAATAAGATTCTGCAATATATAGTACGCTACTGAAAGGACTGCATATAGACAACTTTGTGTGTGTGTGTGTGTTGGGGGGGGGGGTTCTCAGCTCATATACTTTTAATTCCTGATTGTAACATGGTATGTTAATCTCTCGAACTTGGTGGATGTTCTCAAAGACAGACTTTGTATGTTTGTCAGTTGCTTGCACGTTCTAGCATGAGAGCTGGGTATTTTAAATATTTATTTCATTAATTATGAGGCTACTCTTTGTCGCTGTCCTGTTAACGGAATCAAATAGTTTAATAGTAATGAACTTCTGTTCTTCTTCAAAAGTTCCTCTCAAAGTCTCTTACTTGTTCAGAGAATTCTGCAGTTTTCTCTCTGCATAATGAAATTGTTACATTGTAAACAGAGTCATTCTGGAGCCATTCTGAAAAGTAAAAAAGGAACAAGATATTTAAACCAGATATTAAAAGCTATAGCACAGGAAGTTGTTGCATAAGATGACAGTGACATTCATTACTTTGTGTCTGAGACAAGGGCCCTTTAAGCTCTTCTTAAAATGCAGTTTCACCAATGTTTTCTTATTTGCTATTTGTTGAACTTATGAAAACAATGGGATCCATCATTCTAAGAGCAGAGCTGTGAACAATTCTGCATCACAGGTCTGATGTAGACTTCTCCTTAGGTCTTTTCTCAAGAACAAATGTAAGAAAATTCTTAGAAAGCTGTTGGTGAATGAGGCTGATTGTTTTCCCACAGTTCTAAGAAAACATTTTGGCTTTTTGTGCATTCATGGAGTCGCAGTGAGAAGCAATAGTCCTCAAAAACAGCTTTTCTTTTTTTTTATGAAACATATATTTGTCACATTTTCCCCTTTTTTCACCCCCAATTAGGTACTGCCAATTAACCCACCCATTCACAACTCCCCTAGCGCTAGTAATGCTCTCGACACTAGAAGGGTAAGGACCTTACACACCTTCTTTGAAACATGCGAAGCCGACCATTGCCTCTTTTCAAACTGCCACCGATGCGACATCGCCTGGGCAGACAATGCCAGCCAGCATCACTTAAGAACAATGAGGGGAGAGTGCGCCATCTACCCACCCATAGAGAGCATGGCCAGTTATGCTCTCTCAAACTCTGGCCGCTGATGGCAAATTGGCATGGCTTAGCATTTGAACATGTGACACCCAGGCTATAGTGGTAGCGCATTGGACTGCTGAGCCACTCCAGAGCTCATTTTCTATATTTGTATTTTTGCTAAACTTGTATTGTAGACATTTCAACCCCTGGTTTCTAAGCTGGGAAGTTCCTGTACAATGGACCATTTCACTCCTAACCACTCTCAATGACTGTTTACATCTCAACCATTATATTATGCAGAAAAGCTGAAATCAGTGGAATTTTCCTTTAAAGGACTGCTGGCATCATCCCAGTCACTGAGCGTTCACCAGATGTGTCTGACTGTGCATCAGTTTGTGACGAATTGACTTCAGGAAAATTCAGCTCAACACAAATCAACCAAAGCATCTGTCCCTATGGACTAGACACTTTGTGCCCAGACAAAGCAGCCAGACACACTTTGTCAAAAGCATACCTAAAGATTCGCTATGCCTCTAAAAGGGCAATAAAGAGAAACAAGGTGGCTATATCTGATGACCTTCATTGAAAAAGTATGTTTTTGTAGTTAAATTAAATTTGAGTTGTTTACAGCAATTCCTGTGAAATGTCTGGACTGCTTCTGCCACTAATGTTCTGAAGCAGTGGTCAGTAGACAGCATGTGTGTGAGCCTATGATTAGACGATAGGAGGCGACGCGGTTAAAAGCTTTCTGAAATTACCCTTTTTTTTTTGCTTTTACTTTCTTTTCTTTTTTTTTAACACTATGTAATTTTACTAATGGCTCATTTCGGACTGGTAATAATGCTCCTGATCATGTTTCCTGAGTGGTGTACAACACTTCTGACTGTGCTCCAGTCAGTTCCCCACATTTCTTTTAGGACTTTGGTATCAATGTACCTTACCTGTATCTTAGGTGAGTTAGACACTGTAAAGTAATGACTGTAGGAATGCTTTGTAAAACCAGTGCAAAGAAACATGGTTCCGACGTGAATGCAGTGCTTTCAACACTCATCTCAATACGCTGTTTCTGTGTTTTTCAGACATTATTTATTCCATTTGTCTACACTTTCTCATGGGGTGGGACGATGCTACTCACACTGACATCTCTTGCCTACAGAAGGAGCTGTTGGAAGCGTTTAATATTTGTGTAAATAGACTCATTGCACTGCTCTCATGAACACTAAACTGTGGTATTTAAGTACATGTAAGGTCAACCAGTAAACCATGTGTACAGTCGACCAACATTTATGGTTTTGTTTTTTTGTTTTTCCCTCCATCACTAATCATCCCTTTCAGTTTTTCTCACAGCTCTGGAATGAGAACAGTGCTACTCTGTGTTGAGCGTTTTTGTATCTTGACCTTCCCTGCCTCTGGAAAAGACCTTTTTGTAAAAATGTCATCCTCAGAATCTTCCATGTCTTTGAACAATAAAATTAGCCTTCACTGCTAAACAATGGAGTTGGTTTGGTTTGGTTTTGTGTGTGTGTGTGTGTGTGTGTGTGTGTGTATGTATGTATGTATGTATATGTGTGTGTGTGTGTGTGTGTGTGTGTGTGTGTATATATATATATATGTATGTATGTATGTATGTATGTATATCATTGCCTGGTCTTAAGTCAACAGTCCAGGCAATTCATCATCACTTGAATGCCACAGCCTCTGAGTATATTTGATAACCATGTGCATCCATTTATGGCCACAATTTACCCACTTAGTAACACAGCTAAGGTATATAGTCTATAACTAACCTAACTCACATCTTAACAACTGCCAAGTTCAGTTAGTGTTCGGGCAGGGAAATCAGCAAACTGTGCTGGACTCTGGCCCCCAGTTCTAGTGGCTACATTCATCATGATATTGTCACAAAGTAAAAGTCAGCCCAAACTGGATTCATGAGCATGATAATGAGTTCGGTGTTCTTCTGTAAGCTTCTAGAATCTAATAGAAGACATTGGGAATGTGGTAGAACATAGAATTTTCCAACGTCTTGTGCATCCATGCCACATAGATTTGAGGCTGTTTTGAGAGCAAAAGGAGGCCCTACCGGTATTAGTGTGTCCTAAAACAAGAGGGAGAGGGAGATTCTCCAACCAACCAAAAAAAAAAAAAAAGAACTACTAGTTAAGGAGTCCTATGAGGCCTATGTCTACACAGTTAGGATCCCAGAAATGACTCATTAAAGTATGGGTACGAGGAGGGGGCATGTGGCCTAAATCTGATCAGATTCTTTAAATTGTATAAGTTTAAGGGTGGGACCTCCATGGATCACATCAGTGAGCCTTGAGCGCACATGACCCTGTGGCCACAAGATCTACTGTTTTGGAGATGCTCTGACCCAGTCGACTGGCCATCACAATTTGGATCTTGTCACACTGATTCAGATTACTATTCTTGTCCATTTTTTCTGTCTTTAATGCACCATGTTCAGGAACTGACTGTTCACTTGCTGCCTGATATATCTGATGTCTATTATTCACTTTACCTCTCAGTGCGTTTGATGTTAGCCTGATCGGTGTATATTTACACATACTCAGAAGTAAATACTATATAGTAATCATTTTTAATCTCATTTCACTTTACACTGATATTAATTTGAGTGGATGTTTTATACTATTAAGTAAAGACACAAATTCACATGAAATCAGCTGAGTCGCAGAAGAAAACCTGGTTGCCGGTACCACTCACACACACACACACACACTAGTGGGCAGCCCTGGCTGCAGCTCCTATGGAGCAATTGGTGGTTAGGTGCCTTACTCAAGAGCATTGCAGTCATGCCCTGACGGTTAAGGGGATCAAACTGGTCAAACGGGCCGCTTCTCTAACCTTTTACGACTACGACTGCAATGAGTGAGAAGGTCCAAATGAAAATGTGAGAAGTAAAAGTAACTGAGTAAACGTACAACTATTCCAAAAAAAACACATGACAACCCCAAACCACTTCTGCTGGTGTCATGTTGGGAGTCTTATGATTTGCCTCCAGTGAGAGAGAAAAGGGAAACAGCCCTGACCTCCTCTGAATCCCATGTGTTCGTCATGGCTGTAGTTGCTGCCGTCGGCCACTAGGTGCTTCACGCTCTTCATATAGGATCTCGCCCAGCAGTTAAAACCGTGCGACGTGGAAAGTTTGACTTGTGCGCCTTCAGCACAGTCCAGATTTCCAGATTTGCGCCTCGTTGAAGCTGTGATGTCTCTGTAGCTCAGATACACAGAGCATGACCCCCAAACCAAAAGCGCACTGAAGAGCCGATCTACAGAGTCTCCTCCACACAGTCAGAGCAATGGACGGGGCGGTCGCGGTGATCTTGATATCCATTGCAATGTTCGTAGGATGCTTTCTGTTAGGACTCATTCCAGTGCTGATCAACTTTTCCCAGGTGAGAGCTCGACAACCACACGACAATCTCCCGACATTTCTCTGAGGTAACAGTTCCAGCTTTTGAACGCAGCGCCTCTGCGCGCCAGCTTTGGTTGGACCGGCCAGGACAGATCTAACGGTACCAGGCGACACACTTCAGCCGGAGCTGCGTTCACTCGTGTTAAAAAGCGAGTGTTAGGTCTCACGAAACTGAAACGTGTGTGCTGTGTGTGAAAGGCAGGACGGCAACTTGCTTGGGCGGTTTATACAGAGCAAAGGTCTAACTTAGCTTAGTCACGTAGCGTCTGTTGCCCTGTGTGTGTGTGTGTGTGTGTGTGTGTGTGTGTTTTACTGTGTGTGTGTGTGTGTGTGTGTGTGTTTTACTGTGTGTGTGTGTTTTACTGTGTGTGTGTGTGTGTGTGTGTGTGTGTTTTACTGTGTGTGTGTGTGTGTGTGTGTGTGTGTGTGTGTGTGTGTGTTTTACTGTGTGTGTGTGTGTGTGTGTGTGTGTGTGTGTTTTACTGTGTGTGTGTGTGTGTGTGTGTGTGTTTTACTGTCCACACTCAGGCTCTGCAGACTGGTGTTGTCTTAGCACAGCAAGCTTGCAGTAAAGTGTGAACTGCAGTTAAGAGTTCCTCCAAAACGGGAGAAAAAGGAAATTTGGCCAAAACTGTGTCAAACTGTTTGGACCTGAACTGAATAATGACTTGGATATTAACTTATTATGACTGTAAATAAATATTACATATTAAATATACAGTCATCAAATCAACCTCTCTCAGTTAAAGCAACAGCAGCAGCAACAATTATAATAACAGTCAATTATATTTTTATACACAAGAAAAATCAGATTAAAGTGCTTTACAAACATTCTGTGTGACAAGGTCTAGTACTCTGTACATGTATATGATAGGTTTAAACAATTGAGACAAGCTTTCAGAGTTGATGTTATTTGATTCTGGAAAATGCAGAGGTTCCTAATCAGGGAAGTTGTTTTTGCTGTCTGTGTGAAGTTTTTATGCAAGAGAATGTTTTTGAGTTTGCCTGAAGCTAAATTGTATTGATATAGAATACCAGTCAGGTAGGGTGCCGTGGCTTAGTTGGTTATAGCGCCTGTCTAGTAAACAGGAGATCCTGGGTTCGAATCCCAGCGGTGCCTTTTCCTTGGGTAATCTTTAATCAGTAACTGCTACAATGAGTAAATCAACCCTTTTTTTATTGGCGTCAGACTATGACTAACAGTATGCAGAGCTTTGGTGTGTGCTTAGACTTGCAGATAATCATCAGACCACTGGGATTTACATATGCATAGTAAATTCATTATTTGCCTCAAATATTAGCAGCACTACTGTTATTTTATAGGAAGGTTGGCCAAGGAACCATTGGACTTCTAGATAAATAGCTGGAGCAATTCAAAGGTTGTGGGTTCGAGTCCCACCAGAGTCGAGAGTGTTTCCTCTTCTTTATAGCTCTGTCTACTACCTTTTTGTACTTTTATTTGCAAGATTTGGTCTAGTCTTTTCACCTAATTAATAGCAATTTCAAACTTTCAGAAATATTCTGTTTGATGTTGGGGTATTGGAACATATTTGTGCTGCAGAAGATTCTGCATGTATTTGTGAAAAGTGAGATGAAGCAGTTTGAAATGTTGGATTTTAGCCTTTTCTGACTGAGAATGATGTTTCATTCTGTTTTATTACAAGTCATAAAACAGCACAAGTGAGGAAAATGCTTTGTATTAATGCATTAACAAAAGAGAAATTGCACATATTTCATTGCATTATACATATTTGTGTATAATAAATTAAATTATTGGCTTTATTATATATTATGTATAATAAATAATAAGGCTAATAAAACCAGTAAAGAAATTGTAGCTTAGAAAAAAATATTTGGGACTTTTCTGAATATAATGTCAATGCAACGCTGCTGTCCAATGCAAAACTTTTTTTCTCTATGGTTTGAGCTCTGTAGCTGCTCGGTTCACTGTGTGAATAATTCAGGATGAGCAGAGCGATAGAAACTCTCTAAAAACATTTTTACCTTCTGTAAAGTCACTATTTTGGAGATTTTTGACATGTTTTTCATTGGACAGCAACGATATATGTAAGTACACTAGAGCAAGTAATGTCTTAGAATACAGTAAACAATTTTTTTTCTGACTCAACCAACTTCTCATTTTTCAGCTTTATTAATATTAGTATACAAACAGGGCTGGCTCTAGTCTTGTGGCATTGTTTTTTAAGTTTAACATATTGAGGGGCAGAAAAACATAACATACGTAATGTGCCGTTATTTTTGCACACTGCACATTGACTGTTTTATTTAAAAGATGTGAAATGACAGTAACAGTACTGTAAGTGAAGTATGGGGTTAAGGTATTCCGCCCACCATCTGGTGAAGTGCTAATATGTCTTAAATTCCGCTCCACAGCAGAAGCTGCAGTTTGTGAGCGTGCTGGGGGCAGGCCTTCTGTGTGGCACTGCCCTCGCTATAATCATTCCAGAGGGAGTGGAGCTGGTGGAAGAGTCATGGAGAGGTGAGAAAGTTTCTGCTGGCATTTCTGTTCCCCTCCAAGTGCTTCCGTTGTCCTTCCTCTAATACAGTACTTTATAGGAGATTATATAGGCATTTCTGGCAAAGCTGCCCCTGTAGCAGAGTGACAAATTCACTGTACTTGGACGACATTCTGTTATTCAGCCTCTTTTCTTCCTCCATTGCCTGCAGTTCATCATCAGTTGTCCGCATATGCCCCCACTCTATAGTTCCTAGACGTAATGCATGTGGTACAAATGGCAAAAGCCTGTATTTACAACACATAGGTGTAGGAGTAGCTACAAGTGGGCTTGGAAACCAGATACCCCTGTTCCCGAAAGACACTGCTATGAGTAGATGAGATGATGACCTTAATCATGTTGTAATTGGACTTTTGAAAATACATAACTAAATCCTCACCTTTCTACTGCTTATTGGGGGAGGGGTTGCATGTGTTTTTGCCTGAAGGTAATTCCTCCTCTTGCTTCTTCTCCTTGCAGATTCGTATTGCTCCATTGTTACAACTAAGCTAAATACCACAGACTCAAATTCAACGCTGGAGCCATCCATGGAGAAAGGCCTGCGTCCACATTTCTTCATAGGGGTGTCTCTGGTGCTGGGCTTTACCCTTATGTTTGTGGTCGACCAGATTGCTGACTACTGCTCTGCACACGGTGAACTACAGTTCAACTACTTGCTAGAGTTTTTTGAATCAGTCACAGTGTCCCTTATGTCCTTCATATATTCTCCTCCTCCTCACTCCTAATGTGATGTTGGTCAGCCCAGGCGTCTGTTAGCTGTTGTTTCAGAGCTGGGGAGCTACCTAATGATGCTGCGTCAGCGGCAGTTCGAAAAGAGACAGTTGCTGACTTAACATTGAAAGAGACATGAGCTAATTTTCAGCCTCCTAGTGTTGGGGTCATTGCTAATGATAGGGGGATGTTAATGATGTTCAAATGAACAGGGATAGGGTGATTGGCCTTTCAAACTGGGAAGAAAATAGTGTAACATTAGAAATGAATGTAAGGAAAATGTTATTTACTCTTTTATAACAAAGTGGAGCTTCTCTGACAATCATGGTGCGTTGGCAGATGGCAGGGTAATCATTTTGGCAGCCATTATTAGGACTTGTTGTTGAGAATATGATATGGCAGACATTGTAGCCATAAAACTCAGTAATTTGATCAGGAAGTAGGTGTGTGTCTGTTCAGCAGAAGCTTTGTAGGACAGGACAAAAAAGGCATTAGCTTTTTTTTTTACTTTCACAGCTGTAGATTTCATGTTATCTGATTTTCAAATTTGTCTTCAAAAAAGGTCTCTGAAGCACCGTCAGATGAATCAACATGAATTACAGTATATGGAACAGTGCAGTGTCCTAGTCAAATGCAGCTGCTAGCCTCTTTTTAGAAGCTGCTGATCTCAATCGCCCAGGCCCGAGGAAAGGATGCAAATAAAGGAAACAAGGACAATGAAATGAGACTTCTACATCTTGTCAGAAGACTGACAAATGCATTATATGTAATTGTGTGACTAATGAGACGTTATAAAAATAACCACAAATTTATATTTCTAGAGATCTGAAGGCTTGATTGGTATCAAGTTTGCCAAATTCATTAGTATAATAGACTGGGATACTCCGCAATATACTCAGCGGCTCGCCATCAGCAGCCGGGGCCCCGATAGAGCACAATTGGCCTGGCTCTCCCCAGGGTCACTCCAGTGCGATGCTGGCAGTCACTGGCATTTGCTGTCACTCAGTTTCCCCTGAGTGTGTTGGATGCCCGTTGATGTTGCATTGGCAGCAGTTTGGAAAAAGAGACGATGGCTGGCTGTGCACGTCAGAAGAGGCGTGTGTCAGTCCTTACCCACCCAGTGTCAGAAGCATTGCATGTGGTAGGGGGAGGATATGTATAGGTTGGGTAATTGGTCGTTCAAATTAGGGAGAAAATGAAAAGAAAATCAGAATAAAAAAAAATCTCAGTTAAAATAACAGTTATTAATTAACAGACTATTAATGGAACTATTGTGCTTGATTTTGTTGCCAATACCACCGCCATGTTTTTTCCCCATGTAGTCTCACGACCAAGCATATACAACGGAAGCGGCATCACAGCCACGCTGGGTCTCCTCATCCATGCAGCAGGTATAATTTACAAGTCCTGTGTGTCTTCTGTTACACTTCCCAGCATATGATGTACTTCCAGCAATTAATAGACAAAATATGGTTTGCATTACAAATCAGGCCAGTGAACAGGGACAGTGGGATTGGTTTTCAGTGTATTCTGCCGTGGTGCATTTTCATTGTGATACTGAACTCTTCGGTCTGTATCCCACCAAAGAAAGGAGCAGACGAATGGAGATAAGCAATCTCTGGAAATCTCCCACCAGCCTTGACTCGTTCTGTCTGGAATCTATTCACTATTTTGCTTCTCTTTTATTAACAGCTGGTATTAAATTTACCTTTTTTTGCACCGTCTGGGTCAAGAGGAAGTAATGCCAGAAATAACACTCATTGTCACACTTGGCAAAACACAGTGTTTCCAAAGGCGCAACAACTGTTATCACTGAGGGCATTTTGGTTTTTTTTTGGCAACAGTAAATGGACGTTAATAGGCATCGGTTAACATGACTTTAACTGCATATAGGATGTTTAATTAAGGATTATTAGAAAAATGTAATTTTGTAAGAAATCAATCAAACAAGAACAATTTAAACAATTTGTGCTTTCTTCAAATTCAACACTGTGACACCTTTAATGACTACTGCAGTCTCAGAAGTGTTCAACCCCTTCATGACAAGCATCTTTATTACTTATCGGAGCACCTTTTTGCTGTTATTACCTGCGGAAACTCTGATTAATAGCCAGACACCAGCTTCTGGCAGCGTTCCTGAGGAATGGCCTCCAGTTCACTATTCAACATTCAGTATTCTTGGGTTTGTGTGCTGCAGCCGCCTTCTTAAAATCCCACCAAAGATATTCTGTGGGTTTCAAGTCAGACGTATGATTATGCAAAATATGATTATGCCGTTCACATGAACGTTGTGTCCGCCTGCTTCACTAGAGTCACATAATGCAGTAAGCAGCTTGCCGAGCAGGAGTAGCAACAGTAGAGACACAGTTCTCACTACCACAAATCAGTGGAACATCACAGTGATTTTGAAGCTTTTATTTAAATTTGAGTATGTGACATAGGCTTGGTACTTGGTGTCATTTTAAGACAAGCAGAAACAGAGGTTCAGTAGCTTTATTAATCATTATATTAAACTCTTCTAGCTGATGGCGTTGCTCTTGGCGCAGCTGTGGCTTCCTCTCAAGCGTCAGTTCAGGTCATTGTCTTCTTCGCTGTGATTTTGCACAAGGTAAGAACGGACATTTTGTAAAACCATCATGAAAGCTTTGTCTGTATCTCCTTGCTTTATTAACACTAGGAACTTGTGCTTACGGAAATGTGGCATTTTAAAGGATGCACACAATACAGACCAAACAAACAGGGGAAAAAAGCCTAAAAGTCTAATTTCTCAATATCTCTGTATGTGTCCTCAGGCTCCAGCTGCGTTTGGTCTTGTCTCTTTCCTCATGCATGCAGGCTTGGAGAAAAGCACAATTCAGAAGCATTTGCTGGCTTTCTCAGCTGCTGCTCCATTGCTGGCTGTTAGCACATACTTCATCCTGAGCGTGGTAAGTCAATGCAAAAAATCTGGGTGGATGCAATGCAAAAAAAAGTTCAGGCACCCCTGGTCAGATTTTTCCCTTGTTGGCAAGTATCACAGCTTGCAAATGCTTTTTGTAGTAAGCTAAGAGAGTAATAATAATAATAATAATACTAATGAAAAAGAAGTAGGGAGACTATGTGGCAGAAGTACAGAAGTATTGTTTGAAAAGCAAAGTCTTCAAAATTGATTTGAGGGAAAGGACAATAGTATAGTCCCCAAGAGATTGGGGTAGGAAATTCCACAGGTTCCACAGTACTAAAGAATTCTGTCTGAGGACCTGAGGGTATGAGGGGGGGGGCAGTAAGGGTGAAGGAGCTCTTTAAGACATGCAGTGGTGTTTGTTTGTTGATAGTTTTAGCCAGAAAACTAGTAAAAAAGAACAGTACAGTAATCAATACGGATTAATTGACACCCACACAGTAACATGACAGCTGATGTTCCTTTATTGTTTTGGAATCATGTAGACATCTCATGGCTCTGTTGGAACACCACAGCACAGTGGCATATTAAAGCTCTGTTAGGCTCAGGCTTGTTTAGATGTTTTTTCCTTGATGCTTTTGAAAACCTCTGACACTGAATTTTGTGCACAACAGAATAGTGCACCAGCACTCCAGAGTCTGCCAAGTCTTCCTGAAGGTCTTTTGCAGTCAGACAGAGGTTTTGATTTCCCTTTTTAGTAATCCTACAAGCAGTTATTTCGAAAAGTTCTCTCCTCTTGGTCTTCCAGACTTCAACGTGACCTCCACTATTCCAACGGCTACATAAAAACCCTTTGCTGTCTAATAGTGTTCTCTTGCTTTGAGGGCATGAATTATGTTTATTTACAGAATGCTATAGGCAGCTGCTTTGAGACACCTATGGCTGCTGATTGTTGGGAGAAGGTTTGCAGTATTTATATAGCTTTGGCATTTGCATTACCTGGCCTTTCTTACTGACCTTCTAATGTGAACAAGCCAGCTTGTTGTTAATTAGATCTTTGACCCTGGGTAACGTCTTATGGGCTTATACTCAAAAAAGCATAAAACAAAAAATGAATGTATTACTTAAATTAAAACATACCTTCAGTACCTTACCGTACCACACACCACCAAAGACCTCTTTTTAATTTTATATACTTTTTTAAAATAATTTGAATATTGATTTTCACATTTTAATTTTAATTAATCACCTAGTACTTATCCCAGTACCTTTTCCATCCCTGCTTATTTCTGATCCAGTTATGTCTGCTTGGTTGTTCCTCCTACAGACTGGTGGCTCAACACAACACCGCCTTAGCGCCACAGGGATTGGCATGCTGGTCTCTGCTGGAACGTTCCTGTATGTGGCCACTGTGCATGTACTGCCCGAAGTTAACAGCAGGGGGCAGCAGAGGACCACTCATTTCCACCACCATGCAGGCCCAGGGCCCTACCAGCAGAAGGGGCTGGGTATAATGGAAAGCATCACTCTGATCACCGGAGCTGCACTGCCAGTGCTCCTGGCTCTCGGACTGCCTGATGACTGACATTAACCTCATGGACTCTTGTGTTGCCCAAAAAGATTTCTGACGTGGACTTTTTGATATTTTTAGGCTTGACAGTGCTTGACACAATGGCTATTTATGATTCCTCTTTGTTAGCCATTTTCATTTCCCAGCTGTTAAACAGTACCCACTGCAGTTCAGCAGGTCTTTTGTATTTTTATATATGAAATGTGTTTTTTAAAATAGTGTTATTTACATATGTAAGATTAAGACTACATTTTTAAAAAGCCATATGCAATATTTTGTTAAAGAAAGTATTAGCTGCTGATTAACATTTCAGACTCTCAAGGAAGTATGAAAATCTGTGTGGCACAGTTTACGAACGCAACCTCACAACCTAATTTGACGTATTTTAAACAATGGGTTTAAAATGTAGGTAGGTGTTTCTAAATTCAGGGAAGCAGCGTTGTGGGTTCACACAGAAACAAAAGTGTTGACACAGAAACCCGTTCACACAGCAGTGTAAAATTAGTGGGGTAAATGTTAAAACATACATGGTTTTCCTCCATATGCTAGGAGCAGTAACAGCTCCTAGACTGGTTTTGCTGACAAGGACTAACAGCAATGACTTTTTCATTCTTTATATTTCTGCTCTTTTATACTGTGAAATCTGCTTTACAGTACATAAGTGCCATCAAATGAGCTTTATTGATTATAATTTAAACAAATGTTTTGAAATAAATAAACCCTTGTATACAATACAAACTGAGTAAGAAATTGTTCAAAATGCATTCTTATTAAAAAAAAGAAGCAAAAAGTCCCTTAAAAATATATTTGAAACAAATGTTAGCTTATTCATGGTTAGCACCTGCTTCATACTTCATACATGTAAATTATGATACTACTATAAACAACATTTATTTCTATGACGTGTTCACTAAAAGAGTTTTCTCAAAATCAAGTGTGTTCATGGTTGCAAGCTTTGCATAGACATCTTTTTTCAATCTACGGAGTTCCCTCCTGTTTATAGTCATTGCCTCCTTATTGAAGTAGTTATGTAAACTGCATACTTGGGAAGCACTGATATGGGAATTGTGGGCTGATGATGATGATAAGCAATGTTCTTAATGTACTTTTGTAGGGCTATATGAATGCGATAGTGATATTTTCAGACATAAAATAACAGATATTGTGTTAGCTCAGAGTGAACAAAACATTCTGCACCTTTAGAATACAGTAAATATAATCAAATCTCATTAGCAAACATCTGCTGATACTGCTATGATTCTGATATCATTGTGCAATACACATTTTGTAGAAGGAAAGCTTTTGTGAATCCAGCCACAGGTTCCCATCCTAACAAGCGTAAAGAAACTGGGCTGGTTACTCTACGAAATATACAATATAGAAAAATGTGATTTTTGATCTTACATCGCACTTCTTCATTGTTGTGTTCACCAGCAGGCTGCAATGCTACGGCAGTGTTGCATACGTTGTGTATTTAGTAAGAAATCTGACTAATTATCATTTTCCTGTTGTGGTTGTATTCCCTCTTACTCTCTGCGAAGGCCCACTTTACCTCTTTCCTTCTTTGCACAGCCACTCCTCATACCGGCTCTGCAGTGAATGGGCCTGCTCCTCCTCCTCCTCCTGCTGAAATGGTACATTATCAGAGTTTGAAGTGTGTGTTGACAGATACATTCGTCCATGCAACTGCAACACTCAGAGCTTCAAGCGGCTCAGGTGGGCGCTTAACTCAGCCTGCAGCGCCATCTGCTGGAATGTTCTGCTGCAGCTTTGCTCTCGCACAATATCCCTCATGCAGGATGAGGCATAGGCCACTTTACGGCTCTTCTCCAGAGCCTCCTCCCGGGCTCTCTGCAGCTGCTCCCTGCGGCGCTCCTTCAAAGCCGCTGCCTGCCTCCTCTGCTCCTGTTGTGCCTCTTCCTCCTTCAGGACGTGCACCCAGAGCCTGCGGTGTCTCGTCTGCTTATCCAGGTTCTCCATCATGACTTGCTGCATCCGGCGCTTGCTCTGCTCCTCTACATGCTGCTGCGCCTCCTTCACTCTCCTCTGGCACAGCTGTACCAGCACCTCCTTCTCCTCCTGCCGCTCCTTATGCTCTTGGCAAGCCCGCAGACGAGCCCTCCTGGCTTGCATCGCTTCCTTTTTGGCTCGCTCCTGCAATTCTCCCAGTCGTGTCTCCAGCAGCCGGGTGTGTTTCTCCTCTGTGCACTGCAGCCTCCGTTCTAGCATACTCCTCTTTACCTCCTCCTCAGCCTGGGCCTTCTCCTCTACTTCTCGCTTCAAGAGGGAGTGACGCAACTGCTCTCGCTGGTTCTCCTCCTTCAGTCTCTGCCGCTCTCTTCTCTCCCTCTTACTTTTGCTCCTCCTAGCCTGACGCTCCCTCACTTCAGCATGCTCCAGCTCCTCTTCTCTCTTTGCCTGCTCCCTCCTCTGCACCTCCCCCAGCAGCCTCTCCCTGCGGCGCATGCGTTCCTCCGCCTGCTTTCGTGCCGTCTCCAGCTGCCGCCGCCGCCGCTCCTCCTGCTCCTCCGCCCGCCTCCTCCAGCGGCCCTCTCGCTCCAGAACCTCACATTTCTGTCGCTGTGCCGCCTCCGCCTCCTCTTTTTCACGCTTCCTCCTGCGCGCCTCTATGTCCTCATGCCAGCGACGGAGGCTCCGCAGCAGCTCTTTTCGCCTCCTATGCTCTGCAATGGCCCGCCTCACCTCCTCCCTTTTTTGCGCCTCCTCACGCCGCCGTTCCTCCATCTGGCTCTGCAGTAAATGAGCCTGCTCCTCCTCCTGCTTGACCAGCATCAGCGCTGCTATCTTGCAGTCCTTCTCTGGGATGGTGACGCTCAGCTTCCTGCAGATGTCTTGCCTGAGCCTGCTTAACCGTCTTGCACTTGCTGGAGAATGCCGGAGGTCACCCAAGCTGTGACTGCAAGGCAAGAGCTGACTCGAATATGGTGTTTTCGACTCAGACGGGGACCTCGGCAAGTCATGAGCAAACCCAACTACGGATTGACTTTTTCCCTTTCGTATCGATTCACTGTGGTGCCTAACTTTAGAGCCACTGCTTTGGCTTTCGCTGGCCTGCTCCAGCACAGTCTCCAAACCCGAGAAAGGCTTTGTGGCCAACACTGGCTCCTTCGCCTCCTGTATAATCCTGTCTCTTTCTTTTCGACACAGCCGAAGACGCTCCCTTCGCCCTCTCTCATGAACCTCATATAATGCTGTAAGTGCATCCATTGGCGTGGCCTGGTGTTCCTCAATGAAATCTGTGAGTGTCTTGAAAAGCAGGTCAATGGGTTTCACCCCTAACCTCGCACAAGACTCCAATGACCTTGGACTGGTCAGCACATACCTGGGTCAAGGAAAGACCATTATTTAGTATCTTTTTATTGGAAACAGAAAATTAAGCAATATATTTTTATATTTTTTCCTTGTATCCAACCCAGATGTTAAAACTTCTCTGCTCCAATAAAATTTAAAAAGTGATCAATTAATCTAAAATTCACAATGTGTTTTTGAATTAACTTAGAATGGCCCAACATGTGTTATATATGTTCAGCTATAGAACTTATATTGCATATTTTTAAAAATATAAAAATAAGAATAACCATCCCCAAATCCCCCACATGTCAGTCATGAGAGAAGAATGACATTTTAATATCTGGGGGTTTTTTTTTTCTGATCATGGAGTGAGTTTATTTAGCATCATTAACATTTAAAATGTTGTGGCAATATTCTTCCTGAAAACAAACAAAAAAAATATTCACATTATTTATATGCATTTAAAGTGCATCTTATACTATGTGTTGAGTAGTGTGAGGAATTCCACGATGTGGGGTCTTTTTCCTGAAAAAGTGAAAACTGTCATTACCCCCACACATCATTACCAACACAGAACTGGCTGTGATGATGACACGTGGTGATGGTAATGAGTTTCACCATCAGTAGCTGTTTCAGCTGTTTCTCAGTAAATATGGCCATAGTACATCAGAAGTGCTGTAGAGGACACAGAAAACACATTTGGCAAATAAATCTAAAATAATTTAATTCTATATTTAGACAGAGAGGCTGAATCTAAACATTTGACATGTCCTTTTTGTGAGCAACTGAAAGTCTGGATGAAAAAAATAGATTTCTTGACCGTTTGGCAGCGATGGCGTGAAATGTCTCACCTGCTCAGTTCTGCTTCAGGCGAGTCGAAGTTGTCCAAATCCAAATGCATCATCGGCGAGCCTGGTCTGCTGTCTTCCATTTTCTCCGAGTTTACTGCCCCAAACACGGACAGAAAAACATGCACTCGACGCTCCTATACAGGGACCGGACATGATGTCCGAGAATCCATCTGAGAGCTAACCGGCTTAGGTAGCGCTAGCTTTGTCAGCTAACGTTAATCCGTCTCAGTGTCAGAGTGCTACATTCAACAGGCCAATTTCAGATGAAGAGAAGCGAGACAGAACTGAGTTATGGGACTTTAAAGTTGTTTTAATGCATTATGCTGTAAATATAATGCTAGAAATGAACTTTACAGACGTGAATTATAATCCCTGACTGTGTGTGTGTGTGTGTGTGTGTGTGTGTGTGTGTGTGTGTGGCGGTTTCCCCGCCGTCTGTTTGCTTCTCAGACGCTTTTCTGGTGTCCATGGCAAACAAACCAACGGTGCTGGAAAAGACATCTCTCCGACGGATCTGTGTGGAGCCGTTTTACAGCGCCCTCTGCAGTTCAGGTGGACTGCGCAGAAACACATTTCCGCTTCTAGTCTCTACAAATTAAAAGTCCCTAAAATGTTTTGATTATATCTTACAATATTACTTTCCACCCCATAATTTTTTTGTAAACATATTTAAACATACAAAAATATGATCTTCGTGTTAGCAATACTGAGAGATGGGTGTAATCTAACTAAACAAATCAAACTGAAGAAATGTTTTTTTTTTAACTACTACTATTAAAAACTACAATAAATATTTTTATAAGGAACCCATATTATTTTATTATATAAAATGCCTAAAATGAGTGTTATCACCATGGTGCGATCCCAAGAGCTCTTTGAGGCCTTCAGAAAGAGGGATGTAGCTGTACATGAGTCTTGGAATGAATTATGAAAATATCTCACAATGAATGAATAAAAATATCTCACAATTAGAAATCAGCCATTTCACTGTTTGAAAAAAAGAATTGCAAAAAAAAAACAAACAAAAAAAAAAACACCTACATGTCAATTTTATAATACAAAAGTTAAAAAAGATATCTTGTGGATTCATCTTGTTGACACAAATCAGTGTCAGCCATAGCCTGTTGGACACACCAGGAGGACTGAAGAATGTCTAGTGAAACAGTGGATTATTATATGATAACTGAACTTATTTCTTAATGTTCATTTATCTTTTTATCCACTTTTTCTGGTCAGGCTCACAGTGGGCACGGAGCCTACCTGGAATCATTTGGCATGCAGGAAAGCAGGAATACCCTCTGGACAAGGCATGACAGAGTACCCTACATAACCAATCACTCACGCACTCATTCCCAGGGCTAATTTACCATAGATAATTTACCTACCACGTGTTTTATTTGGAGGTGGGAGAAAACCAGTGGAAACCCACACAGGCACGGAGAGAACACACCAAACTCCTTACAGACAGTGACTGGAGCAAGGCTGAAATCCCCAGACTCCTGGAGCTGTGAAACACACACTACCTGTAATACCACTAAGGGGTGCTTTTTATCATTTGTTTTACCTGTAAGACTCATGAGTTGAAATGTAAGGAGATGAATTGGCCATATAGGCTATTAAGATTAAGTATTTTATGTATGTGTAGGTCCTGGTAAATGAGAGCATTTCTATGTGTAAATGTTAAAAGGTATTTAATTGCCTCCTACCTTTACACACACATTGCCACGTTCCTACAATTTAGGCCTACTTGTTCGGTGTTGCTATGGTATAGGTGTTGGTTGCCAAAGTATTGCTAGGTGGTTGCTGATGTGTTGCTTTGGTATATTGCTGTTGGATGTTAATGTGCTGCTATGGTTGTTCTGTGGTACAGCTGTTTGTTGCTGATGTGTTGCTATTGTATACCTGTTCACTAATTTGTTGCTAGGTGGTTACTATAGTAATAGGTTGGTTGCTAAGGTGTTGCTAGGTGGTAGCTAATGCAGTCCCTACAGCAGTTAGGCTGTTGCTAATCTGTTCCTAGGTGTTGCTATGGTGTAACTGTTGGTTCCTAAAGATTTAGGAGGTTGTCATGGTGTTTACAATGTTTACCGAGGGGTCTACGTGTGTTTTTAGCATTTGCTGTGTTTTAGGTGGTGGATGAAAGTGAATGTGAGTGAATAGGAAGAATGAGGGATAAAAAATATTAAATAAAATAGTAAAATAGAGGAGTGCAAGTCATTGTGGCTGTGGATTAGAATTTGGTGCTGTGCCATAAACAAGTACATGCAGTTTGGTGGGGGTCAGACAAAAGAGGGATTGGGATTTGGTAGGGTGAAAATAACGGGAGATGAAAATGGCAAATAAGAAAATGCAGGTGAAATGATGGATGGATGGAGACTCTAGTAAAAAGGTTATATTAAGAGCAACAATAGTAGAAGGGAGTAGAGGTGCAGTGACACTGAAGAAGTAGCATGAAGTGTAAAAAATTTTAAAGTCATAGACGTTGTAATTTACAAGACCTATGGAAGAAAGTTTAAACAAAGTTTCTACATTAAGCTTGAGGTATTGATCCTGGAATAATAAAACTAATAATAATAACAATAATAATATGAAGCGAAGAGATATTTGCAGGTACTGCATTAATTAAAATCTACCAATTTGGTCTTGAACAGTGGTCAAATGTCTAACCAGAATTCTTTCAGAAGCTTGTTAAGCTACCACAGCGTCTGGGCATTTTAATGAATTATTAGGTGAGCTGTATGTATGATTTAGAAAAAATGGCTTTACCTCCACAAATGATATTTTACTCCACAGTCAGAACAACAGATGGGAATATAGTGTTTCTATAAGTAGGCTACTGTAAGTATTTCAAATCCAGAAGGCCAGCCTGAAGAGTGTAGTGTGGAACTGATCATACTGACAAATGAAATTTGTAAATCCTGTGTGAACCTTTGCGTTTCCTGAAGAACGTCGCTGGGACATTTTAGAGGGCTTTATACGCCTCTAACTGTTCTCCTGCTTCCCGAAGAAACGTACATTACTTTAAATACACTTTCTCAGCCCTCTGCAGTAATTGAGCAATTGGAGCTGGCAGGGCGCTGGGACCTGCGGGAGGCGCTGTTGCTCCTGCTCTGGTCTAGCACAGGTTCGCTCTTCAGCAGCTGCTAGTGGAGTGGAGTGCTGTGTGGAGGGGTCTCCAGCTTTAGACTCCTGACTCCAGAGCGAAACAACAATTCTTTATTACCAACTAAACTATACACTAGGAACCTTTTTCACAAGACTTAAGCTGCCTTTGTATTTCTAATTGTGAGGCTGCTGCTCAATCAGATAATGACAATGAATGTAGAAACAAGGAGGCGGTTTTAATGTTGAGGCTCATTGGTGTATGCGGCACATCCAGTACAACTGATTGAGGCTAACTTGGTCATGTTTTGTTTTATCTCACAAATACCATTAAACTTAAAGAGAGAACACTAGTACTCAATTCACCAGTGCCGTATGAATGTACTGTTTAACAATGTTTATCATACCTCACTGAATCGTCACCTGTGACCATCCATTGCCATCTACTCATCACAATGACCACCTAGTCAGATATGGTTCTCTAATAACATATGACCAGGGAACACATACCCATTGGTAATGAACACTTCATTTTCTGGTCTTAATGTGGTTTTTTAGCTTTAAAAGACTGTTTGTCCCCTGTATAAGTACCCCAAACTCAGTCCTATGTAATTATAGGTGACATGAGCTTTTAATAACTTGTATAACTCCCATTCTTCACCATCAAAGGATGAAAGCTGTTTTTATTAGTAGAAATTAGTTCATCTGTTTATGCTTGCACAGTTCCTGTCTTTCACTTCAAGGCTTCCTCGCTTCCCGATTTAGAATCTATTGGGGCCCAGGGGGTATCAAACGAACCTGTTGCCGAAACAGTTTGTCATGTCGCCCACGCCACTTCCAGCAGGAACCTACACACACTCAGAACGGAATACTAAAATCAACCAACATTCTTGGCTTTCATGGACTGGGTGGGATTCTGCCAGATCTGCTCATTAAGTGTCTCAGTGGGCATAACAGACATCAACCATACCACAGATTTTTTTTTTGCATAATCCAGTTATGAACATGTAAACAATGCCATTCCTGCATTTTCCTCTCTGCTCTGCATGTCAACTATACTCCAGGACTTTCATGCAATAACTTTGTGTAATGTCACTTAAATCAACTGTCAGGTTTGTCTGTGAACAATTGTGACCACTCTTAAGGACTTTAACACCTTAAACCTAATTCCCCTTTAACACAAAGCAACTTTGTGAGCCATCCTGAGCTCACCAATTAACTAATACCACCTGGCTTCACAAATCTAAGGGTATGCAAACTACACATTCTACACCCATTACTTTTCTTACTTATGTCTCAACAAATACATGAAGCAAAGAGTATGTTTAAAGTGAAAAGCCTAGTTTAGTTCAGTTTTGTTCCAATCTGGCACATTTACATTTCTGCAAACCAGCTTATCTAAACCCATTCACTGAGGTAAAAAAAGATAAAAACGAACTACTCAGCTGCCCTATTATACACAATGTCTGACTTTAGTTGTTCTATTCTACCACAGCCAATTCACAATATGTCCCCTGCAGTAATTTAACAGCTGTGTCTGAAGAGAAAGCTGGCAGCTCGTTCTGGCAGAGCGTTAACCACTCAGCTCTGCTGTTCAACTCAACTTAATTTTGCCTCAAATCTGACCATAGCACCAACAGCACCTCGTCTTTGCTACTGAGCAAAATGTTAAAACAGAACACATATAAAACCATGAAACATCAGGAAAGCCAGAGATAAGGCTGTTAGAACGTATGTTCTTCATTAATTAAACTTCCAAAATTAATAAATGAACACATTAAAAAACATAAAAAATAAAACATAAGAATACTACACTGACCATACTCAGTTCCAGGAGAATAAACCAGTGAACAGATTTGAAAGGCACGCTATGTCAACAATAATGCATCACTATTGTCCTCGTTTACAGTTGCAGTTCATACTGTCACTACATAGTACTATTACTTTAAATACAAATATAGTAAATGATACTAGAATAAAGAAGGGGCATTCTTAAGAAAACAATCATCAAATGAGCTAATGATTTTTCTATCACTAGTCTAAACTGAGGGTTCTCAAACTTCTAAAGAAAATCAGCCCACAAAAAATATATAATTGCTTTTGGCTTGAATGAACGGCTCAAGTGAATAGCTGGGAAATGGTGCTCTTTTCCACCAACACCCCCCCAGGGTATTTTCCAGTTTCCTCAGATCTGGTTTGTGTGAACACTTAAGAACAATGGCACACACACACTTAAATGAGAAGTGACATTTTCTGTTTAAACAAAGCGGATGTTCTATTAGATTCAGTCCAATTAAGAATCTCTTTGTTTCCAACTTGCACAGTTGGCAATTTTTTGTTTACTTTCCCTAGGGGGCGCAATGATGAGTGGCTGCAGAACCACAGATTCTAGATCATGGCCCTGAAGCCAAAGGACAGTGCTGCTCCCAACGCCAGGCCCAGGGAGAGGAAGAAGGCCATGATGGCCCCTGCGGTCTCTGCTTCATGCTGGGACACTTTCCTGTGGGACACAGACAAAATAGCACAATATTAGCAAACAGGAAGTGGTTGCAGAAATGACCAGAAAAGCGGTACTTGCAAGCACGCTGGAACCCGCAAGAAAACGTAGATCTTATCCACTCAGCTATTCAGCCAATTACAAAGCACACACATGTTCAGCTGAGCAACCAGGACAGGGTGGGGCACAACCTTTTGGTTTTTAATAAATCACTGTAGAAATATTTGAGCAAGGCTTACATTTTTTTTTCACAAGCACATTTTTGCTACACAGGAAAATATACTATTTCCAGTATCTACGGTTTGTGAACAAATCAGCAGCTTCTTACCCCAAACGCAGGGTTCATTTTAACACATTGAGGGGCTAGTTGTAAAGCTGTCAAACACAAATTGATACATTACTATGAACCAAATAAGCTTTCCAGCCTATATACACGAAATATACTCAGCCCTACCAGGAACCATGAAAACAATCTGCTAATCCATTTCATAGACGCCCCTATTTTGAATAAGTATCTATGCAGCTTTTTGAAGCTTTTGTAAACACCAGGAGAGGGAATTTAACAAATGAAAATGATGGAGATGACTGTAACTACAACAAATACTGCATACTCACTTAGGTCCGAAGCACATGCAGAGGCTGGCCAGGTAACCGTTGCTGAATGAGAAGAGGATCATGAAGATGATGTACCAGGCATCATGAGCGAACACGACGGGCAAGTTGTACCTGGGTTGCACGTTACACAGAATGAAGAGAGGGACAAACACTACACGTGCTATTACCAGGCCGGGTAGCCAGATGCTGTCTTTGCCAGGCTGTGGAGAGACCGGACAAACAGGAATTGAACAAACACATACACTGCACTAGCAAGGTCGTCTTCATTGCAGCACATTAGAAACAGACTCATTTTCTAGACACCAATTACCAAACAGGTTGGTACTTGGAATTTTAGGGAAAAGAGTATTGTCTGCATGGGGGAAACCTGAACTTCACATTGCTATTCTGAACGTTTTGGTGAGTGAGTACAAAAAAAGAGGGAAAAACAAATCTACTACATGTACATAAGCTAAACCGGGAAATCATCCAAAAAACAGACATTTTGTCTGGCTTGGTCAGGGTAGCATACTTCTTACGTTCTTTCTTGAGTAGTTTAACCAGACTCTCTTCCTGAATTTAGCCTGACTTAACATTCAGCAAATGTCTTTATCAAAAAGGTACCCACAGATCAGAAAAGGCATATCAGGGGATTGAACAACATTGGCACTGCTATAATCACACACTACAGAACTGTACAGGAAGACCTCAGCTTCTACAACTCAATTACCTCTGCTCATACCACTGCCACAGCATTCCATTGATTCAATAGTTTAACAGCTTCTCAATGATGTCCAAAATAGTTCTCGTATGAAATAACTTGGTACTCCCCCACCAGACACTCAGCATGCAATCCCATTCTCCTAATTCCTTCAATTAGATTGGGCCCAGAGAGAGAGAGAGTTGTGCAGAACAGCTCTCACATTGAGCCTGGGGTCAGACCACATTACACATTAGACATTTAACTGAGGCACATGAAGCTGGAACAGCTGACAGCAGCTAGTGTGTGTGCTTGACATTAGGGATTCCTGTAGTTTCTCATTTCTCCGCCTTGAAAATCAGTGAACTTCTTTCAAGGCAGAAATGAGTTTCATCAAGGGTACTCAAGACTTTTTATGGAAGTCAATTAATCGAAATCACTTTATTACAAGTTAATTTACTTCATTGAATAACTGAACAGCAAGAATGATTAGCAAGTTGGGCTCAAGTTGAAATCTCTGCAGAACTTCACACAACAAATTTAAAAAACATAATGCAAATATATAGAATATGCATGCAATATGAAGCGGATGTGACAAAGACAAGGAACAGTCTCACATAAAGCACATATTTTGGACATTTAAAACCTAGTATGAAAAAAGCTCTTCAACCTCAGTAAATCGACCTTGAAGTAATTTGATTATGATGGTATTGCAGGGCTCTACCATGGTCACAGGATTATCATGGGGTAAATGAGGAGAAATTGTATTAGAAAAGCAGCAGGGCCTAGAACTGAGCATGCTAAAGACTCACTTGAAGTCCGGTCTATTTGTTTGTGTTCACAACATCCTAAAAACTTGACCTACGGGACAGTTTCATCATTGATTTAGCAAGATCTCCCGTTGTCCTGCAACCAGTGCACAAATTGCTAACAGGTGTGTTGAGGAATTACCAAGACTCATGAATCATTCCTCTCAACACCTCTTTTCCAAGTTTTTCCCACTGAATACACGAGGCATACATGTAAGGGAGTATTTTCCACAACAGGTCACTGGAATCACTTGAACTTTGTTTCTAGTATGTAAAACTCTCAGTTCAGGATGTCCTTTGACTCATACACCATGAAAAATCCCTGGAAAAGTTCAATACATACACAGGCCAGATGTTTTGGTTGACTCTTGACCAAGAAAATAACTTTTGTGACATAGACAAAGCAAAAGTGGAGCTACAAGCTTTCTTTACTTTGTTCTTTTTTGTTAAATGACACCACTTACCCACATACACACTGCAGTCAAGCTACGTCCAGCCCAGTCCATCACATTGAAGAGCAAGAAGCAAGACACGGGTATGAAGTAGGTTTCTGGGAACATAACAGCAAGCCAGTAAGTCAAATACCAGGAGTACAATGAGCACTGCACCATGTATGTAATATACATTCGTAAAAACATGCTCTTACCCCAAGCTCCTCCATCTGCTACAGTGGATTTAACCTCCACAGTCACAGCAGGAAACGTGCCAATGGTGATAGTGAAGACAAAGCAGACAGAAAGAGCCATCACCCAGATCTATAGAGAAGCAAGAAAATAACAGTGAATAACAGAAGATCCATGACATACGACAAAGTAAAGGTACAGTACTGCAGCTACTAAATATATTTCTTTTTGAAAATTCCATAAAGACACGCCCAAGGCATGTTTTATGTCTTACAAATAACACAAATTAGATATTTACTACTGCAAAAATCTCTTCTCTTGTTTTTTTATTCATGTTTTTTATTAAAAATCCCTAAATCATTCACAGCAAATGGCAAGAAAAACAAGTCATATTTTTATAAGTACATATTTTATGCATTCTAGAAGAGCAGAACCCTGTGGTATCAGTACTAATGCCAGATGTAGACCTTTCCTACGGCCCAATGCCGCATTTTGTCCAAAAAAAAAAAAAAATGCAGAGCCTGTGACCCAAGATGTCACTTGTCCCCAAGATCTCTTTGCATCCCCCCAGACAAACCATTTGACCAGATGAATTCTCACAGATTCAAAGTTAACAAGGATGTGATGTTTTGTTAACATATAGTCAGTTTCCATGACCACACTAAACAAGCTGATTCTGTACCTAGAGCAACTCATTTAGAAAACACAAAATGTTGAAAAAACACAGCTGCAGCTTTCAATATGAGCACCATCGTAGATTAATGATCTCAAGTAAGTGATTCCAATATAAACCTGCAGATGGAGGTGGGTCAAATCTGGCTCATCACACGCACGCACCCACAGTATATTTCAAGCCCCAATGGTTAAATAAAAGCTACACTGGATTCACATTTGGATTTGGAACAGTGCGCAACATCGCAGAAATTCATATGGTACCTTTTTAAAGATGGCAAACACAGACACTGTATGCGAGGCGTCCTCATCAGTGAGACTGACTACAGGCCTTTTCTCCCCAGGGCTTTCTGTGGAGGACAATTCAACAATAATGATCGCAAATGAACCTTTTTGTTTATTTATATTATATATATTTTATATATATTATACTTCTACAAGTGAAACTGAGGGCACACTAGAAACATTGAGAAACCAACAAGGGGAACCCAATCAGGCTCTGGCTCCATCTAAAGAAAACACTCAAATGCTGTACCAGCAGAGCTAAACACACATGTAGCGTCATTGTTCCAGATGGTTTGAGGTTTGGAGCAGACTTTAATTAAATGCATTCCTTGGCCACTGGGATAGGGTAGAGCTGGAGTGAGAGCTTGTTTGCTAACTCTTTCCTGTTTGTTGGAATTGGACTGAGAGACATTTTGACATACTTTACATTAGTGGGTAAACAGATATTCTACCTTTCCTCAACAAGTCCATCTTGTTCTCCTCATCATTGCCAGGTTTGGAGCTACTGGTGTCTGAGTAATACTGGAAAAATTCCTGCAGGACAGAAAGACAAACCATTGTAGCTGACTGACTGTACTATAAAGCTGAAGCCATTATGTAGAAAGGTGGTTCATTCTGTGTTTCCAGCTTATTAGGTATTTTGAAAATACATTGATTGGTTAAAGAATAGAATCTTTTGTTTTTGTATGCATTAGCACTGTGTGGTCTGATTAATTAATCAAAACTCCTGGATTACATTTGCATGGTGCGCTGCTACAGCAGTATTTGTATGGTTAATTATAACATGTCACATTTAAGGTTTAGCTGTTTTGCAGCCCACACATCAGGCAGATTTTACAGACTTCACATCAAGGCTGATACCTTAACGCTGATAATGTGGAAAGCAGACGCAGCAGTAGAGAAAATGGCATCACTGAGTACAGCGACAGCAAGTAAGCATTGTTGTAGCTAGTGAGACTCTTAGTAAGTAATGGTAGAAGTATTAGGTTTTAGACAGTAAAATCTACTCGTCACCTCTTGCACAAATAAAAACAGATGCTATAATATATATATATATATATATATATATATATATATATATATATATATATATATATATATATATATATATATATATATATATATAGCTTGGTGTATCAAACCCTACAACCAAAAAAATAAATAAAATGTACCATTTTTGGTAGGAGATGGTAAGAGATGATGGCTAGAAGTATTACAACACAGGCAGTGATGAAGTATCCAAAGGCACTGTCCTGCAACTCTGAACCAGCTGGAGAAGGGGGGGGGTCAAAAGGTCATGACTTTACATAGAAAGGCAATAATAATAACAACTGACTTCAATCAGAAACCTGCATATCAGATGATTATTTTAGGTTTTGTGTGTGTTAAAACAAATGTAATACGCACTGGCAAGTGCACAGATCATGGAGAACGCTGCAAACGTTCCAGCAAGTCCTTGGCCGCTCATTATAGGAGTTGTATAGGAAGCTGGGAGCATGCCTGCCAGGCCAAACAAACTGCCCTGCAGAATTGCACCAAATGCTGTAGAGATCAAGTAAACACATAAAAGAGTGGTGAGAAGTGAACATAAACACCCATCAATATACGGTCAAAACAACAGGCAGAAAACTCTCAAACTGATAACACGGACATGGCATATGGAAAACACACAACATCGCAAGAATTTCAAAGGTTTCAACTAAAATTTCCTTTTTATGTTGACTCCAACAGCTGGACTCCCCAAACCGGTATGTAATAATAACAACATCATCAAAGAAGTCAGGTCTATGATCTCGACCCCATCCTCCTCTGACTCAAAGAATGCAAAACCAACACAGTGTGACCTGTCCTAGGGAGACTCAGTCAGAAAACCTGCTAAAAATAAAAACAGTCGGATGCTGAGGCCCAGCATCATGGGGAGTGAAACGGTTTATGCAAAGGGGCACAGCAGACACTTACAATTAATGCAGATGATTTTGATCATGGTGAAGACGAAAAAGGGCAGAGGTGCCATGTCCACCTTCACCACTATGGCGGTAACTAGAAACACCACCAGGATGACCAAGAGACTCCCAGAGATCCTCAGCTTCTGAGGGATCCTGAGAAAGGGGAGGAAGCAGGAGGGAGGAGGGGGGGGGGGGGGGGGGGGAGTGAGGGAAGGGGAGGGTGGTGGGGGAAAAAGGGAGAGGGCATAAGATCAACATTCCTGAGATACTGCATTTGGGGAGTAAGAGGGTGTATGCAGGACCCCTCCCAATGTCCGTTCTTAATTAAAACAAACATGCCATTGGAGTACATGAACTATATGAAGGATTTAGATCCATCTACATCCTCCGCTCAGGCAAACTCTGAGCTCGCCAACAGCATTAAATTCTACCTGAAAAAAAGGCTAAGTGCAGATAAGGTTGACATAAACCTTTCATGCAGAGTTCACAGAAGGCACTGGATTAAACTGAAAAAATCTAGATGGCAAATAGAATAAAATGATCAGAAGCCCTTGTGTTCCTTGTGTTTTAAGGCCCAATTACACAAGTTTTCTGCCAGGAAACTCTTACAACTGAAATTATATTCAAACCAATCAATACCTTGATTAATTATTTCTAGGGTCTCTAGGGCATACATTTGATCAGCGTCAGTGAAAGTACCACTGACAGACAACTGCTCATTTCTTTTAAAAATTTTCTTAAAATTTTGTCTCAAGTCTTTTAGATAATATTACAACTGTCACTTTTTTGCAACATCAACCGCATTTGTTTTTTTACTGTGACTGGGTTATTATTGTTTTTGCGCAAAAGTGAATGAAAAAAAAAAGTTTGCCTTACCTCTGATGGATAAAAGAGTTAAGACAGGTAAAGATGAGCAGTGGCACCATGGCACATAAGGTCATCACATTGTTGAACTTGGCCTCTAAGACACTACGTGTGTCACCCTCTGCCACCACGCTGCTCGATGTCTGGTTGTGTGCAGTTCCATTTGTGGATGCATCGTTTAGTCGACTGGTGAAGTACTGTGGAGAAAATATGTGGTACTGAGAAAGGCGACTTTTGTAAAATGACACTTTTACATCAGATAATCTGTCATTAAAAGGATTACCATAGTGGCAGTCATAAAGAAGTTCCATGGCAGGAGAGTTCCCAGCCCCAAGATGAAAAAAATAATCCATACTGCATTGTACCTGTCAGAATACATATATTATGACAACTGTGCATTTTCAGCCTTCAGGACCTTGAACAAAGTGGCCAGATACACTCACCTGTCTTGGGGAGTATTAATTGCAGTCATTGTTCTTCAAATGGCTCGCTGCTCTGCTTTAAAAGCTGGTGCCAAATCTGTAACTACAGAAATGTTCTAATTAAAATCACATTCACATTCTTACACACTTTAATTTATACTACATGATTTAATCTTAACTTCACATATTTCTTGGATGATGCTCATGTGTGCTTTTATTATTATTGGTAAAAGAACCAATACCAATAACTAAATCACTGTTGGTTACTGAATCTTTCCACATAGGCCTACAAGTAAGCTTTATAATGTGCATTGTATATGAAATGTTATAGACACCAGAGACACAGAACACCACTGCCACCAATTTCCTGTAGAAAGGGATCTGACCTTTGAGGCAGAAAATCCACACCCTCTGGAATCTAAGGACATTTTACTATACTGCAAATTCAATCATAACAGTTAAATCCCAAGGAAAACATCTGGGTTAGCCAATATAAACATTCCAAAGCAACAGCACTATTAAAATAAAACATTTATTAACATTTTTCCCCACTTCTGAGGCTCCACTCCTGAGGCTCTAATTAATTACAATAATATAATAATTATAATAATATTTGTTTAAATACATCATTTTTTAAATGTGAGAAAAGCTTGTCAATGTTTTCATGGTTTTGGAGTGAGTACTTTTAACATTTGGTTAATATTCAGTTGATCAACAACAATCAATCTGAAATCATCTAGTTAAAACCTGAAGGGTGTGCACTACAAAATTATTTAATTTTTTCATCAGTGTGGATATTGCAATTTTGTATTGTGAATTCAAAGCTACACAAACTACAAATTCATTGTATTGTGGTGAGAGTTGTACAAAAAAAAACACAATCCAAAGTTCAACAGCAGCCACCAAACCACAGCAAATTATACAGTCATGCAAAAAAAAAAAAATGTAGAGGTAGAAATACAATGTAAAATGTCTTACAATATGGTTCCGTCTATGATCCACCAATGGAGATAGCTGCTGAACAAAGCCTTCAGTCTTATATGCTGAATGAGACTTGAGGAGGGACCAGAGCCCTAAAAGCCCTACTCAGCCTGACCCAGCCTCTACAGCCCAACCCACACAAACACTACAAATGAGAATGCTTCACTTAGATTAAATAAACTCAAAAAAAATAGCATGCTTTTTCATCAAGCCATATTTGTAGCCCAATGAGGAAGGTGAAGGGCTCCAAATGTGTGAGCCAAGGCTGAATCTATACCTATATTATGATTTACTACAAAAACCTGAAACAAAGGGTACTCCAATTGAGAACCATGCCTTAACCATTTCTGCACTGACCATCTTGAAGAGTGCCAAATTACCATGTAATTAACCTTAATGTAAAGTACTACAGCCTACTATAAGTAGACAACATGAACAAAAGATGGGCAAATGTAACCTTCCAGGTGCCAGCATTCCAAAACAGAGTATGTTGCATTTTAAATCACAAGAGGACAATGGTGTTAATTAGAAACATTATATATAGGAAAATCCGTTTCTGATGAACTAAAATGTTGGCACATCATCCACTGAGGAAAAAAGACCTAGAAAAAGAATCCTCATCAGCATTCAACTGGTTAGTAGTGTTAACTCTTTACCTCTGATCATTTTTGTTTTAATTCATTTTAAGTATTCTTCTGCATCCTGCTCAACTGTTGTGTTTAGGTCTGTCATGATAATTACATTAACTTATTGTACAATACATGGCAATGAATATTGTCCATTGCATTTATTTTTGTTTTGTTAACATACACATGAATGCCATCAACACCAAATTGGCAAAATAAAACATCTCCATTATTAATTAATAGTTAAATGCTTTCAAAATGGTGTAAAGGCTTTATTATGCGATTATCATTATATCAGTGGCATACAGTAGTCTCAAAATGCCCAAAACATTGTTTATCGCAATTATTTCTGGGACAGTATATTATCCACAAAAATATTGTTATCATGACAGGCCTAGTTGGGCTAATAGGTTTTTGACTCCCCTCTACCACATATGCTGAACACCACCATCTCTGTCACAGACAATACACCACTAAGCTGGGAGGGTGTGTATGTATACCAGCAAATAAGCTTGCTTTCACATAAATAAAAGACATGCATACAGAAATATTTATTATTACAATGTGATGTAGTCAATATCATGCATCTTCTATTGAAAGCATCTTCCTTTTTTGTCTGTGATTCCTACACTGAGTGAGAGATCCACTGTTTTCCCATCTGGAGTAATTGTTTTATGTACGTTTGACACATGCGCCAATATAAAATGTGCTGAATGCTTTTTTGGAAACAAAGACCATCAGCAGATGCTTGAGAAACGAACAAAGAGGCACCGCTCAAAACTCATCCAAACAAAGCAGGACACTGCATGCATCGATGAAACAAACAGCATGACTTCGCTCTGTACACATATTCAACACATTTTCCATGGATCCAAACAACTGCCAGAAAATGTCTCCATTAAAAAGGTTTATTCCATGTACTCAAATCATACAACTGTCTTCTGAACAGCTCTGGTCTCGGAACAGCATCTATCATATCTTGCATTTTGAATTACTCAAACACCCATTTGGAGGCATCAGGTATCTATGGCATTTAATAAATGTTCTACTTATCTGGCCTCATCTCCACCCCTTAATAATATTTTTTTTAAAAAACGGACGTTAACATACTATGGGTATAAGGATTTCAATACAGTACAGTCTTATGTAAAATATTCCCCTCCGTTTATCATAATGGTCAATAATCAAATATACAAGCAATTTAAAGAGGGGGGTAAATGGGGAGGGAACGCTAAAGCATCCAACAGTGGCAGCTTAGAAAAGAAAAATTAAGAGAATACCACAAAATATAACGAAAAACTAATCCATACAATAAAATAACATAAATAATGAATAATTCAGACATCAGGTTAAAGAGGACATAATATTTTAAGCAAGATATTTAGTTGTTTATTTATTTTCCCATTTTTGTAATAACACCGGCTCTTTGCAATCATCATAGCAAATGTTATAGCACGCATCATAGCTTTTTTAGCCAGCTAACAGTAGTTAACTGTAGTGTCTTTCAATTCTTGTTGGGGGGGGATACACCTCATGCTTAACAGTTCGTTTCATGAAATTCTGCAACTTTTCTTCTCTAAAAATACCTCATTGCAGCCAACACATTCTTTTTTAATGTCATCAGTTCACAGGACTTGTTCCCAAAACACATCAGGCTTGTTTGGATGTTCCTTTAAACACATCTGAAACTGAGCTCAGTGGTCGAATGCTTCAAATCCCAAGCCATGTTGCTTTGTCATCAATTTACCATGCTCTCTCCTGGTGGGTAGATGGTGGGTTCTTCCCACCATCTACCCACCTGGCTGGCACAGGCATCTGTCCTCTGGGTGTGTCATCTGCCTGCTTGTTGTGATGTTGCATCAGCAGCAGTTCGAAAAAATGTAGTGGCTGGTTTTGCATGTATCGGAGGAGACATGTTAAGTCCTTATTCTCCTAGTGTCTAGATCATTGCTAATGCTACAGGCAAATGGCAGTACCAATTTACAAATAAAATGAATTAATTAAAAACAACTTGTTTTACATCTGTTAAGTCTTTCATTAAGTGCATCACATCTGCAGGGTTTGCTAAAATGCCCTATAAGTCCTACGAGCAGTTCAACTCAAGTTTTAACACCTGTTTACGGTCATTAGCTGCCTTGATACCTTCCTGGCCATGTTGTCCCATTAGTCAGAGTAGTAATGAAGGTCTTGGTAACTGAATGATGAAAACATTAATACGTAATGTCTTGCTAAGGTAGACAGCTCACTGCTAGCACTTCGTGTTTAGCTTGATTAGCAGTTATTTATCCAATAAAATATAATTTAAGGCTACGATACTGCACTTTGTTTTAGACATGACTGGGTTCCTCCCTGCCTCTGATTGCTGTCAAATCGGCAGCGTTTGTTTCGTTTCAACACAGTTTTGAGTCTAGTATATATTATATAGAGGGATTTAAGGACTCTGAGTTTGAATCAAGTCTTATCGCAGTTAGTAAGGTGTCTTGTGGCCAATAATGTTTTTTTATGGTAATTTTAAATTATATTTTGCAGCCACACTGCTGAAGTTATTTTACCCATTTAAGAAAAGTGTAAGCAAAGCACTGAACGCTGCCCTGCCCATTTTAAATTGTCCATGACTGAACGATCCCTAACAGGTTTTGCATGACCTGATTAGTAAGGCACAGGAGAGGAAAAGGCACATTGTATGTCTGCAGTGAATTCTATAGGTTAGCTGTTGTGCTCAGATTTGCGGTATTTCAATTAAACAATGTTCACTTGGTCAAAAAAGTTGTACCAATACACTTGTACCACTCCTACTTACAAATACAATTATTTCAATTGCATTTATACCATTTGACAGATGCTCTTTTCTCATCCAGAGCAACTTGCAATTTAATAATGATAAAGAGGAAGGCAAATGCAGTGTTAAAAATTACTTATTGGTTGAGTGGTAGTCTTGTCTGGGCATCTATTTTGACCACTATGATATACACTATGAATTACTGGCCATTGACTGGAAACTGTATAGGTTACTTTTTAATTAGACTATTAAAGGAGAATGTTAAGGGTATTGGCAGTCTGTTCACACACCCAGTATTACACCCATACCCAGCAGGAAACTTACAAGTAAAATAAAATGCAATAAAAAAACAAAAATAATCTTAATAATGCACACTGTGTATCAAACATTAGAATAAAATAACAATATTGGGCAGGTATAATCTGCCTGAAAAATTAAAACAATGTTAATTTTCCTTTTGCATCAAACAACCTGTAGCATGATATATGATTTAATTTGTTTTTTTTTTGTATTTTTAAATATTGCAATATGTATTGCAAAAAGAAAAAAAAACACTATGGTAATGAGTTTGTTTTCCAAAATCATGCATCCCTAGTCCAATGCTAATATTGTATTATCTGCTACTACAGAGAAGAGTCTGATAGTGTGTAATCTTATAACAAACACAGTTCAGCAGTCACATGTGCACAAAACACTGCCTAAGACTTCCAGTCTATCATTGCGTTTCATTTTATTTGTATGTATTTTCTGTTTTAAGTTTTGAATTAAATAACTTTGTTCCACATCAAATCACAAATCAAGACCCACCAACATGACTGATAGCATATCAACCAACTCACTGTAGAAATAACCATGTGGCGATTCCAGGTGCTGCACTGGCACAGGTCAAAGTTGCTTGTTGTGAGAATGTCATTCTAATCTCAGAACTAAACCCAAATAGACCAGAACGTGGGAAGTGTTCTGTGATTCTTGTTTAACAGAAACATTTCCAAACAATGTGCACTCCTCATCAGAGAGTGCAGCTTGTTTAAGCAAGAGATGAGCAACATGTTAAAGACAGTGTTTCACATAAGGAGCAAAACATGAGAAGTCCATACTTTGCACAGTTTTGTGGTTTTTCTAACCCAAAACTGTTTCAACTCGTGACAAAATCAGCACATCAGTTCCCCACAAATGGAACTGAAAACCATTGTTGTAACATTTGTGCTCCAAACCTTCAGGAATGCACAAAAGCACAGATTCACAGATTCTAGTGAGAATCTAGATTCTCACTAGATTCCCCTTCACAAGAAAAATACTGTATCACTTAGTATACAATAAAAGAATTTTAGCTAGAAGAAATTCAAGGCAAAATAAGGCAAAGTGCCCCCTTGCCACACACTCCCCAAGTACTGATAAAACATTTCTAGATAGGAATGTTTTATTATATTTATTTTCAACCTAAAAAATGTAGGGAATGCATCTGCGTGCTGTATAAGAAGGTGGGAGCACACCTGATTTTAAGTCAAAACATGCACCGCTTGTCATCGTTCATTAAAAGCACAGATGTTTTCCAAGGCATTGTCAATCATTTACATTATAACTCACTCCCTGATCCACTTGCTTGCCAAACCTGGAGAAGCAAATCACTCCACATTGGTTCTAATCCAACCAAGAAGTGCATGGGCCAGAGTGCAGAGTGTTGCACCACACAAAAGAACATCAACTCTCCATAACCGGTCATCAGCACATGCTGTTCGTAAACACCACGGTCATCTTTGCAAAACAGAGACTGTCAAAAATCACCTTGGCCAGCCTCCCAGATTCTCTTCCAACAGCACTTCCTGGGACTGCGTTCCCCAACTGCCCTTGTGCAGTACGGCATTTAAAAAAACAGTGCCATGGGCTCCAGGAATAGCCTGCCTGCTGGGGTGCTGAGCCAAAGGTAGACCATGTAATCTGAGGAGGTCTCCGAAAGATAGAGTGATTCAGAAACCAGTAACACAGCAAGATTACACTAGCAGTCTTCTCCATAATCCATGGAGATCTTCCAGCTCCCAAAGCAATGTGGAACCTAGACACAGCTTTGCTTCAACTCCTTCTAAAGGGCAGAAGGACATCATGGTTGCTATGAATTCCATTAATATGCAAAGCTGTAAATCCTCAAAAGAGGGCTCAAGTCTCTCCCCCCAGGAATGCCACCCCACGTGCTATTCAGAGTATTAAAAGCAGAATATTCTATTGACCACCTCCTTAGAATAAAAAATAAATAAATAAAAACTTTGGTAAACACAGAACACAGACCATGGTTACAGTTATATTCCTTGGATTGGTTTCCAAATGCTATGAGGCAAAAAAAGTTGGACTAGACCCCATGTGCTCCTTTTCTCTGTTCATCAGGGTTGAGCAAGTTACTTCAAAACTGCTACATACAATGGTTAAGTCTGGTGTAACCTGGCCCCCATTTCATTATTCGGAATAGAAATTTATGGAAGCAATGGAATTATAAACTGGTTGACTCACACATTGCGTGAATGTGAGCCTCAAAAACTACAGAACACACTTCTACACATATGGTTATGAGAACTACATTTTGTAGCCACAAGAACTCTAAAAGCTGGTATTTGGAACCAAAAGGCAGTAAATCCTTTACGTCCTGTAAATTTCAGTTACCCACTATATTGCAAACTCTTCATAAGGGTCATCAGGTAGGCACCTCCCTTCTTCAGTGTTTCGCTAAATTAAGCCCACAATCCACAGACCCACTTCCCTCCAAGCTCACTTTCCAGAACTATCGCTTAACCAACTTCATAACTGTAGAACCACACTAGTATTCCTGGTGACTAATGATGTACCTAGCCCCACTGCCACAAAAGTACTATATAAATAGGAAAATATGAATTGGAATTGTGTGAAACATAAAAATGTTCTCCCTAATTGGGTGAGGTTAACTCTCTGGTGGGTGAAACTAATCCTAGGCACAAGTTAATTTTACTCCAAATCACTTTAGACAGCTCTGCTCTAGAGTGAAGCTTCTGGTTTACTGATAATGCATTTTGAGGGTGGGAGGAACATTTGAAAAACTGCAACCATTTCCGGACAGATACCTGAAGACTACTAAAATGCCAACTAAGCCTACTACTATTATGATTAGGGAGTTTGGTTTTTTATCATTGTGAGGGGATTCCCAGTGGTTGCATGACATTTGCATAATGCATTATGGTTATTGTAAGGCACAAAGCACAAAAAGAATGCACAATATCACATAGCCATGATGCTGAGGGATGAAATGCTGAGCCACAAAATATTACATAAGACAAATGACATTAAATTCTGGCCAGAATGTCCCGGTATGGGTTTCTTGACAGGGTCAGTACAGAAGCTTGACAAAGGATACACTAACAACCTAAAAAGATCTAACAACCTAATGAAGTACTCCCCTTACGAAGAACATGTGACAGCAGGAGAGGTCATACGCATGCTTAGGAAAAGCACATAGTCGCTGCATTGATGCCAACCTTCACATGAAGCTCACGTGAAACCCATCTACACAACATCAACCCACGTTTCCTGTGAGTGACCCGCTTGGCTGCAAACAGTCCTAAAAAAGTACTTTTGTCTAAGTTAACGTTGACGGCTTTGCAAGCATTGTGTGTACTTCTGAAAGGATTTGATGATATGCAAAATACAATGTTTCAGTACCGGCGAATTCCAAGCCAAGCTAATAAAAGCATATTGTAATGTATGATGTAATGGATTACTCAATTTCCCAGCCTTATACGCTATATGGACAAGCGTCTTCGGACACCTGCTAATTCACTGTTTACTTCTAAATCAAAAAATGTTTATCCTGCTTTTGTCAGAGTAACTGTCCCTACTGTCCAGGGATACTGCTTACAGCTTTCTACTAGATTTTGGAGCACTGCTGTGACTATTGGATTGCAATCAGTGACAAGTGTGTTAGCGAGTTTAGGATGTTGGACCACCCCACCTCATCCCCCAACCGATCCCAAAAGTGTAGGATTGAGCACCATCATTCTACAGCTTTTTTTTTTTGTAGTTTTTACCATAAGCTTTTTGTAAGGGTTGTTCCCATCACCACCACTGCGAACTATCCAAGTGGGTAAGTTTCCCTACAATTCATAATACACTACTCTAAATGAGTTTGTGTTCATCTGACAGATTTAATTAGGTAGGTAGGTTAGGAAACTGCCTTTTTATCAGATCCACGCTCAGCATTAGTAGACACAGGGAGAACCGTATCTGGATGCATGAAAACACGCGAGTCCATTCAGCCCGCAGCTACACGCGATCTTCCACTGCTGCCGAGACAAAAGATGCATTCTTAATGCATTTCATGTGAAAGAAGTCAGCCCGACAAGACACGACTACTGCAGTGCCCCAAAAACCAAGAGTGATGGCATGAGACACTCTGACGAAATTACCACACTGAACCTGTGACTCGTTTCCTGCTACAGGATGGCGAATGTGACGGGTGACAGAATAATGTATATTAGACACGTAGAACCAGCCACACTTTATGGTGCCTAATATGACGGTCTGAACTCTTTATATTGAATATTTTGTAGTGGCATGACTATAAACACTGATTTAGGCGCCTGGGGCCATTTTCACAACATTTCCAAAGGACTTCTCTTCCCCTCCACGTGGGTGCCATACTACTCTCAAACATTAAGCGAGCACAGTACCAAACGTATACTCTGTGTAAATGATGTTTTTTTTTTTTAGACAGGACACGTCCGTTTAAACTATTCGCTACACAAAAGTCCTTAATAATTCGATGTATGTTTGGTTTAACTGTTTAGCACAAAGCTAGAACCGTGGAGGACAATGCAGCGCGTTGGCGCTAAATTTAATCCTGCCAAAGAGAGCAGCATCATGCCAGCTCTCTCGCTCTCGCTCACTCGCACTCGCGCGCGCACGCACGCACGCGCACACATCCACACACTCTCTCTCACTACGGCTATCCACACTGCTCAATAAGACAAACGACGAACACAGAAAACTCGAGTCTCTCCACCATAGCGAACACGTTAAAGCGCGGGTAAACCAAGAACTACCAGCGTCACTTTCCTCAACCTGAGATACCCCAGAATATGACCCTGGGTGACGCTCACAAACACGAAGCTAAACTGAGTCGAACCCCACCACAGATAGTGATGTTTCTGGGGTAGAATAAAGACCCTACCTTTTCAGAGGTTTTCCCTGTGAACTGGTTCGGGTTCGTGTTCGCTGCTCACAGGCAGAATGATTTAAGCGCGCGCCCACGTGCAGCACAAAGACTGACTCACGAGAATGTGAAGGGACTCCCCACTACAGCGTAACGTAACCACTACCACTACGGCAGCCCTGGGGTACTGCAGTTCCACGCTGAAAGTAATAGCGCTCGGTTCTGTGCTTTTGGCTTTACAGTGTTGATAAAGTCGTTGGTAGTTTTATTTGGACACATAATGAAGGCAGGGTTCTGTCATTGAATGCATGTGGGTTGTGTCAAAAAGCAGGATAAAGTATACAGCCATGTGCAAAAGTGAAAGACCACGTGTTTGGTTATTGACTCTTACTGATTAGATAAACTAGGTATGGTAACAGTTAATCCCGGGCTTCCTTGAGGAGAGCTATTAATAAGTTAACAACATATTGTTTGTTTTTCTGTATTTAATACAATATAGTTATACAAATATAGTTTTGTATACCCATTTTCCCAGACATTTAAACCTTTGCACAGTATTGTATGTAGACAACAAATTCACAAATGTGTAGTGAAAAATAGGCTACCCACAGTAAAGCACCTTAGAACAGTCCTGTCTCCTGAAATTTGGATTTCATTTTATTTATTTTTTAAATAAGGCTGATAACATCACCATTACCGACTACATTCCAAAGTGCAGTCTTAAAGTAAGCTCACCTTATAGAAAAATAGTTCAATTAACTAAGTAGTAAAACAGCTATGTTTTATGGAAATGTACTTACTGATGCGATTGAACAGAATCAGCTTCCTCATGTGCTGTAATTAATGCCTTAAACTGACCCATCTGCTGTGTTGTTACTGTCACTAACAGTCATTACAGCAAGGCTACACAGAAACATCACCAGACTGTAGCCCAAGCAAAAATAGCAACCCAACAAACTCAACCTAGGAAGTTGAAATGCCCTGCACTAGCAAAAATGTTGTAAATGCTTGAAATGACCATAATTTGTAAAACAAAAAAAAACAAAACAAACAAAAAAATAATGCTATGCCTAATTATTACAGTAGACACAATGTGTGTGCATCTTATTTTTGTACAGGGAGCTAACAACAATAATGTCTGCACCAGACAGTCAAATTTCACACTGAATATTTCCAAAGTGCAAATTTAATATATAATATCAGAAAAACTGTTTTTTTTTTGTTCTGTTCCTGTTCCAAATGTGCACTTGTGTAAACAGCTCTTAACTGCAAACAGCCTCAGTCCCAGCAGGAGAGCCAGGGGGCAGTGAAACACTTAGAGAAGGCCAAGGGCCCTGGAGGGCCAAATGAAGTACCGCCACTTAGAAACCATAGCAATCAGTCCATCTCTATGACAGCACAAAGTAGTATTTCAGGGGTTTTAGTAAAACAAAGAGCAAAGGTTTTAAAGATGATTTTGAAAAGTGCTGTAAATGCACACTACTCTCGTTCGGGTTCATTCCTAAAGTTAAACAATTCTTTGGTGGGTTGATGTTATGGATTAATTGGCATATTTAAAATAGAACTGGCTACATTTTTTGTTTACTTATGGTTTAGGCTATAAATGGGCGGGTGAGTAAAGAGTGTGAAGACGTTGTTAGCACACACAGCCAGACTGCTCTGTTTCCACCTACACCCAGTCAAGTCTAAAATCAGCATGCTGTGGTTGGGACTGTCTGGAGGCTGCCCTTGAAAATAACACACAAACACAGAAGTGGAGAAAGGGAGAAGCAGAGCAGAGAAAGGAATGAGCAAACCCCCAGGCGTTGCAGTACATGTTATAAAATATAAGCTTGATACCAACTTCAGTGTTTTCAGACCAAATACAGCACACTATTTCCAACAAAAACTTTCCAGATATCAATATTTCCTTCCGCAAAATGTCAGCCCTGACAATGTTTTTCCAAGTCCAGTGAACAAGAAAACATGGTCATTTCACCCCACACTGGCTGCTTTTCCATCTAGAGTGAAATTTAATTCTAAGTGCAGTGAGTTGTGTCCTGTCAGTTTAATTTCACCAGTAGTGTTAAGTTGGATGGACAAGTTCACATCTACACACATCTGTAATGCATGCAAGATAGCACACCTAATTCATGACCTTGTACTCCAAAAATGCAGAATGTACATAAATTTAAAATGGGGCAATAGAGTCACTGGAAGGTTGATGGTTAATGGATAAGACAAATTTGATCAGCATGGTTGCTCACTCCCAGGTAAACACAGCATTGCTTGCTTTTTTTATTGTACATCAGGGGTTCCCAAACCGCAAGGTCTGCACAATTTTGTGGTGTCCTTATTCTAACACACCTGACTCAGCATATACGGAGCGTCATAATTAGTTAAAAAGTTGAATTAGATGTGGCAGACACATTCATCTTTATAAGAAAAAACAAGACTTTGGTGCACAAGTTTCTAGAAACCAACATATGGTCAAAATTATACATACATGGTCACGTATATACTGTTGTGAAAATCAAAGCACACCCTCACTAAATTCTATGGTTTAAGGGCATACATGTCTGGTATTAACAAGTCTTAAAATTTGGTAAATACAACCTCAGATGTACAACAACATATGACAAATAACACCATTTATAAAAAAAAATGAAAAAGCCATGTGTACAAAAAAAACTAAATGCACCCCATAAATCAATAGCTTACAGAGCCACCTTTAGCAACAAGTAATGATTTTCTTAATTACTTTCAGTCTCTCACATTGTTCTGGAGGACTTTTGGCCCACTCTTCTGTACAACTTTGCTTCAATTTATTCATTTGTGGGCATTCATTTATGCACAGCTCTCCTAAGGTCCCGCCACAGCATTTCAATTGGATTTGGGTCTGGACTTTGACTAAGTCATTGCAACACCTTGATTCTATTGTTTTCAGGCATTCTGATGAAGATTTGCAGGTGTGCTTGGGATCATTGTCCTGTTGCATGACCCAATTACAACCAAGCTTTGGCTGTTGGAAAGATTGCCTCACATTTGACTCTAGAATTCTTTGGTATACATAGGGGTTCTTGGTCAAGTTAATGACTGCAATCAGCACCCCTTCACCACAGTTGACAATTGGTATAAAATGTTTGTGGTGATATGCTATGTTTGTTTTTGGCCAAACATGGCACTGTGCAGTATGACAATACATCTTGACTACCTCAGATTGATGGGCAGCAACAATTGCTGATGTCTTTCCATCCTTGACACTGTGTTAACAAAAACTGCCAAAATGTCTGCTTTTTTAGAGATGGTAACACTTGCCAATGATCAATTAATCAAGGGCATTTCATTAGCAGCACCTGTCTGCTACTTACCCTCCTATTTCCTACGGAAGCAGTAGGAGTGTAGTTTTTTACACACTGCTTCTGCATTTTTGCCTAAATAGTGTTTTTTTAGTATTTTTTGTTAAATAAATAGTGAAACAGTGTAATTTGTCATGTGTTCATCTGTTGTATTTACCTAATCTTTTGACCAGCAAAGGAACAGATATTGTTTTTATTATGTCCTGATACATCGAACCATAAAAATCAAATAGGTTGTACTTTTTTTTTCACATGATTGTGCATGCATATATTTAGATTATTTATGATGTGGTGCTGAAAGTATCAAAATGTCTTATATTGCCATCATACAATGCAATTGGAAAGCCCAAGTTGCTCAGTGCAGATCCGAGAAGGATGATCATAGGTCATAGTCAGAAATATCTCTTTCTAAATATCTGCAGATTTCAAAATCAGTTCACAAATTGTACAAAAGTTATTGGAAGATGTAGTTTGCCAAGATCAATAAGAAGACCCAGACGATCACTCTCAACTGAGAGGAAATTTTGGCCCTGTGTCGGTTTCAGAAAAGTGTTATACTGTTGAGGAATGGCCATATCTAGGCAGTGCCTGGATTGTGTGATGCTGATTCCATTCCCTCACCATTGATAGTGCTACTGGGTTATCACAAATGTGGATAATGTTTTATCTTGTGTTTTTTATTCCTAATATTTTTTTAAATGCTCCTTGGTCAGTCTGACTAATGGTACTTTAAATAAGAGGTGTTTTATCCAGAAAAGGGGAATATTTTTTAATGATTTACAGGTAGAGGCCAATTGTCAACCAACTGTGTCCTTGTAAGGACAGCATCGTCATGAGTGTAAACTTGGAGCTTCCACAGCACTGAAGTTGAATGCAAACAGTCATTTTTGTCACAGAATACTTTCTTACATGAAACCAATATCACTCTAAATCAACTATCACCGTGTCATTTGTATTCCAAATCAATTTGATGAAATTTAAGAGAGCTGAAGACTTGTACTGTATATTCAAATAACCTCCCCCAAACACTGTAAAACACTGTACACAACTGACAGCACATCACGGTAAACATGTATTTATGTTTTTGTTCCGTCCTACACCTGACTCCTTACAAGTCTTCTTAACAAAAGAATAAATCGCTGTCTGTAGTTTCTGATAATTCCTTCTAGTTGACTCTATAAAACAGATTCAGACCCAATTTTCAAAAGTGGACATATTTACCAACAGGTTAGGGTAAATGCTTCATCTGTAAGACAGAGCCCACAGCATGTGGTTAGGGGTGGGCAAAATTATGATATGTATTATTAATAAATATCATTAATATTAATTATTCATATGAATATTATATTATTATTATTGTGATCAATTATGTTATTGTCATACACAAAATGCTTTTCTAAGCATATTGAGGATATAGTCAAAAATATTTTCACATTTCCCATTTCACATATTGCCCAGCCCCATATGTGGCCTTGCTCAAGTTGAATATGAGCCTTTTATGAGCACATCCCTTTTGATACCTTTAGGAAGCGAATATATGAAGAATTATGAACTACTCATGACTGTGTATTTGCTAGTTCGGAACGTGCCATTAGCATATGGTTGCAACAGAAGTCATTTTAAGAAGATTTTATTACATGTAATTCAGGAGCATTTCTACAGTCCACTCATCATTATCTTTTGACACATTTGACTCAGTGTTTCACTGGAGTTTGAAAACGGAGAAGGTCTAATAGAACTGTACCATCAACAGGCCTTTCCTCTACAAGACAGAGTAAAGTTAAAGTTGCAGACCAGGAAGAAGAATTTGGCTAACCTTATCCTGACCTTATCCTGCGCCAGTGCAATGCCTACATGGTTGATATTAGATGCTGACAGGAGAGGTACCTCAGTGGGACAGTGCAAATTGTCCCTCCAGATTCCAAAAAAAAAGCAAGTATGGCCTTGCTAAAACTACTGTATTTGATTAAAGAAGATTCAAGACTATAGGCTGATGATACAGATCATCAAGAGTAAAAACTTTTACTCTTGAAAACACTAAAAAGTTTAAAATTTCACTGTGGAATTTCCCCAGCACGAGTCCAAAAGACCTCAGTGCATTGTGCACAATGTTACTGCAAACACAAAGCAATTAATTCAGCTGACACTCTGACACATATGTTACCATTTTATTTGCTGGAATTCCTGATGGGAAGAGTTGTGTAAGCCTAGTGCCTGTTTTAGTTATAAAGTTTCTCTTTCCCCAAGGGCACACAAAGGAATGAATGCACTGTGCGTGATAAGCCTAGTAGTCGAGGAGAACAAGGAGGGAGGTGGAAAGATCTTTTTGCCATATGTCATGAAATATGATCTGCTCTCTGAATCCTCTTCCATTAGGTCTTATAAAATGGCATTCATTTTGATTACAAAATGTCAGAACACAGATACTGACCATGAATACAGTTTTTTTCCCCATAAGTGCTCAGACAGTACTGGAGGCAATTTAATTTGCTTGTGTTGTGATCAGGTCGTGTTTTCTGCAGTCTAAAGTACATTGCCAACATTTCTATTTCAACATGAATGTGAAAGATATAACAGAATTCATTGGGACAATAGAGAATTCAAATGTTTGAACTCCTAAATGCAGAAAAGTGTGTGATGAAGAGTTCTTTCACCTACAGGATGTGAGACCTTTCTTGAAAAACGGTTCAAATTATGCACTCAAAAAACTGGGCTGTTTACCCTTTCAGAACATTCCATCATCTCAGTTTATTATCTGTGGATATGAAGGGGGTCATCCTGCTTAACCTTTCAAGGAGGGGCATCCTGTCACACGCTCCACGCACAGGACCCTGCCATTGTTCTCATGCCACGATCACCTGGGCCACGGTGGCCAAATACAGCCAGCGGAAACTTCATCCATCGCTAGACCATCTCTTCATGTATCATGTCATCGTCATTGAGGACCAATTGGTTTCCTGCTTACATTATGCTTTGAACACATTCCACCATGTAGAAACAGTGTTTTATCCACTATTATTGAAATGAGTTAAGATTAATAAATGCTATAGAATAACACAATACAAGGAACACTATCTGAACACTAGCCTTCACTTTATCAGGAAATCATGAAAACAGACATAACACTGTTAGCGTGCTAGCTAACCACAGATCACATGTCCTCTCTCAAGGCCAATATGCACACACACAAAAGACATACGACCATTTGTTACAATCCCAATAAGCATATATTGTTAGGCATTATATTTTTCAGTACAGTACTCTCATTTACTGTCATATCAAAACTCTGCACATACAGCGTTCCTGCATATCTCCAAAACACTGCACATTGTGCAGCTAATTAATAGGGAAATGGTAAAACTATACAAACATGTTTGTAACAAGCAGAGGACAGCTTAAACAAAGCTTTGACCCCAACTCATAAAGGCTTAGAGAAGAACAGCTGGAACACCACACACAACAACAACCTACTGATTTACTTCCTCCACCTCTTATGTCATCACCAGGGATGCCCAAACCTTTTTCCTGGGTTGGCCAAAGTGGTGTGTTGTACTAAATTATATTCTTAAATTAGTTCAGCAATACAATGTAAAGTTTTAAAACAAATTTAGTACATTGGACATGGTATAAAAATGTGCTTTCTCTCTCACTGGGCTGTGGGATTTGTATAACTTTTTTGTTGGGCCAAATCACCTTAGGACATGTTTTTTATTCTGATATGATGCCTAATATATTTAAACTGTATATATGTCATAAATCTTCCTACCGTGCAGTTTTGTATAGTTTGTTAAAGTTGTAAAATTGTAAACAATGCCTTTAGTTTTCTCACTTGGTTTTGTTCTCACATGGTTCTGTAGAAGTCTCAAATAGTTCATTTGCAATGTGCATTGAATAGATATTGTTACGACTCTTTAGAAAGGTAGGTATCTATATAATATATATATATTATGGTATCTATATTTCACCTCATTGTTTTGTAATACGTATTTCATTGTTTATTATACTTAGTTCATGCCTAATCATGTCTACTGGTTGCCTGACTTGCGCATCACCTCCTGAATGGATAAAATACATATACATTTATAAATAAGTAAATAAAACTGAAAAGTTGCTAAATGTGGATCCAGAAACAATTTTTTGCAAATGTATTTTTTTTTATAAATACATTAATATGCCATAAATTAAGACAACATAAAGTGTACTTGAATTCCTGTTTAATTTACCATTTAAATTAAAGACCTGAAAATAACACATACCAATGCACAAAAATGCTATATTGGATGTACATTCAGCAGCCATGATATAACTGCTGCCGCAGAAGTTAATTTATTACATTTATTGAGATCAAGAAGAACTTTATTGCCATCCAAGTCACAAATATACACTTCATATGTATATGTTATATTTAATAATACTTATTAGTTATTTTAGATTGATAGTAAATCCAAAAGCACAACAACTGGACTTTTTAAAAGATTTGTTGTAAAATGCATGGTTTATTATTTTTTTTGTTAAATTTAAATACTATGTGAGTAATGTATAAATTTTCCAGAAATAATAACTATACAGTTCAGTATGCTAGTCCACCCCTGGTTATCTGTGCAGTGCCCTATGTGGCAATGCCTGTAACAGCTCACAAAATAATCAAATCAACTTTGTTCTTCTAACAAACAAAGTCTTTAAATAGTAAACCTCACACTGACGCTTGCACAGATGTGTGTTGTGGGAGGGTAGTGCCCCAATTATTTATTATTGCAAAATGAGGGATGTGTGGGTGGGAATCTCCTCCTGTGGTGGGGTGTGCTGTGTATGTGCAAGTATGCATGTGTGATCATGTTTCTGTGGGGGAAAAAAAACACAAACAGGTAGTCACAAGCAATATCAAAACATCCTCTTTTACACATCTGTGCCAAAAGTGCTCATGGTGTTGCACAAGTGCCACACTGTCCATCATGCAATCCAGTACATGTTAAAATGGATGGTAAAAACTGGTGTTAAAGCTAGGCTTTGTATGTACTCTTTGCCCATACCTAAAATCCACTTGATGAGCCAAAGACTGATGTATGACGTTTGTGGCTTGTGGTACAATTACGCACACTTTACGACCAGCACATATTATATTAACCAGCACACTCTTGCCTCAAACTATAATGGTTGTTATGTAATCTCAAAGACACCTGTGTAGCTGCTGGGCCTGTGAAATCATGTGGCATTTTTACCTTAAAATGACAGAAATCATGCTGATGCTCCACTTGAGGAACAACAGCACCACTATTGTTTCTATTCCAGGCTCAGCATGCCATAAACTGCACTATGTAACTCTGGTAAAGTGGGCAGGACAACATTCGCAAGAACTCCATAATGCTGTGATAGTATACTACCACATTGGTCCACATGGTTCTTTCCCTTTAGATTCCTTTAGGTTCCATATCTCTCAGCTTGTAAAATGCACATGAAAAGTGTATCCTTTAGGGGTTGCTAAACGTGCAAATTCCACTTCCTGACAGTAGGGGAAGCCCAGAAGCAAGGAATGTAAATTTTTGCAACATTATTTTAAGATGGTCACTCACACACTTTTTTTCAATGCTAAAAAAAACTAATTTTGTCAATTTTTTTGGGTCTCTAGATTTTACTTTTTGCCAAAAACAAAAACAGAAAACTGTTAGTAAATACACTGTATTTAGGGGCCCCTGTCTGCCCCTGTCTTTTAAATATTAACTTTTCACATTTCTCCTCCATATAGGGCCCCTGGTGGTAGTGTCTGTTTATCATGCAGTTAGCTAGATGAGCAGGGTTGCTCTCCTTAACTCCAACAGAAGGCTGTCATGGCCAGTCCAGGGAGTGTTAAATCAGTAAAATCCAGAGCGAGGGAGACAAGGGGTCTTTAAAAATGCATGAGAAATAGCAAGTATGGTGTCAGACGGTGAGATTACAGCCAACTGCATGAGTCTCATGGTCAAAGCGTGAAAGTTGCCAGCCCCGGCTATGGTAGACAATAGGAGGCCCTAGATAGGATTTTACATGGGAGGCCCCACTCCAGATGAGCAGTAACAACTGTAATTGTCTGTTTAATCTGGTATATGAATCAGGCATGCGTAGAAATAGAGGAAATCAAATTAATCTGATATTATCTTAAATATGTTTTTACTAACTGTACAACCTGTTGATATATGCATCTCACATCAACACAAATTACCCAATTTTAGCCCAAAGCTTTTGGAGATCATTGACAAAAGGCCCAAATCAGATGCAAACTGTTATTGGCTTGGTTCTTCACAGTTGGCAAAGTGTTCTTTTTATTGAATACAGTTTTTTTTATTCTATGCTGTACCTTTGCTGATATTCCAAAAGTTGTATTTTTGCTTATGTCAAACATACCAGTTGGGCATGGCCATTATGTTTTGTTCATACAGTTGGACCCCAGTGGCCTTTTTTGAAAACCCTACAGGCCAATGAGTTAACAGGTAAAAACATGAGTGTTAAATGTTTGGGTTATGATACTAAAAATGTATTCACCTTTACATGTTACACATATTTAAATTACCCTACATTTAATTTTTAAGCTACAAATGTTTTAGTTCTTTGTGCCTGATATTTATTTTGTTTGGCCCATTTATTCTGAACTATTGAATTATAACTAATAAGGTTAAGTTAATACAATAAATATATATTCAGAAAAATATTTAGTTCTGATAATTTAACAGAAATGGCCTGTTTTTAACGATGCCACTGTCCACTTGTTTAATGTTGATCCGTCAGTAAGTCAGTAAGTCTTTTTTTCCACCTTGAAAAGTCTAACCTTAAACTCAGTGCAAAACATACAAGTGGTGTTAAAGCCACATTTGTAGTCCAAAATTACACTCTACTCACTGTTTCTCTGTTTTCTGTCTGAAAGCAACCGTCAACGTCTGGCGGAAATTTGTCTCAAACATGTTCCATCAGCCCCTCTCTGGCTACAGAGAGGTGGGTGCAGTGAAAGCATTATGAATCATAACCATGTGAGGAATGCCACAGGCCGCACTGATCCCGGCCTACGAGTCAGTCTGCACTCAGCAGCACACACAGTCAGTTTATCCCCAGTCACTGCACAGCAATAGCAAGGTATTCCCCATCATAGCCAGCTGGTGTGAGGCCAGAGTGGGGAAGTTGATTCAGGCAGACAGAAGTAAAAAGACCTGTTATTTCTGAAGGAAGTGCATAATGTCATCTGTGCTATATATATATATATATATATATATATATATATATATATATATATATATATAGTCTTTTTGCATGTAATGTTGCTTTTAGCAGCACAGCCCACCAGATTTGTTATTTTGTAGTAGATGCAATGTTTTTATGCCCATATTTGGAACACCGGGTCTAAGCAGAGTCTAGACGGAAATCAGGGGTGTTTTCAAAATCGCCTCGCAACTGGCAGGGCTTGTCAAACTGCTTCTCAAATTCTCGGCTCTTTTGCGGGATGGGCTCATTATCACTGGTTTGCTTTCACACAAAAGAATTCCACATGTACCGCAGGGAAGAGCAGCACTTTTCTGCCGTCATGGCATTTCACCATGCAGGAACACCTGCAAACAAGGAGTCACTTTTACACAAAAAGGTATTTAGCCATGCAGATGGTAAATTGAACCAATCACGCAACCCCACACACGCCGCTGGGACTGGATAGCTACCACACCTGTTAAACCGAATGTAGAGGGTTCTGAACAAGACAAGACAACCATATTTACCATTTATGTCGAACACAGGTAGAATTTGGCTTCTGCCCTTAACTAAACACATACTTATTTATCACAAAATGTGATATTTTAAAATATTAAAAGATCAGACCCAGAGTGACCAAATATTGGCATAACGAGGACTACAGAATGATGCACAATGTCTGTGGTCAATTGCAAAGCGAAGGAATGTCAACAAGAATTCTTTCTCCTTGACCCACTAAGAGTGAGCTTTATTGGAAGGTGAATGTAATAAAATGGCAGTTTAAAAAGGCAGTTAGTGCTTAATTATACAACACAGTACATGGCTTAAAAACACAAAGTAATTCAGTACTTGCTTAAAAACAGATGGTAAACTGACTTGTAATAGGAAGAGACCTCTCGACAGCTGTATAACACCTTACATCACACACTAACAACTAGAGGGTCTACAGATAATAAGAATAAGAAGCTAGCTCTGTAATTCTAGAAGCTAGTACGGATATCAAGTAAGAGGCAGCAAAGAAACAGAATACATGTTTTCAGAGGAAGCTAGTAAACTTAGCTACATAACACACTGACATTGGTACTGGTTAGAGACACAGTTTTACACCAGCAGTTTCAGGCCAGTGGTACTGAACGCATGTGCAGTAGAACTGCATGATTGTGCCGTGAAGACAGCGACTGTTTGGTAAAAGAGCGTGATTATTGTCTGTATGTATATGTCACCATGCATACCATATACGGGACTGGATATCTTTGTCATTTCAATAATATATTATGCCTGGTTTAAGCCTGTTTGAGGAAGTTTTATTTCTGTGTGTAAGTGTATAAATAAAGTACACATTATTAAAGGCAATTTCAACCTTTCAAACCGTTAATTTGAGGAAAATCAGGCAATAGTTTGTGCTGATAATTATTTTAGGGTGTTTCGGGTGTTTACATAACCCATTTGCTTAGCCAGGCCACATCAGCTAAAGTGTGTGTAATATTTACCCTGTGACTGTCTATATGCGTTCAAAAAACGAGAGTTTATTTTAGCCTAAAACTGAATTTTATGCTCAGTGTAAGCCTGTTTGAGTTTCAGCTACTGCACCATATAACTTTGGTGAAGCAGTTATGAAATCTCTGGACAGCTGCATAACACCTTACATCTCACTAATACACTAACAACTAAGGGCCTCAGATAGCTATAAGAACAGTCTAGCTCGGTATTCCCAGTACAGATATCACAGAGTCTGCAAAGAGACAGAAGACAATGTTTTCAGAGAAAAGTTCAGAGAGTCTGTTGGACTAGTAAACTTTGTGCTATGTAGACAGGGACTGTTTGATAAACAGGCGTGACTATTGACAGTATGTATATGTCACCATGCGTGTTAACATTCAGGAAGGAATATATCTTTGTAATTTCAAAAACATATTATGCTCAATCCATTCACTGCTGACATTGTGAAACTGACCCCCCCAGCAGCACAGCACAGTTCTCTGGTATGTCGTGGAATTCCTACAAATTTAACAAGGCTAATTCATTCAGGCTGCTTTTTTTTGCTTCTAAATTAATGTGAGGTAAAATCTTGCTTTGCATGTTATTTTGATTCAACCATCGAAACCTTCTTAGTTTAGTTTGTACAGAACTATGTGATTGCTTTGGATAATAATAAAGCTGATACATGTGAGATTTCTCTATGGTTTACATCTAACAGCCACCCCTTTCACCAATGCCTAAAGCAGACTAAGACACCCATAGCAAAGAAAATAATATTTCAGCCACTCCACCCTCTGCTATTTCACATTTCCTTCTGCTCTCATTAGATCGTTGTCTAGATGGATGTAAACTTTTGCTCGTCTGTATATTTTCTTATTCACTTCCCACTGGCTTTGTTAATCCATCCAAACAGCAAGATGCTTACTTTCATATCACACTAAAATGAAAATGCATGCCAATCTTTTACATTAAATATACTCCAGGGGTTACATTTTTTTGCCACCCACAGACATTCGTTTGAATGCATATTTATTTCTGGCCATGGAGCTTTTACTGTTTAATATTCAGGTTCATTCAGTTACCGCAATTGCTAGTGATCTCCAGAATGTTCACATCACCACATCATCATTGTGTCAGGTTTGTACATGGTGGCAGTGGTGGCTCAGCAGTTAGAGCACCTGGCTATTGATGACAGGGTTGTGGGTTTGATACCTGGGCTCAGCGAAATGTCATTGTTGGGCTCTTGAGCAAAACCCTTAACCCTCTCTGCTCCACCTCTAGGTACATGTGTTCATAGTAAAATACAAAAAAACTATCAGCTTCAAAATATAAAAGTAATAGAAAGTAATCAGATTATGTTAAAATTACATTTCTGTTAATGAAATACATTTTAAAGGAACCCTCCCTACCCTGCTATTATAATGGAAACATCCAGGTTTCACTGTATTGCACTTTGGCCTAGTTCAAATGGCCTACTGGTTTTAGGTTTCGCTGAGTGGCAGAACTTGTAAGAATGCCACTTTAAAGTCCAAAACATCATGGGCCATTTTCTAGACATGGATTACACCTAGACTTGGACTAAGCTGAAGCATCAAAAGGTAATTCACAATCGGAAATTCTTATTAGTCTAGGCTTAATGTTAATCTGGGTCTGGGAAACTGGCTGTACTTGATTTTTTCTTTTTTCGTTTCTGAAGATCAGCCACATGCACAGACTGCTGCCTTTGTCCTTTTTCTTTTCTTGGCCAACCAAGGTGTGGTTAGCTTGTAGTTAGTGATTCATAGGCTATATTTTGAAGTCTTTATGGAAGTTACTACTAACAGCTGGTCTCCTGGTTTTGTGACCCTATTAACTGCTTTATGACCAGCATAGTGTGTCATATACAAAAAAACATCTTAAAATCATTGTAGCACAACACTGGGCTAAAACGTGCCACTATCTTAAAGGGTTTGTGGCATGTTAGCAATTTTTTTTATTGTGTAACACCTATACGGCCAGGAAAAAGCAAGTATGGTATCCCATACTCATTTTCTCTTGGCTGTATGGATGTGTTTTTTACAAGCTAGTGTGTGTCTAAAGTCACCACCTTAGCACTATTAAAATGTTGTGGCAGGACCTAAAAAGTGCAGTTTATGCTCACCGGCCTACCGGCTGAAGCGGTTCTGCAAGGAGTCAAAGTGTTCTGAGATACTAGCTAACAACCACAGACAGCATCTGGTTTTTATGGCTTTTCAGTCTAGTTTACACAAAGTGGAGGTGTTGTGTGAAGATAATGACGACCCCAGCTATAACAAAATCTTTGTCTTGAGCACTTGTGTGTAGGTTAAAGGTTTCTTGCTCCTGGGCTCCCCTTACAGTTGGAAAGTGTAATTAGAGATAAATAACCATCACTGAAAGTGTAAGACGTATATGTACTTAGGCGGTAGAGTAATATTACATAGATTTACACAAAAATTACTTATTACTTATTACATGAAAAATGAGTTATGCAGCATTAAGCAGTTAAGCTTAGTGCAGTTAGCAGCGCGCCGAGCATAAAGTAGCAAGGATACGGGTCAGTGGAGCATTACAATAATTTTGAAGCTGTTATTTTAAGGTCAAAATGCTACATAATGCTGCCCCAGACCAGCATAAGCTAGCTTAGACTAACATTGTAGAATTCATGTTGATGCTGTTGTTTTATTCCAAGAGGTATCACTAAAATTATATTTATTTCTCTGTTACTACAGTTGTGTGTGAACATTTGGAAATATGATAGAAATTACCAAATTTAAACTATAACACAATTCTGAACATCCATGTAAAATCTTTTTCTCACATCCAGACAAAACAAAACTTTAGCAAAACCTTAACATTTTTAAGTCACTCTGGATAAGTTTCATTTTGCCAGACACAGATCAAGCATAGACTGAAATAATTTTCAGTGCTGATTTACTGTTGCTTCAATTTAGTCAAGCTTAGTCAGTAATTCTTGTCTGGTCCAAAGCATTTTAGTTGAGTTGTTATGTACTAGCTATGCTAGTCTTGCTAACAGCTAGTCATAGTCACTACTTTAAGCAAGACTATACCTCTGAACCCAGCTTAAAATTGACCTGGCTGATTTGTAACACAAATGTAAAGCTGTGATTGCAGCATATTTCTAAAATACTGTATATTTTTGAATATTATACACCTTTTCTGATTTTCTGATTAAGACTTCTGTTCTTTAATTTTATTAAGGTTTAAAATTGCCCTCGCTGGCCTCTTATGTCTGTATGTTTTTCTGATGCTCTAGAAGGTCATTTCAGACCTAAACTGTATAATTTCACCAATCAAGTACTAAACAGTGGCAAAATTCCCTTCCAGATAGATTCTGACGCAACTAAATCCCAAGCTTTGGCATTGACAAACTGATGCCAGGAATGAAGAAAAAAGGAGACACTTGGGTGTCATAATTAGACACAGTTTTGGGCAGGTTAAAGGGCTCAGCCAAAGAAAGCCCATTTTCCATTAAGTGAAAATGAGTCATTACTCTGATTACCATTTCAATACATCTCAAACCAAACATGGGCCACTTTGAGGATGTTCTAAAGGCTCATCTGCAGCTATTTATTGGGCTTTTCTCATGTGATCTCCTGCTGTTAAGAGTCCTGAAAGAGTGTGTGTACTGGCTCAACTGTGTTTAAAGCACCAAGACCCTGAACAGCCAAGAAAACATTAACTGCCTTCCCACAGCTGGCTATGCAGGCTATGCAAGCTCGTTCACATGCCCATGTTGCTTTGATCTGCCTCATAAGAGTCTGTTCTGCTTAATGCAGGAGCACAAAGTTTCCAGTACAATCATTTGACATCACTTCCCTGCAATATGCCATTCAATTACTGCTGTTTTAATTTTTATTTAAGAATGCCACATAGTACAACTCAGTGTCAGCAGGACAAGAACACAGACAGGCTCGAATGCTTTAGGCCCTTCAGTGATCGTGTGCAGACTGCTATTAGCCCATTGCTCAGCGAGAACACACATTGTCTTTGTCAACACGTCACACTACATTTACTTACATTGAAAAACAGCTGAGTGGACTCCTCATATCTTCCTGACTGCTCTGCATTGCACCCTTCCCCCCAAGGCTCTTTTAGGTGTCTATCACAATGGCCAAAAGACTGCTCGCTGATTCCCATGCGAGTGTTGCACTGCTCCACATTAAGAAAGTGCCAGCTCCAGATTCCATCTGTGACCGTGAAAGCCTTGCTTTGAGCAGCTTTTTTTTTTACTCTGGCTATTGCCTCATGCATTGCACACTTATGAGAAATGTTACACATGCCTGCCATAACACATTGCACTTTCTTGTGCGCATTGCACTTTTCTCGTCTTGTGTTTAAGAAAGAAAACTTTAATAGCATATTCGGCTTTATGAAAATTCAGTAATTAGGCTGCTCAGCACAGAAATTATTTTTCTGTTCTCTGTAGTAGGACTTTTTGACATTCTGGTCAAAACCCAAATCTGAATATGTCTGATGGTTGGAACTTAATTTGTGCCTCCAGAGTTCAAATAAACAAATAATAAATAAGAAGGTCCTTACGATAATATTCTTAGCTTAACCAAATAGCACAAACATTTATGACAAATGATATGATAAAAATCCCACTAATATTTGAAAAATCATTGACCTCTACTTACATTTATTTACCTTACAGAGGTGGACAAACGTAGCATTAAGATTCATGGTGTATACTCTGGGCTACTTTTAAACTTGAACTGGATGGATTATTAAGATGGTTTAGCATAGTGAATAACACCACTACCACCCTCCACATGACAGACAACGGTTTGACTCTGCACCTGGGCAAACTTACTTGTACGCCCTTAAATGTACATATCCAATACTATTAAAACATGCAGAATAAATCAAATAAAAACACCTTTTTTTATATAAAACACTACAAAAACAATAAATACACACAATCTAGTATGACAAACTAGTAAGTCACCATTGTTCCCAGTGATGTCATATGGGTGCATTGGACTCAGTCCTACAGAACATTAGATAATCAATACACTTTCTGTTGGGTGATGCGACAATCTACTTTTATGTCTAGGCTATTTATTTAGAGCACTGGTTGTAAGTAATGAAACTGTGCTTGTGGCCCAGTCTGCCACATAGAGGGCAGTTACCCACTATGCTCTACCAACTGCTATTTGACCTTTCATCATATGTTTGGCTTCATTATTAGGTGCGCAGCGATCATGAGTTTTGTCAGCTGATTTATTTCCAGCCAAATTAGTTGATGACTGCTTTGTTAGACTCTTTCAAAGTCAAAGTTTGCCAAAGACAATGGCACTGTTAGTTTGCTGTTTATTTGAGGCATTTTGTGGATGAGCACTACAATATGAAATGCATAGGCTGGTGGGTAGGCCTAAAATCAAAGGTTTACATCATTTACTGTATATATGAAATTGCAATACAGATTGGCTGAAGTAACAAAAATTCTGCCTATTTTGATCCTGGCCATTTCTGATTGCACCCTTATTTATTTTCCATGTGCCCCACATTCGTGCCCTACAGCCCACAACTGTGCCACTGTGCTACAGTCACATGGAGGCAGCAGTGTCACATGCCGCTCACTGATATTATAAATAGAGCTCAGTTCAACTGGAGTAATATTTAGGCTGGCAGGTGAAAGCACCAGGCACACACAGGACATATGACACATGCCTTTTTAAATGCTTTACATGACACATGCAAGGGAAGACAGTGGCCCATACACTATCGAAGCCAATATGTACTATAAAATGTGCACTATAAATATATATTTCTGTGTATGTATATGTGAGAAAACCTATGGGTGAGTCAATAACCTTCTCATTTAAGGTAACACTCCAGTAATCCTCAACTCATATTAGGGACTTCTGCAAAACATAAGAAAAGAAACATGGTAACTCAAAATACATGGATGAGCAGGTGCTCCAGTCAATAATGATGTACTTCAACTCTGGCCTGTTATAAGTGTGCTTTCGAGTCGTGGATCTATTATGAGCACAACATAATAGGCATGCAACAAGGCATGACATATTATGACATTTGTCATGACATGTTTTAAAATCACACAAAGTCCTTTTCGCAGCTTTAAATTTGATATATTCTCTAATGGGATGACATGCAGTTTGCACTCAACACATAAAGTTCTGTAATGAGTTCTGCTCTTTGCATCAGTGAGCAAAATTACAACTACAACAAATGTGCTTATCCTCAAATGTGAACTTGCCCTCACATGCACCAAAACCACTACACTGGACCCCTGCACTCTTGCAATGTGAGAGAGAAAGAGAGCAGATGAAAAATTAAAACAGTGTAATAGAGAATTACACTACAAAGGAGAATAAAAATTAAGAATAAAACATTACAAAGGAGAATAACTCATTGAGGGGTTATGGGGTTTAGGAGGGTTTATATAGGGTGAGTTCCTATAATGTGGGACACTGCCTAAGTCAATAGAATATGCGTTAACACAAGCTAGGATGACATGTGATCAAAATCACATGATGTTTCAAATGTCCAATCTTAGATTAGGGTGGAGCAATCTTTGAACAGGAAGCACCACCAATACGAAAATGTCTAATAAGATTAATAACTAAATAAAAGGCCTTGGGTTCAAGAGGTTAATGGCCCAATAATCCACAGTGTCAACAAAACCATTCTCTGGATCCACTGTGTGTTACACACTACAGCTGTTTGCAGACTGACTCCAGAGGGCGGTCCAACAGGCCTCCACTGTAATTCACACTCAGAGTTGCTACTTTCCATTCTCTCTGCTGTCAACCCCTAAAAAAACATAATAATGATGTGTGTTGGTCATGTGCCAAATATACTTTCCTACTCTCTGATTTGACCAGTGAATAACTCCAGTCACTGCACCCTGCCATCCTCACACACCACAGCTGAGCCCGAAACCCCCAGAGACGCAGCCCCTCCATTGACCCATGCAGAGAAAATCCCCATAATTACCTCGAATAATTAGCATGCAACTGTGTAGGGGATTAGCCCAGTTTCTCCAAAGCTTTTTTTTTTGTCCACTCAGAGGCGAACAGCCAAGGAATGTGTCGTCTCAGCTTGGCCATTCCCAGGTTCAACCCACTGCTTGGCTTGACCTCCTCCTGACACAGGGTTTTACAGGTCAACCAGATATTTTACTTAATGGCTGTGTTAATGTGGTGCTAAAAGGGGTAGATACACATAAATGGCTCAGATCATGGAAACAGAATTTCCCTCACTTAAAAAAGAGTTGTATGTAAAGGAATATACAGTAAATGAATGGACCATAAGCTGCAAGAACAGCCAGCCAACCAATGTTAGAAAAACTGCATGTATTATATAGCGTCCTACAATTATTTAGTGGTGTCCCAAAGCACGAATGCTACTTGGCTAGATGTGAGCAGTACTAGGGCTGCAACGGATGACATTTACACAGAAACAGAACTACAGACAAGAATGCAGATGAAGAATCGTCTAAGTCACTCGTTGTCTTCAAACACAGTCTGAAGACCCATCTCTTCCAAGACTACTTAAATCAGCAGAGTCCATAAATAAAATGTAAATCTTTAGTGCTACATGGCAATATAAAACATAAAAACAAGCAATATAATTATAAGATGTAATATCACATATTCTGGTACAGAATTAATATACAGTTATTGTCTTAGGATATTTTCCATTGTCTATCACTGAAATTCATAGTCTTGCATGTGGCTATAAATATGTTTTACGTTAAAAAACCCTCAAAAATTAAGACTGTGACGATAAACCACACCCTAACCCAAGGTAATTTTGATATTTAGAGAGGCGTGTCCTCACCACAACAGAAGTCAGAAAGAAAGCTAGCAAACCTAGAAGAACCAGTCTACTAAATGCCTGAAAACAGTGGAACCCTCCATTCACTCAACTTTCAGATATGTGGTTTTATCCTATGAAGTGTTTAAGCCTCAGTTAGCTTGACGTTCCTGGCTACACCGCTGTCCGTGGACCACTGGTTATTTGATGGTTTTCTGTATATTCCAACTGCCTTTAATTTGAACAGATAATTGCTTCATTCCCATTTCATGATCCATGTGTCAATCTATATACATTAAGGGATGCTGTAGTTTGTGCATTAGCTGAGTGTTTTGCATTACTTGTCTCCTTTTCATGGCCTTTTTCTTGCTAATGACGAGGCCTCACAGAACTTTCAAGGGTTTCGTGAATCCAACCCAAATATCTGAGTATCATAAAATCATTCAAAAGCTGATGCTGTGTTTTGTTTTTATTGAGCGCACACCAAGTTTAAAGGTCAGGAGGGCTAATGAATCTAAAGCACTAGCATTGGGGTTGATCAACTGCAGCAAGTCTTCTTCCAAATATTAAGCCTACAGACCACCCACACAAAACCCACAGTGGGCCAGAGTTGCTATGCTTTCTTTCTTTTTTTCTTTTATCATGGAACTACAGCACACTTGTTTGGCATTGTTTGTCAGTTTTTTACTGCTTATGTTTAGTAATGTACATCTTGGAACGAGAGTTCCAGTAGAGGGGCCAATTGCACCGTGGCAATGAAAGAGGGGTACAAACAAAACACAAGTGTCCGATTCAATTTACCAGCTGCTGTTAGCTCATGAAATAAATAATAAATATTGTGGGCCTAATTGCAAATTAGTCAAATTCTGTGCCCAAACAAAAGCTGTATAGGCACAGAAGCACATTTTTACTCTTGGTTCATTTAGACTCTCAGTTCTTCACATTTGCAAGCATAATTTGTTCCATAATTCCATAATTTGTTATCGTTGGACGTTTACATCCACTCATCATGGATATGGATATATCAGGCTTTCAATGATTTCTTATTGTTCTTTTTTCTGGTGCAGAATAACTGTACTATATAAATCTTTCATAGAAAACAATTATACACATAGTACACTTTATATTTGGTTTGAAGTGCCTCAGCAAGGTTAACCAGATACCATCGCCGTTGGGAGCCATCAACAGGATTCTGGTAGAATTCTGGTTGGATATTTGACCACTCTTCTTGGCAGGATTGGTTAAGATCAATTTATTTGTTTTCTTGGGATGAACTTGATCTTCATATATGTTTGATTGGGTTGAGGTCAGGATTTTGGGACGACTATTCCAAAACAGGACAATGAACTTGTATGGGAACTTGAAGTAGTTTAATAGTTGAAACATCATTTAGAGTTAACTGTAAAACCTAGTTAACCTATCCTCAGGAGGTCTTTTAAACATACCTCAAAAGATATTTGAGCTCCCACCTGTCTTGAAAACCCTGCATTCGCTGTCCGCTTTTAGCTAGCTAGGTGTTTATATTGGTTGGACTGCTGCTGACTGCTGGTTTGTTTGGTGAAACCACTGGTGTGGCATATATGTGGTATAACAGGTGTCCTATAAATTGTTGTGGGGGGTAGAAGGGTCGAAGCGCACATTAAGTTGCAGTGCATGCTGGGGAATATAGTGCAGCAAATTGTGAAATGGGCTAATAGAATTTAAAAAGAATTTGCAGGTTGGTGTAGATTGTTTGGTGGGTCCGATGTGACCGTCCTTGTGTTGGCCACTTGGGATCTAGCTGGTGGTTTGAGGTTATGCTGAATAATTTTAGGTTGTCCTCCTTAATTATTCAGTCTACTTGCATTAGTTCCACTGGCAGCAAAACAGCCCAGAGCATGAGGCCACCACCACCATGCTTGACAGGTCGTACAGTGATCTTGGGGTTAAATGCCATAACCTCCAAACATACGACCAGTTATTGTGGCTAAACTTAATCTTTGACTCATCTGACCAAAAAACATTTCTACAGTTTGGGTCTTCTTTCAGACCTTGGCAAACAGGCAACTCCTCTCAATTAGTTGTACCATTATACAGTTGTTTTAACTGATGATCCTGGAATCCACAGTTGTTTAGACATTTGTGACTTGTGTAAATTTACATTTATGGCATTTAGCAGACGCTCTTATCCAGAGCGACTTACAAGGTAACTCAAATTACAGAGGTGGGTCAGTGTAGTGTTAGGAGTCTTGCCCAAGGACTCTTATTGGCATAGCACAGCATAGTCACCCAGACTGGGAATCAGACCCCAGTCTCCCACATGGTGTGGTAGCTCACTAGCAGGTAGTGGTGTTATCTGTTGCGCCACACCAACCAATGATGATGTATTAACATTTGTAAATGATGATGCTGGAGACATTTTGGAACTTTCATAACCACAGAATTAATAATGTGGTTGTATGTTGTGTGTTTTTATGTTACTTTAAGAAAAAAAAATATATTGTGCACCAAATTTTTGTTTGTTTCCTGTTAAAGATGTATGTTGTACACTTATGCTCCCCCAGAAAAAGAACAGTTAAAGGAAATCTCTGAATGCCTAATATTGCCATGGGACTGATGTCCATGCTGAGGTAAAAAAAAAAAAAAGTATATCTTAAGTAAGTATACAATTTCACATGCAAACCTACTTAAAGATAAAAGAGTAAAAGAAAGCGACATCACTTTACATAGTAAAGTGTTTCCATCTACTGGCTGAAAATAGAACTACAACTCGTCTTATTTTTAAAATTGAGCAGGGACATCAAACTCCAACTCCGGAACCATACAGTCAGCTTAGTCAATCGACTATAGGCAGTGCAATAAAATACTATTAAATGTATTAAAACTTTATGAACCTGTGTCACTGTCAGAAACACATATATTTTAAAAGCGATATTTTACCAACTATAAAATTAGGTTTCAACTAAATGTATTCAACTGAAGAATAAAAAAGCAAAATACTTTTACATGACGACTAAGATTATATGTCTTTTTAATAAAATATTACATGACAATATGTAATAACGTATTTTATATTTAATTTGGAGAAGACAGTCACCCTATAAATATAAGATATATTTCGAAACAAATCTAAAAGAAAAAAATAAAATGAAAATGGTTGGTGATGTTAAATACTTAACGTAAATATCAACAAATAACATTTGTAATTGTACCGGTTTATTTTTTAAGCAAAGGGACTTTAATTTTGAAATTATGCCGGATATGCAACAAGGAAGTAACAGCGTCTGACTTTTATCGTCCTGAAACAGAAGCATGGAGGAGGAGTGGTTTTCAGTTGGGAGCAGTACATTACAGTATTGAGTGGTTTAATTTTCTTAATATTCCTGCCTACACGTTCATAATGGCTGTCGCTGCGTGCTTGAGGCTGAGCCATGTCCGACAACTGCTTAGTCTGACCGCGTCAAAGCCCGGAGCTTGTCACGCGAGGATGTTAATGTCGGGAGCTAGACTGAACAGTACTAGATTTCCATATCGTAGACATTGTAAAGACAGCCCTACAGCTGCAAAGCACAATTACAGACACTTGAGACTTCAACAAGGCTTTCACACCACAAATTCGGTTATGGCCGCGAGGATTTTAACGGTGGACGAGATCTTTTCCATGACGTCTTTGCACAACCACCTCAGGAAAGTGCAGACGGAGTACAGAGACTGTCTGCAGGCTTTGAACACTGGAGACGTTCAATCGGACGACGAGGAGTTAAGAGCAAAACGGACAAGATTGTCTGTTTTAGGACCTCTGGTCCACCGAATTAGTGAATTAGAAGAAAAGCAGAGGGACCTTGAGGAAACAGAATCGCTACTGAAAGGCAAGGGTGGGGTACGGGGAGCCCATGTTTATGTTCTCTGAACAGTTTTAGGGGTGGGTGATATGTCATCAGTATGATGTATCGCGATTAAATAGGTGTTCATGATGTACGATATGTATCACAGTATTATTTTTTAGAAGGTTTATAACATCAAACAAGTAATTTTACAAATTACTGTCAAACACCTGAGGACCTTGATTTTTAACGTTTCACATTGTCCTATTGAATTAAAAACAGGAGTCTTTGTAATTAAACATGCAGCCAGTGTATTTGACTATATCCATCATGTCTCTTGTATGATTTGCTGCATTTGGCAGTCACTCTTATCCAGAGTGACTTACATTTGAATCATGTTTCACAGATTGGTGAAAGTGGGGTTAGGAGTCTTCCCATGGGAATGGCTGTGTTGTTAGCTAGAATGTTACATCAGCTAACATATTACCTACCCCTGCTTTGAAATGGATTACTGTTAAATTAATGGTAAGCTTTTCTATTCTCCAGAAAATGACCCTGATCTGCATGAACTTGCACAGACAGAGAAGGAGAACTGTCAAACAGCTATTCAAGAAATCAAACAAGCGGTACAATTTTGTGATACTACTAACAGCTAATCAGATATCAGCAGTCAGTCCAGTTCATTTTTATTCCACTTTTCCACTAACTTGTGCTTCATGTTCAAGCAGAACACAGCACTGACAGTCTCACATGTATGTGTCTATATACACCTGATGCAACAAGCATGATGGAATACCGGGACACTGACTGTCCAGCAAAGTCAACAAGACCTCAAACCCAAGTTTCAGTTTGGAAGACCAAAAGCAGCAGCCAAAGTAGGCACAAACAGACTCTAGCTGAAATGTCCTTTGAGTAAGAGTGGACTAAAATTGACTGGAATCTGAAGAGACATCAAAAGTGTCATCGAGGCAAGGTGATGCATAACCACCAAGCTGCATTTTAAACAACATTGCAGTATATAATAATTAATGTGACATGTCTCTCTGATTCTTGTAGATTCTGTCTGTTCTGATCCCTAAAGAGGAGTCAGACATGAGTGACCTGGTCCTAGAAGTCACCGCTGGGGTTGGCGGTCAAGAGGCTATGCTTTTTACTGCTGAGATCTTTGACATGTACCAGAACTATGCCTCTTATCAAGGCTGGGGCTTTGACACTCTGGAGTACATGTCGAGTGAAATTGGTTGGTCTTAAATCATTCATCATTAAATCATTGGTTTGTTTTGAATCAGTCATCATTAAATCACAATTTAAATAATTCAAGAAACTTTAATTAATAGACTGACTGGGGCCTTTGTCTCTCCTCTCAGCTGTCACTATTTGCCCTTTTCACTAGGTGGATTAAGGCATGCCACAGCCAGTATAAGTGGCCCACATAGCTACAAGAAGATGAAGTTCGAAGCGGGGGTCCATCGTGTCCAGAGGGTTCCAAAGACTGAAAGGCAAGGCCGGATGCACACCAGCACTATGACGGTGGCTATACTGCCTCAGCCAGCAGAGGTGGGATAAATACAAGATATATATGAATTGTTGACCAGTGTGTTAGTAATGTTAGTGATCAGATTTATGACATTTTCTAGTCTTTGTGTCCATTGTCATCCATGTTTATGTAGTCGGAGTGTACCTACATGGCTTTTCTGTGTTATATCCATAGATCTCTTTTACAATTAACCCTAAAGACTTAAGGATTGAGACAAAGAGAGCCAGTGGAGCTGGAGGACAACATGTCAACACAACTGACAGTGCTGTGAGGATTGTACATTTACCAACAGGTAAAAAAGGAAACAATGTACAACATGCGCATTGCAATGTACCATACTGCAACTACTTTGCTACTTTGTGGCTAGAACATTAGATTAGCATTCTTCAAACAGGTTTTGTTTTTAAAGTATACCAGAATTGAATTCTGGCATAAACTGAAAATAAAATGTTAACATATGAACATATGGCACATTTTCTTGCACTCCTTATTTTTACTGTAAAACATAATAAATTGAGCCACCACTTCATCAAATTATTTAATATATGATTATGAAATTATTTTTGCAGCATTGCTTCAATGCACCATTTTATCCAAATCAGCAAATTCAGCAATCATGTGTATTTAGACCTAATCACTGTATTCATAACAGGGCCTTCTACTACACATTTTTAAGAGTATGAAAAAAGAGTGATGTTGTCTAAGGTTATAAATGTTTTTAAAATAATTAACATATTTTATACCAGATTTGGTCTAATAATGAATCCATTAGATGCCATTTCATTATTACAATGGAAAGCCCTTATAAATCTTTATATTGCAGGCATAGTGTCTGAGTGTCAGCAGGAGCGCTCCCAGCTCAAAAACAAGGAAAAGGCCATGAAGGTGCTGCGGGCCAAGCTCTACAATGCAAAGCTGGAGGAGGAGACCAGTAAGCGCTACGAGACCCGTAAGCTTCAGGTACACTGCTGATCTGCATTTAAAGAGGGAGCCTTAAAGATAAGAAAGGGAGCCTAGATTAAGTGCATCAAGTGCTACATTCTGTATGAAGGGAATTTCGACTTTAAATATATGTAATCTGTCTACCAGCTAATGGCATTTTCACTATGCATTATTAATATAGCTTTTAAACTTGTATGTATGTGAACATTTCCTGATATATAAAAGTGTTCACTATTGGATTACTCACAGGCAGTCCAGTTTTTGCTCCTTTCTAGCAACTAAAAGCCAGGTTGTTGGCTGCTGGAATAGAGTAGTGATGTGGGCTAACTGGAGACTTGGAACTTATTAACACTGACAACATATTTGCCCCTTGTTGTAACAGGTTGGCACCAAGGGCAGATCAGAAAAAATCAGGACCTACAACTTCTCTCAGGATAGAGTCACTGACCATCGGATTGGAAAATCTCTACATGACATACATGGATTTTTATTAGGAGAGGATCTGCTGGATGAGATGAGTTCATCTTTACAGCAGTTTTCTGACCAAGAAACTCTCATTGACATTTTGGAGGACAATGACACAGCCTAATCTATGACTGACATTATTTCGAAAAAGTAATAAATGCCTTTTTGTGAGTACTGTGCTGTACTTGATCACTGACTTTTACATCTGCTCAACTGTACTTAAAGTACTGTATAGTAAACATGGTGTAACCAGCACAAATCCAACAGACTGAAAGATTTAGCCGCTAATATGAGCTAGGTTGTCACCTTCTTTCTTAACGGTCTACTTCTCTGCTGCTTATAGGCACTTTTCCTCACTCTGACAGAAGCATGTGCACCCTCAGCCAGAACAAGCTGTGATGCATCTTTTTTTTTACATTTTAATTGTGTATATGTGCATTTGCGGAGGTTCGGAGCTAAAACATACTGTTCACACAGCAAATGCTGAAGTTAATCAATAATGCCATCTACTGGTCAACAGAATTATTACTTTCTGCAAAAACATCCACTGTGTTTCTGTAGAAAGCATATTGGAATTGCTGCACTTTTTCCAATTAACATCAGTAGCTGTTACAACCTCAAAAAAGAAAAAGAAAAAAACTCAAGCAGTTTTTTAAACTCAAATATGTCATGTACAAATCTCTACTTTAAAACTGAATGGATAAAAGTCAAAATTAGATATACTGTGCTTCGACATCAGTCTTACATAAATCCATGAATAAAATGATGATATTGATATTGAATTATACATATTTAATAAACATTTAACTTTATTTAAATATTGATTTATTACCTTTTTAAAAGAAATACTGAATTACTGAATGCAGTTGATGACTGTACTGGAATCACATCTACATGCTGGATAGATGGCTCAGGCTGTTTTTCTGTGTGCAAAACACACCAGTTAAGAAGGATAGCTCACCCATTGGCAGAACGATCGGTGCATGTTAACTGCCCTTTATCATGTTAAATGTCAGCCCAAGTGAAGGCAGTTGCATGCACTGGATGGTGTGTGTGAGCATAATGAATTTGTATGCCTGGAGCCATTTTTACTTTTAATATGGAGTCCATGATCTAAAAAAAGTTAGAAAGCCACTATTTTAAGCAGAGTGGGATTTTCACGTATTTCTCAAATTCCTTCTCGGGGTGTGAAATACCTTAGCAATGTGCCTTTGTGCTTGCATCAGAATCTTTATTTGGCAAATTCAAGATGCAAAAGGACTGTCTTCGTGCAAGTGTTACATAAAATCCAGTACAATATAGAAACGATGAAAAAAGGTTAGGCCTACATTTTAGTACTGAAATGCATACAGTTGTACTTCAAGAGTCTAGGCAACTCTCTTCAAATTACATGCTTTGTTGATTTTCTAGGTGAAAAGGACTGAACAGTACCTGTTCAGGGAACAAATTGTATTTTTTTGTATTTACATATAATTTAACATATTCTAAACAAAAAATGAGACGTATTTACCATGAAATCATAACATATTAATTGTGCCATAACATTTGCACGTGCAACATTGTCTTATTTTCCCCAAAGACTCAATGCAAATAAATTAAATTACAGTACTTGTGCATTTAAAAGTACAGAAGTGTGTTCTCTGTAAAAGGACCTGTAACTTATCATCTATCCAATTAAACATACAATTCGATGTGCCAAAGCCCTTTCATGCGACTGAAGATGTGAGTGTGTTTTTATATTCACATATATTCACATAAACATTCACATATAGTCGGTTCACTGAAGAGGGGAGTGGGTAAGGTCCTTCTTTTAAATACGCCCAAAACCTTTCGCAAACGAACCCTCATAAACACACACATTCATACACAACAACTTGTTAAAATGATACATCTAGGCATGCTATATTATTAAACGTTAGTTAAATAGAGCTTAAGTTAAGTCATGATATGGAGGAAAAAAAGGGCGCCTTTCTCTTGTTTAACTCATCTGCGCGCGGCATTCTCTCTGCGCACGTAGCAACGTGTCGTTTTACGCCGTGTTGACGTCACGGCGCGTCCCTCGCCCGTTCCCTGTACTGGCTGTGGGCCGTTTAAAGGTAGCTACTGAGCTGCGTTCTGATTGGCTAGCGCGTTTTAGACGCGAAATTCAAACGCTTTAGTAAAGTGGCGCTTCCCCCCGCTCGACTACAGTCGTTTCTGGGCGCCTGGATTTACCGCGTAGATTGCAATGCGAAGTTAGTGTAGTCTGCTCAGCACAAGGAAACGAAGTGGAGCCGACTGGGACCGCATTATATAGTCAGGGCTTCATTTTCGAGGTAAGTTGTGCTGCTTGTTCGAACAGTTTACATTAGCACGGATTACCTATTTTCATAATCGAGGCCAGACGGCGGGCTAGTTAGCTGACCTCCCCGGGCACCAGTGTTTTAATTCCACTCCATTCTAGTTTACCCACAGATAACATTAGCATAAAAAATACTCCACTGCCTTTACATTATAACAGTATAATATAGGATTAAGCTGTGAACGTGACCATACATGGGTTTGATTTTTAGTTCAGTTAGACCTTAGTCATGTATGCAACGACCTAACTCGTCCGGCTAGCTTTGTGGGTTAGCCAGCTAGCCTTCTTAGGCGCGTAAATGTCCTTTAGACGTGTAGTCAGCTATGGAAACGACCTATGTTTTAAAAGTCGTGTTGAAATTAAGCGTAAAGAAACTGTTGATTTTATCACTGTTGAATATGAAGATACAAATTCCATATTTACAACACTATCCGGCAAACATGTAATCCTGTTGACACACGTAATGAAGCTAAGAAAACAAGCTAGGCTAGCTAACTTTAAAAAGAAAAGAAAAGGTTGTAAGGAAAGTGTTTTTTCTAATTAATAATAGGTTATCAAATTCATTAACTAGCTACTTAATGCAATATGTGAGTTTTTTAGTAAATGGTGACTTATCTGTCGCCAGATGCCAACCGGCAGTGACCAGTTCTGCTATGGCAGTATAACTAGAAGCTATGCTGATAATTACCATAGTTTTTGTTAAAGACACGTTTTGCTTAACGAGCTTCAGCTTCGTCTTGTTCTGTCTGACCACCAACCAGTCAGGTATAGTTTAAATCCAGGATACATGTCGACAGCTCCATTGACCTAGTAATGCTTACTAATGCTCTCTCCTACCATGTGTTGTTAGTTTTCTGGGACCAAAGAATCTACAAATATGAAGTGTCTCGGCCGGACAAGAGGTTCATCTCGCTCCCTCTACACGGAGAAGGGCAAAATGAAGGTTCCAGTGGAGTTAAAGGGTCAAACAGTACCGCAAGAAGAAAGAGCCGCTAGCTCAGAGCCAGTCGCGCCCGCCATCTCCCGCCACACAGGCGAGCATCTGAGAGGCCCTCACAATAAAGAAAACTGCAGAGAAAAGCGCTGCTCCGCAGGCGTACAGTCCGATGACGAGGTGGCTTTATGCAGTTCTAGTTTGGCGGAGGACAGCGGGTACCTCTCCCTTCACAACAGCCAGCTGGAACACGCAGATTTAGAAACTGTAGAGAAGTGCCCTGAGCTGAGGGACTCCACTGTGTCCTCAGACACGCATTCTGACTCTAGTTCCTCCTGCCTTCCTGTCCTCAAGTTCCAGGAGGAGGTGTGCAGAGCTCTGGCTGAAAGCTATAGGAAAAGTCAGAGCTATGATTGGACTGTCATTAACAAGGTTGCTGAAAACTATAGCCTCCATAACGTCATTGGAGGAAAGATGGGCCTGGAGCATGTGGACATTCTCTGTGGCCTGATGAAGAAAGACATGAAGCATATTCTTACCAGGATACTGGGCCTGCTTGGGGAGTGTGATTTGATTAGGTAAGTTCTTGACATTGTTTACCCCTTTTTAACCCCTCCTCCTCCTGTTTTGTTTTTTAATACACAGAATGAGTTTGACCGATACAATGGAATATGCCCTGAAAATGTTCCCCTTTTTATAGCTGCAGAAAGGTGAGCAGGACGTGGCGAAAAATCATTTGCCAAGATGAGAGGGCTCTTCAGAGGTGCAGGAAAGCGGAGAAAACACTAAGGGTGAGTAGTAGTATTTTTTGTGCATTAATAGACAGGCACATTAATATTGTCGTCTTGCTTGTCCTGTTTTTTTTTTATTTATTATTTATTTATTTTTTTTTATTTAAATTTATAATGTTCAATTATAGGAATCAGGAAGGTCCATGGGGTCTTTATCCAGAGACTTTGGCCTAAGCAGGGTGGTGTTTTCTTGCCTGCAAACTGTAGCCTCCTCAACCCCTGTTCAGAAGCACACAAAGAAGGCTCTGACCCACACAGACGGCACCCTAGCAACACCTAAGCCAAGCCGCTTTGCCGAATTTTATGAGGTGAGCAAAATGTCATGCCTAAATAAGACTGGCTTCTTGTTTGTGAAGTTGATATTGATACACTGATTGTTAGAGCACTGGAATATTAATGGCAGGGGTGTGGTTTTGATGCCCGGGCTAGGCAAGCTGCCACTGTCCCCATGAACAAGGCCCTTCGCCCCATCCTGCTGCGAAGGCCGCCCACCGCTCTGGGCATGTGCACTCCCTGTCACTGTGTGTTTGGTGGAAACAAACCTGGGTGCTAGCAATAAAGGGTTGTCCACCTATTAGGCTAGCGATGTTGCACGTTGTGCCATATGTAAAGTAACAACTCCCTTTTGTTTCTCACCAGGCTACGAAATCACTAAAATGCCACGAGGCTCTAAGAAGTTGCCGACTCTGTGGTTCTCCGGCACGGTATGACTCTGCCATGCAAAGAGCTGTATGCACACGAGGAAGCTGTGCCTTTGATTTCTGCTCACAGTGCCAGTCAGACTACCACGGCTCCACACCCTGCCAGCGGACCAAGATCAGGTCATCGTCACGCTCCCAAACAGTTCTTGTCGCATGCTCCACTCGCAGTAAACGCAACATCCGACGACTCTGAGGTTTAACTATTTGCACCTTATTTTTGTGTGTTTGATCCTTTTTTGTTTTAAAAGAAACTGCCTTTATCTGAGAAATTACTGACTTTTATAACTCAACTTTTATTCTACAGACTTGTAGGTCTGATTGTACCTCTGTCCTTAATGTGAAGTGATGTCAGTCACTCTGTCTGTGGTCCTTGCACACATTATTTGTGGGGAGGGGGGGGAGGGGGAAAAAAAAGATTATCATTCCTGAATACCACAAAGTATCTGGGAGGACTGAACAGCCTTCTCAAGAAAATGTTTTATAAGATTTTTATAATGAATGTATTAATGAATTTAGGTGTTCATTGGCCTTGTCTGTGCAAACTGTAAATATTTACATGGCTGAATAAAGAGTCCTTTATTTTTAAGTTTGTGTTGCTTGTTCTGTTCCTAAATGGGGTTTTAAAATTGAATTTGAATGTTAATTGTCTTCCTCAATTTTTTTAAGATTAATTCAACACAATATGGGGACGAAGGGGTCAAATCTGCTATCATTTAACACAGAACTCCAGAAATACAGGTCAAAGTTCTTGGTACCATCAATTTAATATTTATTAGCACACCATTTGGAAGCAGTTAATTGCTTCCTGGAATCATGGGAAAGTCTCTTACAGCTTTCTACTGGAATTTTGGACAACTACAATTTTGCCACCTGCTCAGAGACCCCGATTTCTGTTGCTGGGCCCTACATTGCTTCTGATTTTGTAATGTCAAGCACACAATAAGATGTCCAGTGCCAGAAGCAGCAAAACAGAGGTAAATGCTACAATGATGTGCTTTACCAAAAGTCTCATCTGTCCCTAAAAGTGGGTCTTTATTCAATTAAGATGTGTAGTGCGAGTGCACGCCTGTTACTTGCCATTAATACTAATGAAAGATGCATCACATGGTTGATTTCTTCCTTTTTTTTTTCTTAAAGGTGCCAATTTTGTCCAGTCCGTTTCTGGAGATCTGTGTGGAATTTCAGATGTGCCATTTTCTTGGAATGTTTGTGTTCCATTGTAAACAATGTGAATAACAAAGCATTTGTAACCGCAACAAATGTCTAGGAGAAGTGGTTTTCTGTAAGAAGTGTAGAGGTGCCGGTATTTTCGGCTATGACTATAGGTCTCAAGTCTACTTCATGTGGTAACAAGCAGCCAAGTTTTATAAAAAAAAAAATATATATGAATGAACAAATGGTTCCTCAAATGTGTATTTGAATTAAATGAACCTAGTCAAACTTTTACCACATGTTTTTTTATGTACTGTTGATTCAGGGCTACATAGAACTGCAGTAGGCTGCTGCTTATTTTCACTTTTTAAACAATTCAGTAAATTTTATTTCTAGCACATATAAAAACCCAACTGCTTCACAATTAATGAACAATTTTGTTGTGTATTACTTTTTAAATGCATATTTTACTTTTAAAATCCACCTAATGTTTACATGTGGAATGCTAGACTGGGTATTGGTGTGTTTGATTGTTTGATCGCTAGATGGCGCTAGATTTTATTGCTTAAAACATGGTCGTCTCTATGACGCCAAAATCCAGAGTAACGTCCGGTGTTTGTAGAATTTCATTAATGTAATCAGAGACATAAAAATTAGGCCCGTTTTAAAAGCACACACTTTACATGACGTAGTATGTAAACACCTTATTTTAAGACACAATGGCTGGCATGTATAATAAGCATTCCTTGTTATCCTATAGTAAGGCTGGTTCGATAGCCATAGCTTTGTGGTAAATTTCATCTAAAAAAGCAAGGCTTTTGTTAATTATTTCATTCTGAGCGCATGTACAAATCCCATTTTGTCCATTAGTCTCCTACACACAAGATGAACTGCAGAAAACACATTGATTGTGTTGTGATAAGCTGTTGTTTTCATGCAAGGGCCCGTTAATGTAAGATCTGTTTAACACAAGATGGTCTCATTTACCTATACTGGTCTGATAAGCACACTTCCTGAAGGCACAGAAGTGCTACCAGCCCTTCTCCTGAACCTAGGAAATAAAGGCAAGTGGGCCTAATTCCAAGTTTCTTTACTAGAACTCCACACAGTTTTCTGACATGTATCAATAATGTCTTATTTGTGATGTGTTCAGTTTACAAGGACAATGGAAACCATCATTATGCAAGAATAGCTGCGAACATATATCTGAGGTTTAAAACTTTTGTAAGAATTTTTCTCAAGAACAAATTAATTAAAGACAATTCTTAATTCCCATTCCAATTCCCCTTAATGCCCATTCTTGTTTATATATATATTGTGCATATAAATGGTTGTTTGGATATGTTTCACAGAGACTGGTGATTTAGGGTTATTGAGTGAGTGTATTTGCAGCCAAAAACAGTCTCAAAAACAATTATTTTTAAATATCCATATAAAATTGCTGCTTTCTGTATTGCTGTTTGGATGTTTGTGTTAGATCCATGATGATGTGAAGATATGATTTTACTCATATTAAAGCCATCCATTATTGAAATTGCACAGATATTTGTTTACTTCCCAGGAGCATCAACACCAATTAACTGTAATTTATTTCTGTGGAATTGATTATTGACCCCGTATCAGTGTGAGGATGCAAATGAAATTTGGAAAGACTTGCTTGTCTGACTACATTCTTTAACAGAAACACGTTTCAGATTGTTGCAGATTATTGCAGTTCCAGACTTCCATTGCTCACTTTCATAACATCACTTGCATATTGGTTTAATGAAAATCAGTCTTACTATTCGCTGAATAGTTATGTTTATTAGCAAGAACCCTGCGAGGCCATACATATCACACTGCAGGGGTTGCGATTAAATATATTGTGATACTGTAAGCAAGACGATATATTGCAATTTTTCAAAATACAATTATAAATTAGCTGTCATAGTATTACAAAAGATACACCATCATATGCATAAAATCTCAGTAAAAGAAAAGGTTACATTTTTAATGCAATCAGAACAGTGGGATCTGAAGAAGGAGTACAACACTGCTATCTAGCGGTCAGAGTTTAAACACAACACTAAATGAGCCACTGTCTGCCACAAACCTTCTCATGTAAACTATTCATTAAATGATGACAATACTGTGTATTTGAGAATTGAGACAGCATTGCAAAACATGATATCCAAATTCTTCGATATATCAATTATTTTCTTGAACTAAAGTATAATCCATACAGACAGAATTTCTAAGTTGCCTTGGGGAATAATGCATAAATACATTCCATTTAAGAGACATGCTTTTCGTTAAAGGATTTTCAACACTCATGTTTACTAGGATAAAGTTCTTTTGCCCTAGTTTTTGAAAATTGAGTCTCCATTTTTAAAATATAGTTTTCATTCTGCCCAAAAACTGACAAAATGCTTCAGTTATTCAAAAACAATATGTGGTAGTATTGAATACAACATCTCTACGAAGATAAACGTACACTCTGTGTCTAAAAGGGTGTATACCCTTTTAATGAATGTATTCAGCTACTAAGTTGCACCTATGGCAGACGCAGATGTGAAAAGGCTTACCTGTGCTTACCTAGTTACTGTAAATAAATATTGCCAGTTTAATAAGACTCTCTGAAACAGATAAATATGTGAACCTATTGGCACCATGCCTAATTCTCTCCATCCAATACTTTGGGGATGAGGTGGGGTGGTGATCATCCAATATCCTGACCTCACTAACGCTCTTGACGCTGCATTGTAATTAGATCCTCACAGCAATACTCCTCCAAAATCTAGTAGAAAGCCTTCCCTGGACAGTAGAGACAGTTACTCCAACAAAAGCAGGATGAATGTTTTTTAATACCGTTGATTTTGGAAGACATAATGCAAGAACAGGTGTACCAATACTTGGTGTTTAAGTCTTAAAATGCTCAAAATCATTAAATCCACACAAAATGTAATAGTACCCTTAGGTATGAGTATGAAGTTTATTCTTTCTTACTGCAGCAGCAGCCTCTACTTTTCTAGGAAGGATGTAGACAAGATGAAGCATTGCTGTGATGATTTAATTGCATTAAGGCACAGGAGCTTTTGTGAGAGAATGATTAGTTCTAACTCTTCCTCATCCCATGGTTTTGGATGGAGCTTGACCAGTCCAGAGAACACAGTTCCACTGCTCAATAGCACAATGCTGGTGACTTTATACCCCTCTAGCTGATGTTTGGCATGCAGGCTGTTCTAAATTGTTCAATTGTATTGGCAATGCTTTTATATGGAGATTGCAGAAGTTGTGTATGCAACTGGACACTTCTAACAACAGCTGAAAATGAAGCTAAATTTAATACTCAGAAAGGGTGTTAGTATACTTTTAGATATATAATGTACACTATATGGCCACAAATATTGGGACACCTGCTCATTCATTTCCTTCCTCCTGTTTCTATCCAAATCAAAGGTATCAACAAAGAGTTTATGCTGCTTTGGTTGGAGTAACTGCCTGGCAAAGTGTTCTATTAGATTTTGCAGCATTGCTGTGAGAATTTGATTGCATTAAGCAATAATGGCATTAGTGAGGTCAGGATGTTGGATGATCACCATGCCACCTCATCCCCAACTCCCCAACTCATCCCAAAAGTATTGGACAGAGCAACGGATCTTAAAGTATCAGAATGCATTAATTAAAAGAAGTTTCCACAAACATTTGGACATATAGTGTAAATGGGTATGGCAGGAAGGAATGATATCATAGATATTGACTGTAATAACATAGTTGATCCAATTTATGAAAGGTTCCCACACTTCCACAACAACATTTACAGTCATTCTGAAAAAGGACCACTGTAAGAAGAAACATGGGGCTTGTATTTCATCAATGTTAGCACCAGTCTGAGATGTGTCAGGCCCGGCTGAGTCTGCTGCTGCCGGCTCCTCGGGCCCTCCGCTCTCCAGCTGAAATGTCAATGTGCAGCTGACAGTTCTGTCACTGTCTCTGCGTCTCCTGTAATGCCTGCCGCAAAGATAGACAGCCATTTGCAGTGACTCCTCCAGAGCTCGTGGCCATGCCATGATGCAAAGGCTAAAAGTAGCTCTTATGCTTAAGTGACGCCTCGTCACTGTCCCTCTATTTTTACCCTTCAGTGTAGATACTGGATTCTCATCATGAACGCATGCATAGCTTTTCATCCAGGCAAAAGCAGCAGTTGAAGAACAGGAAAGAGTAAAAAAAAGGGGGGTCTGACCTAAAAAATAGATGGAGACTCAAATAGTGTGAGGTCAAGAGATGTTTCATCATTTGGCCCTTCCTCCTCCTGGTGGAATTAATCTCAGGGCTGACCTTTGCTGGGGAAAAGAGCTCAGGGGGGCTCCATGTTATTATATTTCATTTGATTTATTAAACTGCATACAATTGAGCAAGACATCAGGACACACTGTGGCATATTTATTTCATCTTCGTTTGTAAAGATGCTTATAGTTATGCTGAAGACAGGGAAGGACAAAGGAGTCATGCTGCTTTAAAGCAATCTAATTTTCCTGGCGAGAGACGATTCCTTGTATTAACCTTTAAAAAATCAGACATACGCACATGTAATTGCATGTTTTATTATCTGAAATTTTCTCTTGAATGTTGTCTAATTCTGTCTTCTCTTGACCAGACATCTGACAACCCAATGGGCAGCTACAGCTCCATGGTAGGACAGTGCAAGCTCTCTTTTCCCATTTTCAGCAGTAATGTCTCTCTCACTCTCTAATGCAGAACTGGCACCTATCTTCATGGTCTCCAAGTCTCATTACTGATGGCCAGACAAACAGGAAAGGGCAACTATATAGTGAGGCCTGCCAGATAAATCTCATCTATATTATACTCATCTAGCCACAATCATAAGCACCCAGAGTGTTCATACACTGTAGGTAATTTACTTATAAAATAAACATTTAATTAAAGCATTACTAGGGCTGGTGTTGGCAATATGACAAAATTTTAGTTCATGATATTTATACACCTTATATATCATAGTATTTTAACAGACTGATACAAATGCACCAAAACCTGCTGTTGAAAACTCCGAGTTATTTAAGTACTGACAATATTCACAGTATACTAAGAAAGGCATATTTTAAACTCCCCTGACAAAACATTAGTCACTTTGCGTGTTCAATGTGGTAGTACCTTCAGACTCATACAGATGGCGTTGCACAGAAAAGATCAGCCTATAAATACCTGCAGGGTGTGCAATGAGATTCATAGATTGAGAAGTGGTAGTACAGTGCAGAGAATGTCTCATTAGGTGTGTGGAAAATGAGTCGTAGATGTTAATAATTGGCAAAAAGCAGTTATTATATTTAGGAGTGCCTGGCAGATATTACAGCATATAACTTGTTAGAATTATATGTTACATTTTCAAGGATGGGGCAATTGGGCCCAGTGTAATGTTTTTTTTGTGGGGCCCAAAATCCCTGGCAGCGCCCCTGACTGCACATTTTGATGCACCTGCAAATTCAGCTACATCCTTCACACTATGATCTTTGGCACATCCCTTTTGACACCCCCTTTCAGTCGTTAACATTTGCTCTACAGAAGGGTGTATGTAAAATTTGAGAGTGTGAATAAAATGAGAATTGGCTGATTTTACAGTATGGTATAGTATGTGAACGGACATAGATCCAGTAGACCTTAACACAACCGACTTCGGAGCGGCATCTTCTTGAGGGATCCTGACCAGCTTCCAGGCACATGAATCATCATTAAAAAAAGAATGTGCACAACGAGGAGAGGAATACTGGTCAAACTCTTGCATGCTGAAAAGTGTCTGGCTTTAGGCATATTCCAATATTGCTTGCATGCAATGTCACATGCATTGCTACCCTTAAAAATTCTAAAATATCTAGAGCTTTCAACACAGGTTCACAAGGTAACATGGCTTTCAAATGATCCAAAGCTGCCTCTGTCCAGAGTTGGACACAAACATCCGTTAGAAGCCACACATACCCAACACTCATGTTTTCTTCTCAGAAGGGCTGAGGTGGGAAAACTTTAAAACATTAACTTTGTTTTCAGCACCAACTGTTTATAAACAGTTCAACAGAAAATGCAAACTAGTCCCAAAGATAGGGCAGATTGTAAATGATGGATAGCAAGCACAAGCACAACGACACTAAATAAGATTTGCATAAAATGAAAAACATGATTTTGGTGTAAAAGCAAATAACAACATAATAAAAATGTAAATAGATTTTACATTTACATGCCTTTCTGATAGATCTGTGGATGCAAACCTTCAAAATATAATTTCTAAATTTATATGGGGGATTTAGACTTTATGTATTATTTTACTTTGCTTGATTGTAATACAGTGTATCAAAAAATGCCACCAAGTAGAGCCTAGCCTAGCTAACTAGCACTGTGAATTAGTATGCTTCAAATAGTGCAAAATAGCCACTACGAGAGGGAATTAAGCAGTGTACACACATCAGTAATCAGTTCAGTTATTTGGTTACTTTTGCAGTGCAAAACAGGTTGAACAGAAATATTTGATTATGATATAGTAAAAATTCATATGTGACACAATATATTCGAGATAAGGTTCGGGATTCGAGACAGCTTCCATCTTCAAGTCTAGGCTGAAAACTCATTTGTTTAGTTTAGTGCATTAATCACCAAACACTAAACGAATTAATGCTCCAGTGTCTGTATAACCTTCTGGCACTCTCCTTTCAATTAGACTGTTATAGTCAGTCCTGCCAGAGTTGTTTACTCTTTCCTTTCTCTGAGTTAATAACTGCCCACTTGTCCAGCCTGACTCAGATGGATAATTGAACACTGGACTCCCCTGCTACTCACAGCAGACCCGCTGCCCACCCACCAGACTGACCATCGGCCTCTCCTGCAACCCGTGTCAGACCAGCTGCCCACCCTCTTGCTACTGCTGTCTGCCTACCTATATATACCACCTATATAACTATATTAGTTATATTATATTGTGATTATATCAGCACATCCCAGCAGAAGAAAAAGTATGTGGTAATATGGTTATTTCTTATCAATAATTTATTGCCCGGGGGGGGGGGGGGGGGGGGGGCATCAGTCAAGGCAATTACCAAATTTAAACACCATTGAGTACTTGTGGGATAGCTCAGCATGAAGAAGAAACATTACACATCTGTAAGAGAAGAAGGAAAGTGCATGGGAAGCAATCCTTCGGGGGTGTTAAATTTTATCCTCAAGGGGTTGGTATGGCTGCAGGTTTTCATTCTCTCATCCTGAGCGCAACTGATTCTATTAGTTCAATAAGCTGCCCTCAGTCTTCAAACAACTGATTGAGTGTGCTCCTACTCGTCTGAAATGAAAACTAATGGCTACGTCTACACAGTCCTTTGTGAATTAGACTGGACACCCCTGACCTTTTGACAATATGGCAGAGTTATGAGAGTCAGTCATCAAGGCCGGAGAAGGGCCTCCAAAATGCTGATAGATACTCCTAGTTGCATTTCATTGTTTGGTGTGTGTCAGTGATGATTACAAATACGAACATTTAAACTATTCTTTGATTACTAGTACATATTTAACAATTATTAATAATACATTAGGAAAATGCTATGGGTGGTTACAATATTTATATTATATATTATATATTATTTAATGAGTTTTACATAACCATGAACGGAGGGACTGCCATCCAATATAGAAACCCCCCGCTCCAAAAAACATGCCAAGCTTGATCAATGTTTGCAGCTGACCACATGGGCAGAGAAATGTTCTCAGAAAAACTGTACCAACTGTTAAGCATGGTGGTGGTAGCAACATGCCCTGGCATTTTGCACAAAGTGTGTGGAATAGACATGACATGAGGCCCTGAAAACCTTCAAAAATAATAGCTTCTAAATAAAAACATCTAATAAAATAATGCATCCGATTTCTGTTTCTTTTAAAGGTATCTGTTATGCAGTACAAGAACAGTTCATTTCAACCATTGAAAACCCAATATTGCCATGACATTTATGTCCATTACAAGTGTATGTAAATGTCTGAACGCAACTGTAAGTGCTTGTGCTGATTTACTCTTTTTTCCCTTAAGGGGGTTGAAGAGAGCAAATTCAGAAATCAGTGATCTTCCATTCATTCAATCATGAGGTCTCCTTTACATTACATATTTTGTTTTTGGGAAAACCTAAATGGTTTTGGTGCTTTTCTGAAGATGATCTGAAACGTCATTCAAAGAAATCAGCTTTGTTCAGCTTTGCACACTGTGGAGAGGGATCAGAACAGAAAGATGCGCTTGTACGAGCATGCAAAATGTCCTTGCACGCACGCACACACACATGCGCACACACACAAAATAGTGGTTCCTGGCTGTCCATTTCTACAGGGAATCGCTTTAAGTGGTACGGCAGCAATTACCAGAGCAGAGGGGTCTGGTCAGTGTAGTGGACTGAGGCCTGTCTATTTTTACCGGCAACATTCCCCTGGTCCATTTAGCCTGGCAGTAAAGAGCGCTAATGAGCTGCCTGTCTCCATACAGCCTGGCCAAATCATCCAGCATCCAAGCTACACCACACAATTCGATACACTTCATACTTGACGTACATCGTACCACATGAGCACAAGCTGATACCTTAGATCATTTTGGATTCAGCTTTACTGACCAGAGGCCAAGTGTCCACATCACATGGAGTGCTGTCCATCCTAACCGCTCCATCTCTATTTGCATGTTTTGGTCCTGCAGTGCTTTTTAAAGTACGTCACAAAACTGTTAGCCTGCGGGGGTGTGGATCACAACAAAAACCCTTCAAAAAGCAAATTAGCATCAATGCCAACTCACAAAACCTTACTTTAACATTTCTATTTCACCTTGGTTACTTGTTTAATGTTTCTCTTAAAATTAAAGGCAGTAAAAGTGTATGTTTCTCATTCTCTTAAAAACTTCCAATTGATAGCACTTTAAGCCCTTAACAGTCATACTAAGAAATGCATTTGCAAAAATAATTTATGGAGCTCTGAGTGGGCCAGTGCACTAAGAAGCTGCTACTACAATCCAAGGATTGCTGGTTGAAATCCTGGGTCATGCTACTCAGCAGCCAGAGTCCAAGAGAGCACAGTTGGCTTTTCTCTCTTAGGTGTGGGTTGATGGTGTTTTCCCCACACATTACTACTAGTGTGATGTTGATCAGCACAGGCGGTAATTGGTAAAATTATGTTGTTGGATCCTCATTTAGCAACTTAAATTTTTTTTCTTTAAACAACTAATTCTGAAAGCAGGTACACAAGTAAACCAGACTTGCCCAGTTGACTTGCCCAGGTAATTCTAGGCATGAACTAACAAGCATTACAGTTGCTGTAATACAACAGAACTAGATTATGATCAAGTTTATTTCACTTCATAACACATGGACAAATATGTCAGTTCCTTCAGTTACAGCCTTAAATACATGTTAGAGCAAATGTAATTTTGTGCCTAGCTACCTATCTAGATTGCTGTATCTATAGCACAGTGCTATAGCACTGGTTATTGCAGAAATAATAGTCAGAGAGTACAATTAGATCATGTTATATTATTTAAAGTGTAACCGGTTCAAAAGATATGCCAATCTGTAGTTAACACATATACAATTCAGTTTAGCAAAGGAAGTTGGTGACAAATGATCTAGTGCAGTGTTTATGCCAAGCTTATGTTTACATCTAATTCTGTTCATCTTAACTGGGCAAGTGAACGGAGCTTTCACATGCTTTTTTCAGGGTAGTGCAGTGCAGTTACAATGGCTTTTAAGGGTTAAATAACCATTTTAAATTGTATGTGTGGATTTAAAGTAGAAAAACTTCTCATAGAATTGTAGAAACCAGGAATGATTTAGCAGAATTGTTTGGAATGACAGTGATTATGCTGATACTTACAGTAAGCAATCGTCATTGCATAGCTGTGACTTAAATCACAGTCATTTCAACATTGATTAAACAAATGTTTGCTGGATCGTGTTTTTCACTCTGAAAAATAAAGGTGCCAAAAAGAATTCCTTGTATGCATGATGCTGTGGATAAACCACTTTTGGGTTCTTAAATTACTTTCGATGGATGACTCTTTGGAGAAACATTTTTGTAAATGAGATGTGTAAATGAGAAATTAGTTATTATAGAACTTGAGCCCTTAAACTGATGTAGAACACATTAGGTGAAGGTTCTTTATACTCATAAATCTAGTAGTTCTTCTAAGGCTCTTAAAAATCTCTTCATTTTTGATAGTCTTGCTGTTTGTATTGCACTCCTATAAGTACTGTTATGTACATACTTTCAAATTAAGAAGATTAAGAAGATTTCGAGATTTGAGTCTCATGATCACTCATATGACCTGGACTAATCATTGTTATTACTCTGACATTATGCTTAATGTCGTTCTGTTTTATTAATGGCAGTAGAAAAAAATATAATAGTACTTCTGGTTTACGTTAGATCTACCTAATTTAGTTAAACTGAAGAACATCAGCATGCCACATGGTAACCTGAGCTTACTGCTAACAACAACAAGGCAAAAAAAATTAACAGAGTATAATTAAAGCACTAACATCAGGCATTTTAAAGCAGAAAGATGGCATAAAGAGGACCAGAACAAATATATATATATATATATATATATATATATATATATATATATATATATATATATATATATATATATACACACACACACACACACACACGTGGACTGAATTGTTGGTACCACTCGGTTAATGAAAGAAAAACCCATAATGGTCACAGAAATAAAAGTAATAATATATAAAAATGCTATAAACATTAACCAATGAAAGTCAGACATTGCTTTTCAACCATACTTCAACAGAATTATAAAAATAAAAAAAACTGGCCTGGACAGAAATGATGGTACCCTTGACTTAATATTTTGTTGCACAACCTTTTGAGGCAATCACTGCAATCAAATGATTCCTGTAACTGTCAATGAGACTTCTGCACCTCTCAGCAGGTATTTTGGCCCACTCCTCATGAGCAAACTGCTCCAGTTGTCTCAGGTTTGAAGGGTGCCTTTTCCAGACGGCATGTTTCAGCTCCTTCCAAAGATGCTCATTAGGATTTAGGTCAGGGCTCATAGAAGGCCACTTCAGAATAGTCCAATGTTTTGCTCTTAGCCATTCTTGGGTGCTTTTAGGATCATTTTAGGAGTGTTTTGGATCATTATCCTGTTGCAAGACCCATGACCTGTGACTGAGACCAAGCTTCCTAACACTGGGCAGCACATTTCTCTCTAGAATACCTTGATAGTCTTGAGATTTCATTGTACCCTGCACAGATTCAAGACACCCTGTGCCGGATGCAGCAAAGCAGCTGCAAAGCATAACAGAGCCTCCTTCATGTTTCACATTTGAGACAGTGTTCTTTTCTTGATATGCTTAATTTTTTCGTCTGTAAACAAAGAGCTGATATGCCTTGGCAAAAAGTTCCATTTTTGTTTCATCTGTCCATAGGACATTCTCCCAGAAGCTTTGGGGCTTGTCAACATGTAGTTTGGCAAATTCCAGTCTGGCGTTTTTAAGATGTGTTTTCAACAATGGTATCCTCCTTGGTCATCTCCCATGAAGTCCACTTTGGCTCAAACAATGGTGGATGGTGTGATCCGACACTGATGTTTCTTGAGCTTGAAGTTCACCTTTAATCTCTTTAGTTTTTCTGGGCTCTTTTGTTACATTCATATTATCTCTTTGATTTGTCATCAATTTTCCTCCTGCGGCCACGTCCAGGGAGGTTGGCTGTAGTCCCATGGATCTTAAATTTCTGAATAATATGTGCAACTGTAATCACAGGAACATTAAGCTGCTTGGAAATGGTCTCATAACATTTTGGTTACCTTTAACACGCTTGTGTATAATTTTCTTTCTAATCTCCTGAGACAACTTTTTCGTTCGCTTCCTCTGGTCCATGTTGAGTGTGGTACACACCATGTCACCAAACAGCACAGTGACTATTTGTAGCCCTATATATAGGCCCACTAACTGATTACAAGATTGTAGACACCTGTGATGCTAATTAGTGGACACACTATGTCCCTTTGGTCACAATTTTTTAGGGGTATCATTGTTTTTGTCCAGGCCTGTTTAATGAGTTTACTTTTTAAAAGAATTCTGCTGAAGCCTGGTTCAAAATCAATGTCAGTTTTCCATTTGTTCATTTTATATAAGTTTTATTTATTATGACTTTATTATGTCTGATTCAAGTTATTTCTGTGACCATTGCTGGTTTCTCTTTCATTAACTGAGGGGTATCAACAATTTTGTCTATGTGTATGTGTGTGTGTGTGTGTATCCCATGCATACATGTTTCTGAACACACACACACTGTTTGACAAGGCAGTTTTTTTTGTGTCCAGCTTAGTCATCACCGTTTGTGTACCATTTTTGCTTCTCTTCCTTTTTGCCCCTCAGGGCCCTAAAGATGAGTAATCTGATGTGACAAATTAGAATCATCAACACAAACACTGGAATACTTGCCTTCTCCTGTATTTTTCTCTTGCCATTCCTCCATTCCATGTAAGTCATCTGAAAGTCATAGTTTATAATGATACCTAAATATCATGGACTGCAGCCGAAAAAGGACCAATATATGTTTCATAACATATATTGTATACATATATGTATATATGTTATATATATATTGTATACATTTCCCAGCCAATAGTGATTATGGATTTGTGGAACTGTAGTAGACCTAGTACAGAATGTGTTGCATCATCCTTTGCAAGTGCCTGTGAAAAAGTATTTTTTTATTTATATTTTTGCATATTTTCCACATTTTTCATGTTTCATTAAACAAATTTTAATATAAGATTTTAATGTAAGATAAAATGTAACACATGTAAACACATAATGCAGTTTTTAAATGATCATTCCATTTATTGAAGATACATATTTATTCCAAATCTATATTACCTATGTGAAAAAATAATTGCCCCCCTTAGCTACTACACACTTTTATGATTACTTTCAGACCTGTTGAATCGAAACATCACTTAAACAGAACCTTTCTGGCAGTGGGAAGCAAGCTAGAAGGTCTTAAAAATCAGCACATAATGCCACATTCTAAAGAGATTCCAATACAGATCTGAATCTGAAAAGGATTACTAAAGCTCTGTCACTCCACTGAATCAAAGCCAGGGCCATTTTCCATAAAAAGGAGATTACTCTGAACAGTAGTCAGCCTAAAAAGTTCACATATATATATATATATATATATATATGTGTGTGTGTATATACATACAATGGGGCAAAAAATAATTTAGTCAGCCACTGATTGTGCAAGTTACCCTACTTACAAAGATGAGAGAGGTCTGTAATTTTCATCATATGTACACTTCAGTTATGAGAGACAAAATGAGAAAAACAAATCCACAAAATCACTGTAGGATTTTAAAATAATGTATCTGTACATTATGGTGGAAAATAAGTATTTGGTCACCCACAAACAAGCAAGATTTCTGGCTCTCACAAACCTGTAACTTTTTTAACTTCTTTAAGAAGCTCTTCTGTCCTCCTACCTGTATTAATGGCAACTGTTTTACCTCATTATCTGTATAAAAGACACTTGTCCGCTGCCTTAAACAGTCAGACTCCCAACTTAACCATGGCCAAGACCAAAGAGCTGTCGAAGGACACCAGGAAGACAATTGTAGACCTGCACCAGGCTGGGAAAAGTGAATCTACAAAATGCAAGCAGGTTGGTGTGAATAAATCAACTGTGGGAGCAATTGTAAGAAAATGGAAGACCATCGATAATCTCCCTCCATCTGGGACCCTACGCAAGATCTCATCCCGTGGGGTCAAAATGATCATGAAAACGGAGAACAAAAATTCTAGAACTACACGGAGGGACCTGATGAATTACCTGCAGAGAGCTGGGACCAAAGTAACAAAGGCTACCATACACTATGCTGAGAGGGACTCAAATCTTGCAGTGCCAGGCGTGTCCCCCTGCTTAAGCCAATACATGTTCAGGCCCATCTGAAGTTTGCCAGAGAGCATATGGATGATCCAGAAGAGGATTGGGAGAATATCATGTGACCAGATGAAACCAAAATAGAACTTTTTGGCAAATACTCAATTTGTCGTGTTTGGAGGAAAAAGAATGCTGAGTTGCATCCCAAGAACACCATACCTACTGTAAAGCATGGGGTGGAAACATGGCTTTGGGGCTGTTTTTCTGCAAAGGAGATGGGACGACTGATCCGTGTTAAGGGAAGAATGAACGGGGCCATGTATCGTAAGAAGTTTAGCCAAAACCTCCTTCCATCAGTTAGAGAATTGAAGAAAGGGAAGGTTTGCTGTGTCTTCCAGCATGACAATGATCCCAAACACACCGCTTGGGCAACAAAGGAGTGGCTCTGTAAAAAGCATTTCAAGGTCCTGGAGTGGCTCAACCCCATAGAAAATTTGTGGAGGGAGTTGAAAGTCTCAAAACATCACTGCTCTAGAGGAGATCTGCATGGAGGAATGGGCCAAAATACCAGCTACAGTGTGTGCAAACCCAGTTAAGACTTACAGGAAACATTTGACCTCTGTCATTGCCAACAAAGGTTATGTTACAAAGTAGTGAGTTGAAAATAAGTATTGACCAAATACTTATTTTCCACCAATTTTGTGTGTGTGTGTGTGTGTGTGTGTGTGTGTGTGTGTGTGTGTATACACACACAGTTGTCTGTAATTTGTCTTTTGTTTTTTTTACAATTCATAGTTTCCAAAAACTTGAAATGCAATATAACACATGTATCATATACATAATATATATATATATATATATATATATATATATATATATATATATATTTACATATAAAACATATTCATCATTTTATTATATTATTATATTAGATGAGTTGTTATAAAGGGTAAAGTTTGTTTGTAATCCTAGCCTGGTAGCTCCAAAACTGTGTAAGTGCAAACTTATTTTAGAAAATTTAGATTTTTCTCCAAAAAGGTTCTTCTTAACAATGTCACAAGAGTGACTTTTTGTTTCATTTAAAAACTCATAAAAATTAAAAGCACTACACTGAATGTTAGGGGAAGAGTGCAGTTTGTCCAGCTGCCACTGATCTTGACCACCTAGAGCAGACAGTTATGCCACCACAAATAAACACCGAAACACAGGCAAGGTCTGTTGATATTCTAGATATATTGGGATAGTTTTAATAAGTTCATTCATTTTTTTAATTTTTTTTTTAAAAAGCACATAGTCTCTACACAACAGTATGACAGCATGGCCTCATCCCCATATATTTATGTACCAGCAGATTCATTAGAGGCAATCAAGCTATTTTCCAGGTCATAGGGGAAATTAGTATTAATTATACTTGACAGAAAATCAGAAGTGTTTTGTAATTTGGTTGCAGCTTGTTATTAATATCTTCTTGTGCGAACGTTCGCTCTGGCATTCTGCAGCCTCTGACATTTATGATTCAGATTTCAAAAGCTTCACTTGACACTAGTAAACATGTTGACTCACTGGTCATCTGACTTTTACATGTTTCTGCTTCTCTTGTTACAAAACATGGATGAAATGCATACAGCAATAACAAAGCTAGGCAAAGGATCCAGTACTAGTCATTTGTTTTGACTGAATGATCAGCGAAATAAATTAATCAATGAATGTTGCTTGCTGTCATTTTAAGCTTTTAATCCCCTGTTCTCCCTCTCTCTTGCTCTTTATTTGCAGATGTATGTCTGGGTATGAGCTGAAGGGATGTCTCACAGGTTGAAGTTAACGTGTTATCCATGAGAGAAGCCATTGCAGTTAATCAACTGATTTTAATGACTGATGATCATAAGCAGGTTGGGCGTGCCATCGACATTGAGTGCAGTCAAGAGTCAAACGGCTCTTCAAACTTTTATTATCCTTTGAATGGCAAAAATAAATATTTCCCAATGCCCCTGTCCCACCCAGCTCAGTCCCACTGAGAATCAACAGAGAAGCAACATTAATTATTATCTTATAAAATTATTCTGGTTTACAAAATGCATGGACATCAGAGCATATTAAATAATCACTTGTTGCGTGGAACTAATGCTAATGCTGTTGGGTTCCAGTTGATGCGCTGCTTGTGGTCTTCGGGTTCAAACTCTTCAGGTTCTACCACTTACAGAGGACTTGTCAAAGGAATGTTCCTGTTTCAGGGCTAAAACTTAGTATACATATATATCTTATGCAAAGTTTTGGGCACCCCTGTTGAAATGATATGATGTGATTTGACATGACAAACTGAAATATGAAATTTTCAGCAGTTTTTAGACCACAGATTAAATTTTTTGCTGAATTTAACATGTTGAAAAAAATAAGTATAACATAATTGCCGTGCCTTAACTTGTGTACATACTATACATATGTACTATACACAAACATTTTACACTTAATTTTTTCCCAAATATGTTAAATTTAGCAAATAAATTGTAATTGTGTATTAAAATATGGAGTATTGTGTTTTTTGTAGAGGATTTGTATTTAGAAGCGCCCAAACATTTGCATAAGACTGCATCTATAAACTGTCAGGCCAGCCTCTCTCATTACAGTGTACTTGCTATATACAACGTAAACATTTACTTTATAGGTTACCACATCTTATGTATTTTTTGTTATGTTGAGACACACTGTTTTAGAATTAAATGCTGATCCTTTTCTATAACTCTGTATATGGAATGTCTACGACAGTCACTGGTAATTGTGTTCTCTTATCAGGCAGCCGGTCATCCTCAGAGTGGCTAATTGGAAGGAAAGGCGAGAGAGAGAGAGAGAGAGAGAGAGGGAGAGGGAGAGGGAGAGAAAGAAAGAATTGAACATGCATGAGTAATTAAAGCATATTGATTGGTTACAAAGACTGGCTAAAGCAGAGGTAACTGGAAAGATGGGTAAAGTGAGAAGAGGAAAAATCATTACTGTATGGTGGTGCCTAGTATAAAAGGGATTTCATGGTTTAGAATACACACAGCTTAAACACACGCAGGTATTTGCCAAATTTTGCAGCTAAAAAAATAAATGCTGCCTGCACAGTGGAAATGCTCTGATATTACATTTTATACACATGCTACACTTTTACAGTGTGAAACAGTGTCAAAGAGGATTGTGCAGTAATGGCATAGGAGAACCACTTTTGGTACACTAAAGAACCTTTCAGTGTTTTTACATTTTTTGAGAGTCATTTTTGACAAAGACAAAGGTTCTAGGTTCAGTCGTTGGGGTGGCACCTCTCTTGTCACTGGGGTGCTACCCAAAAAAGGTATATTTTCAATGCATTCAGTAAAGGCTCAAAATTGTCCCTAGTTGCATTGCAGTTGTTTTTCCACATGTAAAGTAAACCTTTGGATCTTAAGGGCCATACTGTGTCTTTGAGGGTACGTTAACACTGTTTAGACCTTGTATCTGCACAGTACCATTTCCTCTGACCGTGTAAAGGTAACATATCATTCACATTAGACTTTACCTAGAACTGTGTGTCTATGTCAAGAACCACTGAGGAAATTGTATTTTTTTTAACAGTGCATTCTTCTTTATTTTCCAATTTTAGAGACTTACCAATGGTATATGATTTAGGAGCTCGTCTACAGTGATGTCGTCATAGCTCTCCCGGTAGGTGGTCTCTCCTCCGGTGGACTCTTCCTGCTCACTGGGAGGGTCTTCTAGACTGAAAATGTGGCAAAAAGAACATAATCATTAGATGATATAGAGAATACAGGCTAAAACACAGACTGCACAATAGGCATGTATAATACGGGCACAAGAAACAAGCCTACCTCCTCTTTCCTGTTAAGACGGAGTTCAGGTACTTTTTCACGGCCATTTGCTTGCGGAAGCGACTGTAATTATCTGTAAATATTGCATCTGAGTGACGCTTCACTGGCATCTGATCTTCCATCAGATCATTGCTGAAATGGAAAGAGAGAAACGCTGAGTTGAACATGCTCTAAAGAATCAGTACAGGTGTTAACGTGAACCATTATTTTTTTTATTTTTTTATCTTTAGGAGATTTTCTTACAAGCAGCCATGTATCCTCTCATGTTCATGCTTGAAAAGTGGTTAGATTTGGATTTAAATTTGTATGTAAATAAATCAAGCTGAATTTGACTTTGAAGTTTTAAGCTTGTCGAGGGGCATTACTGGTTCCTCACTGGCCATGTGTGCTGATGAAGGAATTGGGTTTCCAGCCTGTTTCTCACAAATTCCACCAGCCCGTTTTTTAAAATCACATTCTCACCACCTTCCTGCATCTAAACAGCCTCAGACTACTAGGCTAACTAGGCTACGTTTATAACACCAGTTTGGCAGCAGCACAGAGCACACAGAAGGAAAAAACTAGATTAAGAGGGTTTTTTTCGCGCCAATATGCTTTTCTAATCCCCTTCTTTCCATCTCAGCGCAAAACATGGCAAAAGAGCAAAAGCGCGCAGCCCTACCTGACTCTCTTCCCGATCAGCGACTCCAGGTAGCGCCTGGCGGACAGTTGACCCAGCAGTTTACTGTATCCACTGGTGAACAGGCCATCCGCGTGTCTCGAAGCTCTGCCACGGAACAAAAAATGAGTTTCACATCTGTCACTCTCTCATATGTCATTCTGTGTCTGTTCAGGTGTTCTGCTGGGTCAGTACAGAATTGCAGGCGTTCAGTGGTTTGGGTCGATTTGAGGGACGGTTGAGCAAAATCAAAAACCAAAATAATTCCCCAAAATTACAAAACATACAGTTTGTCTAGGAAATAGTGTCATTTGGTCTTTCCTCGCTCACAGCAAATACAGTTCTATGAAGTTGCAATAAAAGAACTCGTTTTGCTGGAACCATTTGTTAAAGAACCACATGAAGCAGGCAATTCAAAGCCTTTTAAGCAGGCAAAGAAACATTTAAGCATCCAAATGGTTCTTTAATTGGGTCATGCTGTAACATAGAGAGAGCACCTTCAGTTTGTTTACTTCAAGATTTATTTTGAAAGTGTTTCTTACCTCATTGAGGAGTAGGGTAAACTTAAAGTCCGCGAGTAGAAGATGCTACACAGCGCTATGAGGAGAAGAAGCTGAGACCCGTTCCTCTGTAACATCGCTTTGAACCTGCAGAAGAACACCTCTGTTCACTTAAGTGCAAAGTCTGCGAATTCATGAACCAAAATGCTCGGAACGCTCAATAGAATAAAGTTCACCACTGTAAGCAGCGCTTCACAATCAGCAAATAATCTTAGAAATGAAGTTTAACATTTAGAAGAAGCTCCTTAGATCAAACGAAGCGCAGCATGAAACAACAAGTGACGAATGGAAAGCATAAGCAGCAGATCAGATGTTCAGGGTGCGCTGCGTAAAAAGGGAATAGTTACTGAAATTAAGTTCTTTTCAAGGCGGCGAATAAAATTAGGCTTACATGTGCTGAGGTTTCTCTGTGAAGAGGAGCGCTGACCGCGGTGCTGAAACCCTGCGAAGTGAAAATAGCTTCCAAAGTTGTGTGAAGAAGCCTTCTCGGCTCTTTTCCAGGGGCTGACGTCTCTTCTGAACGGCCTCTCCCCTCGCCTCGTTTTATATATCTGGATATTTCTCATCAAATGGGAACACAATCAGATTTGATCCGGGTTGGTACGTCATGAGAAGAGTCCCACTGGGATTGATGTGTTCGTCATTGGTTTGTTGGCATGCTCAGTTCACAAAGCGCAGCACCACGCCGAAATTAAGTTTTTGCCTTTTGCACAGAATGACGTTTTTCTTCGCCTTTGTCATATGCGGTATGATTCACTATACCATCATGTTTTCGCGTGTCGTTTGTATGGTAAAAAAGATTAATAGGAGTGTTTCGAGAAGAACAATGCTCGAAGTGCAGATGCCTGTTGGGTCCACAGTCTGGAGATCTTTCTGTGGCGCCTTTAACTTACAAATTGATAAGCTTAAGCTTTAGATAACCTTAAAAAAAGATTTCATTCGAGAACATTAACACTAAGGTTGACTTGGAAACACTCTTAAGAAAGGTGCTACAAAGGTTCTTTGAGCAATACCATAGAAGAACCACTTTTAGTGTGAATAACCTTGTAAAGCTGGGTATAAAGGTCCTTTACTAATGTCTACACAGCTTCTACAATCTCTGTTAAAAAAAAGGCTCTTTAGGGAACCAAGAGTGGTTCTTATGTGGCATCACTCAAAGAACCCTTTCTATCACCTTCATTATTAAGAGTGTAAATGGGAGTGGTGGGGAAATTTCTGTAAAGATCCCTATACACTTTTAATGTGAGTAAAGTAACTATACTGACCTGCACCATTAAAACTGGGTTCTCAAGGGTACATTTGGAAAGGCAATGGATCTAGATAGAACCATGACATGTCAAAGAACCAATTGGGTGCATAAATATTTCTGTGTAGCTGTGTAGCATCTTCTACTCACAGACTTTAAGTTTATCATACTCCTAAGAAACACTTTCCACAGCAAAACACTGAACTGTAACTACTGCAATTTACAGCATGTATCACAATTATATCACCAACCCTTGTGTATATGATTCTTTAAATAACTTTAAAAAGGTCCTAACACCATACAGTGTTTATATATTTGGTCAAGGATTTTAAGTTTTATGTACTTTTAAGTACCATATACAGCACTTTTGCTTGATGTGTGCATTCTCAGTAAAATGGTTCTATATAGAACCAAAAAAGGTTTCATGACTTGTAACAATTGTGGAAGCTGCTTTAATGATTTGCTTATAAATAATACTTTTCCTTAAAGAACTGTATACAATAGGTTCTCATTCTAACTGTTCTTTGATTTGGATTTGATTACATTCAGACATGAGAACATCAGTGAGATCACAAACACTACTTTACCCATCCCAAAAGTGCTGGACAGAGCTATAGGAAATTCAATTCCATTGCTCCACAGTCTGATGCTAGATGGCTTTTTAAACATCTAGCCTTGGCATTGAATGTACTGATCCTAGACTATTGCTCTGGAGTGTCCTATTTTACTGGCAATGTTTTTGTCTCTTGAGATTATACAAGCTGTGTGTGTAATTGCACACCTGTATCAGCAGTGGGTGTTCAGCTTAAAGTGGATGATGAAAGTGTGTCTGCATACTTTTTGGCATATCCCCCTTGCCCTGTCAGTCTCTCTATGTATTTATTTTGTCTCCTTTTGCCCCATTGTTTCCTCCATGTAAAAAAGATGGTGTCTCCCACTTATGTGATCAGCTCTGTTATAAACGAAGGCGAATGCAGTTGACGAGTACAAACACTGTGTAAGGCAGTTATATATGCTTTACTCTCTCATTGCCTATAACAGACAAATTCCCTTCATACACTTAACAAGTATAATTTGAGCCATATCTGACCCTGTCTTCATGGTCTTATGTGAGAGAGCATTGTTTTCTAAATCAGAATTGTTATGGGCAAGGCTTGATTTTGATGTGGGTGCGAATTATTAGTTAGTTATTGATAGTTAGTTATTGGTACTGGATAACCTGCTTTATTCTAAAAGTTCTTAAAAGAAGTTTTAGAAAATTATTAAATATATGATCATGAATGGTTGCTGTTATATTGTGGGGAATAACAATAGTTAAATAAGTCTTCATATATATAAGAAAAAACTCTTCTTAAAATATGTTAAAAATGATTTTAAATAGCACATAACTAATAATATTTTCTTTACCACATAGAACTATATTTTTGCCTAGAGTGTAAAGAACCTTTTTATCGAATAGTGTGTTAAATGAATACTTCAGTCTTTTAACTTAATCTCTATCATCCATATCTATTGCAGCATGGACAATGATGTTAATCTTTTCTCTTTACGTTCTAAATAGATTTGGATTTGTTTACATTCAGACATAAGAACATCAGTGAGATCACAAACACCACTTTACCAATCCCAAAAGTGCTGGACAGAGCCACAGAAAATCCAATTCCATTGCTCCACAGCCTGATGCTAGATGGCTTTTTAAACCTTAAATAGGTAGATAAAGATAAGGTAAATAAGACAAATCCTTCGCTAAGCACCTGAGTGCTTCCAGTTTAGGGGTTTTGTATTTATTTACCAAGTGCAGGAAAATGAACATCTGCAAGTCGCAAAAAGGATTCCTTCTGATTTGCTTATTCTGGAATGCATTGCCTCACACACATGTTAATTATTTTCATATGCTTGATATAATATTCTTCTGATTATACTTCATATAGCACATATACTTAACATAACACTATATGTACTGCCATAACTGTTTAAGACTATAGCACTCTTTAGTGTTTGTCTACACAGTTCTTGTTTTGCACTAGCATTTTCTTGTGTGTGCTATGCATGATGCACCAGAGCCGTTCAATCATGGCCCTTCAGCTCAGTTGCTTGCTGTTTTTAAACATCGGCTGAAAAGCCCATGTCTTTCAAGAACACTAACTGTACACTCCTGTCCTTATGAAACAGTATGTATCACTGTACCTAGGTATCATTGTGCATTCCTGTATCTGGGTCTCAGTACTGGCCTTCATTCACACTAGCTAGAGATGTTTTAGTGGACAACAAAGTACTTTTCAATGTTGCTCTGGATAAGAGCATCTTCTAAATGCCATGTATGTACATGGTGTGTCAATTGTACAGTCACAACACAAGATCCAGTCTCCAGTCAGTCCACTGTTATTAAACTTGCTATTTTATATTCCAAAGCTACAAACCTAAGAGCTAAAACCTAAAGTCAGGGAAAAGGGGAAAGTTAGTGATCAATTTAAGTTCAAAATGAAAACAGAAATATTTGTTGTTTAAACTCAACATTCTGAAACATGATATTCTGCACAGAAACTACAATAATTTATTGCTGTCTGGCGATGCTCCAAATGGCTGAATCCAGCTTTACATGTCAAAATACTGAAATCAAGTAGTATCAAAACATGTTAAATTGTATTACAAAATGTATTCCCTGTTTAGAGACTATATACTCTAAACCATTATTTCTTGTACAAAATAAATACACCATACACACTTTAATTAAACATTATTGTTGTATTGTATCTAAATTATTATTTAATAATTGTATTTAATTGCCCCTAGGTGATGAAAAAAAAAATATTACAAATTCAGGCTAAAATCTGCAGTTTTAGCTGGGGTCAGTATAATTAATGGCAGTTAATTTACATATTATTTGCAAATGTTTAGGCATAGAACGTCACACAAATATTATTATTATTTTTGTGGTGTGATGAGCATGGATATCTGCAAAGTTCTGCAGAGTCTCCTAATGAGGATCTGGGATGTTTCTGGGTTGGCTTGCTCACACCAGACTGCTGTGTTACAGTTCCATCCTAGCCCTGACTCAATCACCATGCTAATAGAATCACTGCAAGCATTAAATACGTTAGGGCCTGAACCATGGGGAAACATGTTTATTCCACTGTTATGATTTAAAGCAGAGTTTGTTCTGGGCCTGACATGCAGAAAGGCTTGAAATCCCCTGGAGACAATTGCTATGATTATGCAATGTGTGTGTTGTGCGTTTTATCGTAAAAGCACACTTTCAGACACACTTTTTATTTATTAATTGTTTCCCCCAATTAAAAAAAAAAACACTGTCTTTTACATTGTGTAAATATTTTGTTATGAATGAAGCATATATATGTTATACATCAGTGTTTTCTATCCCTATTCCTGGAGAGCTACCTTTCCGCAGACTTGGATCCAACCCCACTCACCCCCACCTGATCCATTTAATTACTGCCTTCAAAAATTATTCTTGAATGGCAGAATGGGGTGTGTTAAATTTGGTTTGGAGTTGAAACCTGCCCGCAGGTGCCTCTCTACTGTAGTGAATGGCACACCCGGTTTCCAGACACTGTTATCCTCTGCATTACAGAGCTCCTGGCCTCCTGGACCTGGATTTGATAACAAATTGGTTGAGACAGAAATTGGTGCTGAGTGAGGAGCTCGGGTGGAGGCTTTAGGAGTGGACACGCCTCCATGATGAGTCAGTTTTTACGCAGTCCTCCGCAGAAACAGTCACTACTCAGCTAGTGACCTTAACAGCATTGCAAATGATTTCATCTACCGTGCTCTTTGCCATGGCCTGGGCTTTTTTGTACACAGTGATTAATGGGGGAGTTAAAGAGTAGGGCCGACTACAATAAATCAGCACGACAGATAGAAGAGCTTGTGAGTGTGGAGACTGTATGAACAATGATGCATTTGTCCCACGACTGGAATAAGATGCTACAGATTCAGTGCAATTGTTGTATATGAGTGTTATATAAATACTTAGTTGGGGAAACATATTTGGCAGCACTGGATTATTATGTCAAGCACGATTTACAGCATCAAGCTGTTGAAAGTTAGGGTGAAGTTCACTCAAAGGCATTCACAGAGGATGAAAAACATGTATATTACCAAATTAATTAATAAATGGAAGCAAAATATGCCTTATTGGTGTGCTGACTAACTTGTAGTTTTAATAACTGCCTATAATCACAAGTCACTCAACCATTTATTGGAAACATCTACACTTATTTAAAATGTGACATAGCACAATTTTACCTCTATCCACCAATACAATGAATCTGAAGTGAAGTCAGTATGTGACCTGTGGACATCAAGGGGTTTAACAAAAATATCTCATTAACCATGTAAGCATTACTGACATTTATTACATAGTCCCTTCGTACATTTCAATAGGCTTAAAGGTAATTAATTGACAAGCAGTTTCATGACCTGTTCTCTTGTTATTTCATGACAAATATGAAGATAGGAAATCTGAAGTTAATTCCAAGTGCTGAATTTGCATTTGCATGGGACCTCTCAATATAGGGTCTAAAGAGGTGTTGATGCAAGAGAAGGACTGGCCAAAGAAATAATTTACAGTGGGGCAAAAAAGTATTTAGTCAGTCACCAATTGTGCAAGTTCTCCCACTTAAAAAGATGAGAGAGGCCTGTAATTGACATCATAGGTAGATCATCAACTATGAGAGACAAAATGAGAAAAAAAAATTCTGAAAATCACATTGTCTGATTTTTAAAGAATTTATTTGCAAATAATGGTGGAAAATAAGTATTTGGTCAATAACAAAAGTTCATCTCAATACTTTGTTATATATCCTTTGTTTGCAATGACAGAGGTCAAACGTTTTCTGTAAGTCTTCACAAGGTTGGCACACACCGTTGCTGGTATGTTGGCCCATTCCTCCATGCACATCTCCTCTAGAGCAGTGATGTTTTGGGGCTGTCAGTGGGCAACACAGACTTTCAACTCCCTCCAAAGGTTTTCTATGGGGTAGAGATCTGGAGACTGGCTAGGCCACTCCAGGACCTTGAAATGCTTCTTACGAAGCCACTCCTTTGTTGCCCTGGCAGTGTGCTTGGGATCATTGTCATGCTGAAAGACCCAGCCACATTTCATCTTCAATGCCCTTGCTGATGGAAGGAGGTTTGCACTCAAAATCTCACAATACATGGCCCCATTCATTCTTTCATGTACACGGACCAGTCGTCCTAGTCCCTTTGCAGAGAAACAGCCCCAAAGCATGATGTTGCCACCCCCATGCTTCACAGTTGGTATGGTGTTCTTTGGATGCAAACAAGTTGTGTTTGTACCAAACAGTTCTACTTTGGTTTCATCTGACCATAAGACATTCTCCCAATACTCTTACGGAACATCCAAATGCTCTCTAGCAAACTTCAGATGCGCCCGGATATGTACTGGCTAAAGCAGGGGAACACGTCTGGCACTGCAAGATCTGAGTCCCTGGCGGCGTAGTGTTTTACTAACGGTCGCCTTTGTAACGTTGGTCTCAGCTTTCTGCAGGTCATTCACCAGGTCCCCCCGTGTGGTTCTAGGATTTTTGCTCACCGTTCTTGTGATCATTTTGACCCCACGGGCTGAGATCTTTCGTGGAGCCCCTGATCGAGGGAGATTACCAGTGGTCTTGTAGGTCTCCCATTTTCTGATTATTGCTCCCACAGTAGATTTCTTCACACCAAGCTGCTTGCCTATTGCAGATTCAGTCTTCCCAGCCTGGTGCAGGTCTACAATTTTGTTTCTGGTGTCCTTCGACAGCTCTTTGGTCTTCACCATAGTGGAGTTTGGAGTGTGACTGTTTGAGGTTGTGGGCAGGTGTCTTTTATACTTTTAACGAGTTTAAACAGGTGCCATTAATACAAGTAATGAGTGGAGGACAGAGAAGCCTCTCAAAGAAGAAGTTACAGGTCTGTGACAGCCAGAAATCTTGCTTGTTTGTAGGTGACCAAATGCTTATTTTCCACCATTATTTGCAAATAAATTCTTTAAAAATCAGACAATGTGATTTTCTGATTTTTTTTTTCTCATTTTGTCTCTCATAGTTGAGGTCTACCTATGATGTCAATTACAGGCCTCTCTCATTTTTTTAAGTGGGAGAACTTGCACAATTGGTGACTGACTAAATACTTTTTTCCCCCACTGTAGTAGTTTCTTACAACATAAAAAATGGACTGGCAAGCCCAGAAACATCAAAAGGCCTGAAAAGACCACTGAAAGACAATTAAAGTAGATAAGCATTTGTTCCTTGGTTAAGAAAAGCACCTCTGCAACATCTAGTCAGGAAAGTCAGGAAAACCCTTGAGGAGAGGCGTGTCAATGTCAAGTCTACAAGAGATGCATTAATGAATTTCAATAAAGAGTTTACTTCAAGATGCAAACCACTGGTAACACTCAAGAACAGAAAGGCAAGAACTGAATACTAAAAAGCTTGCCCAGGTCTGGAACAAGAATCACTGGACAGATGAAAGCAAGATTAACTTAAATAGGGAGAAGGTCAGGAAGGGTTTAAGAAGCAATGCCACTTGATGTATGGCTGCCAATGGAACTGTGTCACTGATGTTTATTGATGACATGACTGCTTATAGATGTGTATAAAGCTATACTTTCTGCTCAAATTTGTCAAATGTGGAATGACTAATAGGATGGTTCCTCACAGAACAGAGAGATAATGATCCAGAAAATAACATAAAAGACACCCAAAAGCAAAGCAAAAAAAAATTACATGGCCAAGTCAGTCACCTGACCTCAACCCAACTGGCCATACTTGACAAAACTGAGGGCAGAAAAGGCCTGGTAAAGCAAAAGGAAGGCAAATCAGCATTTGGTTATGTCCATGGGTTTCAGACTTCAGGTGGTCATTGACTACAACAGATTTGCATTCAAGGGTCAAAAAGACATCTTACTTTTGAGCCTGTGAAAATGGAAAGAGTATGTATGGCTCTAATTGCAGTTAATTTTACTTGAATTGAAGCTGAAAGTCTACATTTTAATCACATCTTGGCCTTATTGGCCTTATTGGCCTTACTCAGCACTAAACCAATGTACTTTAGTATTTTTTTACGTCCCTCAGAAAACCGAAAGACCCTGGTCAACAGACAAACCTAGTTTCCAGGATTATGTAACCTCACATCTATACATTTGTATGTGTTGTGAGTGATCCATGGTAAGTATTGGGCCCTGACATGTTGATTCTCATGACAATAAAGTCTTAAAAAGTTCTTGGTTTGTTCTTTTGCATCTTTAGATTGAGGGTGGTATCTTGGGAGTTAAACTTACTGAAATTTGCTTCATAAATGCTATTCAGATCTAGGTCTGGGATCATTAGATTCTTTATTTTCTGTGTCGCACACATGGAACAATGCATCAGCCTTAGTATTGTGAGATCCTGGACGATAAGTATGTTAAGTAGTGAAAAAATTGTGAGAAAAACAGGGACCAACAAGCCTGACAGGAATTTAGTCACTTAACAGATTAGAGGTATTGTAGTTTCTTACAGATTTTAAATAATGAGAAATTGGTGTTTTGCACCCTCTAGCTAATAATGGTCTTCATCCAAGGCCAACTTCTTGGCAAGTAACTGGCATGGCATCTTCTATGCCATACATATGCTTGGCAGGTGTCAGTTTATGGGAAAAGTGGGCTAGAAGTTAAAGTTTACATGGTCCACCATGATATTAGGACAGCCCTAAATCCAACACTGAAAGCATTTACCTTCTCTACAAAGGGCTTTATGGGTTCTGGATGTGAACCTGATTTGAACTTTGGAACTCCTTAATAGAATTGGGTATTGGCCACTTAGCAACAACATTCATTTTCCAATCATCCATAATTACTCCCTCAGCACTAATGACATAACCTAAGAAAAGCATTCATGATAAATAAAACATATATCTCTATGATAACGAAGACAGGTGGTAAATTGTGGCACTGGAGATGCTTGCACTGATCCAGACGAATAGTTAGTCCATCTAATGAAAGCCCTAGACTTACCACATTGTGTAGCTCCTTAATATCCACTATCTGTATGATGGCAAAGTATTTTGTAGAGTTAATCTTGTAGTTACAAGCCAGATTCTGGCAGAAGTAAAATGTAATAATAGGTTTACTAGCCAGAGCTTGTGATAGTTAACGGAGCAAGATGCAATGAAGAAGAGCACAAATATAAGGGCAACCAAAGTAGACAATGACAAGACTAAACAAGAAACTTGGTCATAACCAAGTGAACAAACAACCAAGCAACCAAAAAAAATCAAACAACAAGCCAAGATTATACACAAGATAACAAACACTACACTCACCTTTTCTTCGCAGTTCTCAATTTACATTTGCTTGTGGCCTATTAGGCTTGTAAAGACTTCATAGTGATGTAGGCACAATTTGTTTACATTTTTACCATTATCCAAGTCAAAACATTTCAGGGACATTTATTTTTAGGAATGTATTTATGAAGATGAACCTTTGTTCATATTTTAATAAAATATTGTTAATGTATGTGTGTCTAGGTCACAGCGTGAGACACATTGCCCTTACATTGTCTGTCCAAGGACTTAAACCCTTGGGACTAATATTGGAAACCACTGTCAGAAATCTTGATGGTAATCATGACTCTGGTATGACCCAATAGTCCTGCAACTGATCAACTAGCAAACCCTTCAGTGCATCTCCAACTAATGCTGTAAACTTGCATCTGTAGTTCTGGCCATACAGAGAATATTAGGTCCAATGATGCTTTCAGAAGATCATTAAGGCTCTAATCAAAGCCAAGGTCTACGGAGCAATGCTCCTGGGACCACTGCTTAGCTCTACCAATCATATTAGGTGTTTTTTGTCTCCGCATGGTCCATCTGCACAGATCTGAACCACATTTCCTTCGATGCTAACAAGATTAATTGTGCATTTAAGGCATGTTATTTTACATTCCCTTTAAAAGTACATTTTACTTTGCTGTATAGTGTAGGGAAACACTTTACCTGACCTAAAAAAAAAAAAAACAAGACATTTGTTTATTGTAATCTACTAGACCAAAGGTAAACATTTGTGTAAAAAATTAGATGCACACAATTTCTCATGTCTGTGGCTGTACATCTTTAAATTGGTATAATCTCAAAAAGAAAAACCAGTACATCTAACAAAAAAATATCCATTGAGTGGCAGTTCTGTAGATCAAAAAGACTCGGTTTTAAGATGAAAATAACTCAGATAATCACTCTGTACAAATGTGGTTAGCATCTCAGAATGTTGAAAATTGAGGCAAGTGGGCTCCAACAGCAAAAGACAATGTCGAAGTTCCTCTTCTGTTAGCCAAGAAGAGAAAGCCGCTTTGGGCATTAGATCACCAAACCTGGACAACAGTCTAGGCTGGTGAAGGTGGTGTAAAGGTATGGGGAACTGTAATGTGCTAAACAGGTTCAGAAGCTTGCAGAGATAAAATACAAAAGGAGGTTAAAATAAACACAACACAAAATAAACATAGCCATTACACAGGTCAAGGTCAGTTCCAAAAGGCAGATATAAGGCCAAAGCACAAACATAACACAGAGCAAACAATCCAAAAGGGCAAAGGCAAAAACAAAGTCCAAAATGGAGGCAGAGGTGTGTAAATCCAGTAACAAAACACAGGCAAACAATCCAAAAGGGAAGAGGAAAAAAAGCAAAAAAATAAAAACACAAATAGAAGTCATTCATGGAAATGTACACAATTAAATAACGCTTAGTAGACCACCAGATGGGATTCAATACCTTGCAACTGGCCCATGCTAGAATGAAAAGTATGAAAGTGCTTCTGAAAAAAAAAAAAAAATTGTGTGACATAATAATGTAAATGTGAACCATAATCTATACAACATTTTCTGCTCCATCATTGTTTTGTCTTGTGATAACGGGATTGCACTAATTCTGTCATTTTTTTTAACATTTGAGGATAATCAAATCAAATTTAGTTGTATAGTGCTATAGTGTAGTTTTTTACAACACAAAAAGACATGAAAAATCTAAGACCCCCAGTGAGCAAACCAACTGCAACAGTGGTGAGGAAAATCCCCCTCAGAGCTGGAGGAAGAAAACTTTGGAAGGAAACAAGACTCACAAGGGGGGACCCATCCTCCTCTGACCAGAACTATTTATAAATTATTGACAAAAATCACCAAACTACCCAAACTGGTGTACTGCTCAGGTGTGTAACATATTCTTAATTATAACACAAAGCATGGTGTACTATAACTTAATGTAGTCATAGCAGTGATGGTAAGAGTAATGAGAGTAATGATAGTTAATAGTGGTAATAGTGGAGTTCATTTAGGTTTTAACATGGTCATTAGATGGTAGCATAATCATGGCCTGTGCCACGGTGAAAGTTATTATATACGTGGACAAAATTGTTGGTACCCCTTGGTTAATGAAAGAAAAACCCACAATGGTCAACTTGAATCTGATAAAAGTAATAATAAATATAAATTCTATGAAAATGAACAAAGGAAATCCAACATTGATTTTGAACCATGCTTCAACAGAATTATTTTAAAAAGTAAACTCATTAAACAGGCCTGGACAAAAATTATGGTACCAATGAAAATAATGTGACCAAAGAGACATGTTATATCAAGGTGTACCAATCATGTAAACAGGCAGTGGGCCTATACATAGGGCTACAGGTGTGGTGCCACACTCAACATGGACCAGATGAAGCGAAGGAAAGCTGAGTTGTCTCAGGAGATTAGAAAGAAAATTATAGACAAGCATGTTGAAGGTAAAGGTTATAGACCATTTCCAAGCAGTTTGATGTTCCTGTGACTACAGTTGCACATATTATTCAGGAATTTAAGATCCATGGGACTGTAGCCAACCTCCCTGGACGTGGCCGCAGGAGGAAAGTTTATGACAAATCAAAGAGACAGAGCCCAGAAAAACTTCTTAAAGAGATTAAAGGTGAACTTCAAGCTCAAGGAACATCAGTGTCAGATCGCACCATCCGTCGTTGTTTGAGCCAAAGTGGACTTCATGGGAGACAACCAAGAAGGACACCATTGTTGAAAACAAATCATAAAAAAGCCAGACTAGAATTTGCCAAAGTACATGTTCACAAGCCCCAAAGCTTCTGGGAGAATATCCTATGGACAGATGAGACAAAAATGGAACATCAGCTCTATGTTCACAGATGGAACAATTAAGCATATCAAGAAAAGAACACTGTCCCTACTGTGAAACACGGAGGAGGCTCTGTTATGTTCTGCAGCTGCTTTGCTGCATATGGCACAGGGTGTCTTGAATCTGTGCAGGGTACAATGAAATCTGAAGACTATCAAGGGATTCTAGAGAGAAATGTGCTGCCCGGTGTCAGAAAGCTTGGTCTCAGTCACAGGTCATGGGTCTTGCAACAGGATAATGACCCCAAAACACAGCTAAAAACACCTAAGAGGAAAACATTGGACTTTTCTGAAGTGGCCTTCTATGAGCCCTGACCTAAATCCTATTGAGCATCTTTGGAAGGAGCTGAAACATGTCATCTGGAAAAGGCACCCTTCAAACCTGAGACAACTGGAGCAGTTTGCTCATGAGGAGTGGGCCAAAATACCTGCTGAAAGGTGCAGAAGTTATAGGAATTGTTTGATTGCAGTGATTTCCTCAAAAGGTTGTGCAACAAAATATTAAGTTAAGGGTACCATAATTTTTGTCCAGGCCTGTTTCACGAGTTTATTTTTTTTAATAATTCTGTTGAAGCATGGTTGAAAAGCAATGTCTGATTTTCATTGGTTAATGTTTATAGCATTTTTATATATTATTACTTTTGTCAGATTCAGTTTATTTCTGTGACCATGGGTTTTTCTTCCATTAACAATTAAATCTGCCAAGTGTGAGCCTGGCATTAGTTGGCATATATGGATGTCAAAATGATCAATCGTGATGATTACACCCCTGTTCTGATGGATATTGTGGATTATGAAGATCATAATGTTAAATTTTGCTGTGTCGCTCACCCCATCCTAACCTGTAAAAAATAAGAGAGGACCTATTTATTCATAGGTGGAAGATAATTTGATTGTCTCTAGTCTCTGTCTTTCCTGTACACTGCATTTCAAGTTATGTTGCTTTCTTCTGACGCAGTATGTGGGATACAAATGCTTGGATCCAATAATACATCACACACTCTGAAACACTGAGACCCGACTCAGAGGCCATATGTGAGAGGGGGGGAGCCTTATTGAAAAATAATCTAATAAAATGAGCGTGATGGAGACACATTCTCTCAACTCCACTCTGTCTAGGGAGGGGCAAGATAATTGGTAAATGAAAGAAAAAAGTCAGCACATGGTGAAGGTAGGTTATGCTTTTAGACACATTTTCACACACTAGTTCATTGTAGAGTAACCTGACGCTGGAGCTTTATATTAACTGAGGATTGCAACATCTACAATGTAAATCTAGCCATTTTATTTACTATCTAAAATTTGTCTTCTGAATTTTTTAACAGTAATAATGGTAAAGGAGTGGTAGATACCAGTTATGGTTCTGTTAGATCTTCCTAGACAGGTTGGAAAACTCGAACAGTCTTCAGATGGTTCTTTTTTCCTTGCAATTATTGGTAGTCTAGTAGGATATAACATGGAATCTTGCAGGGATAAGTTCTTAGGTCACTTCTATTTATTTTGTAAATGCTTCTATTAGACTAAATCCTACAAGACACCAAACTTGCTTAATGTAGTTATGCTAATGAAAATGATGAAAAGTATCACTGAATGATTATGGCCATACATATTTTCTGTGCCAATGTATTAACACATACATAACTATATAGGGCTTAATTTCCTTTAATTAAATAAGGATAAAACTTGTTATTGTGAAATTATTCTGCAACAAATCCAGAATCAAATGTTTAAAGCAACATTATGTAGCATTTTTTTGCATTATCTTCAAAATCACTTTGAAGCTCCACTAACATGTAATATGGAGACTGGAGCCCATGTCATCTTTCACTTTGGGCACGGGAACGCTGCTACTGTACTATGTAACTTTGGTGAAGCAGGCAGAACAGTGCTTGCGGGAACTAGGTAATGCTACGTAAGATTTTGTAATATTACTTTCTGTGTCAGTCCACATGCTTTTCTTTACCGCATCTCAGCTTGTCAACAAATGCATGCAAGTATGTCCTTCTTGTGGGGTGGCACAAAGTGTGAATCCCACTTTCTGACTGTAGGGGGAGTCCAGGAGCAAGAAATAACAATTTAAGCATTATACTGCTTTAATGACTCTAGAAGATTAGAATTTGAATTAAGAAAATAAACAACAAATTAGTCCTAGTCCTGGCCTACAAGGAATTTTGAAGGAAATAATCCATGACTAGGCCTAATTCCAGAAAAACACCCCTGTTTGTTTAAGATAAACATATAGAAGTGTGCAAAAGTTTGACCTTTTACCATGGTCTCTGGCCATGGCTTGCAAAGTATTTTCAGTTAGCTGCATCCACAGTATATAATGTAATTAAGAAATGCCAGTTAACAGTAACAGCAAATGTCCAGTTGAGGTCTGAAAGACCAAGAAAACTTCTTGTAGGATTACAAGTCAAAGGCAAAGATTTGACTGTAGAAGCTCTTCATGACTTAGCAGACTCTGGAGTGCTGGTGCACTGTTCTACTGTCATGACACATGCACAAACATGACCTGCATTGAAGAAGAAAACCTTTTCTGTGTTTCCAATATTGCTGAAATTTACAAAGAAGTCATGTGAAGTTTTTGGATGCAATGAGCAAAGGTATGTTTGGAGAAAAAAGGGTGCAGAATGTCATGAAAGGAACACCACTCCAACTGCTGAGTATGCAGGTGGATTGATCATGCTTTTGAGTTGCAGCCAGTGCCACAGTAAACATTTTACTTGTAGAGGCAAGCATGGATTTAATATATACCCAAATGATGTAAGCCAGCATCATACCATCTTTAAAGTGGATGCCTTCTACAGCAGTATAAGAACACTTGATACTTTAGCAAGCACACAACCTACAACAGCTATTGTAACCTTTACAAAGAGCTGTGAACAACAATACACTAATAAAGCAGCTAATAAAGCATATAATCACAGTGTAACTACTATGCGTATCTAAAACATACAGACAATGACAGCTAACAAGGTCAAATTGAAATGACAGACCACTTCGACTCTCTGTGTTTTCATGCTGTTAACTGCAGCCTGGCTGTTCCCGGACTGGGAAAAGCAAAACAGATTTTTGGTTAAACAGAGAAATCGTGACTCTCCTTTGTCCCCTCAGACACCTGCAGGTGTCACCAGGTGACGCAGACTGATTTGAACACAAACAAATCAAACTTACTCTCAATCTCACATCCTCTCTGTCGTCCTCCCGTTCTCATATACGCGCACACAAACAGGTTTGAAGGGTGCCTTTTCCAGACGGCATGTTTCAGCTCCTTCCAAAGATGCTCAATAGGATTTAGGTCAGGGCTCATAGAAGGCCACTTCAGAATAGTCCAATGTTTTTCCTCTTAGCCATTTTTGGGTGTATTTAGCTCTGTGTTTTGAATCATTATCCTGTTGCAAGACCCATGACCTGCAACTGAGACCAAGCTTTTTGACACTGGGCAGCACATTTCTCTCTAGAATCCCTTGATAGTCTTCAGATTTCATTGTACCCTGCACAGATTCAAGACACCCTGTGCCATATGCAGCAAAGCACGAAATGGCATGAACCAGTGTGTACCAAGATCTGAGGTGTGTTTTCTCTTGCTTTGTGGGTCAGCAGCATTATCCAATCAGCACCAATAGGCAGGCACACAATGGATTCTAATAAAGTCTTTCACAAATCAGTTTGGGGTATGCAACAGTGACAAAGGACCACTGTTTCTGTTCATATATATATGTTTTGCTATATTTGGCAGACATTTTGGAATTTTCAGCACCACTGAATTAATCATCAAGCAGGTGTATTTATAATTTTAACCTTAGGTATTTAGCTGTGTGTTTTGAATCATTATCCTGTTGCAAGACCCATGACCTGCAACTGAGACCAAGCTTTTTGACACTGGGCAGCACATTTCTCTCTAGAATCCCTTGATAGTCTTCAGATTTCATTGTACCCTGCACAGATTCAAGACACCCTGTGCCATATGCAGCAAAGCAGCCCCATGACATAACAGAGGCTCCTCCATGTTTCACAGTAGGGACAGTGTTATTTTTTCCATCTGTGAACATAGAGCCAATGTGCCTTGGCAAAAAGTTAAATTTTTGTCTCATCTGTCCATGGACATTATCCCAGAAGCTTTGAGGCTTATCAACATGTAAGTTGGCAAATTCCAGTCTGGCTTTTTTATGATTTGTTTTCAACAATGGTATCCTCCTTGGTAATCTCCCATGAAGTCCACTTCGGCTCAAACAACGATGGATGGTGCGATCTGACACTGATGTTCACCTTTAATCTCTTTAAGTTTTTCTGTCTCTTTGATTTGTCATCAGTTTTCCTCCTGCAGCCACGTCCAGGGAGGTTGGCTACAGTCCCATGGATCTTAAATTTCTGAATAATATGTGCAACTGTAGTCACAGGAACATCAAGCTGCTTGGAAATGATATGAGGTCTTATAACCTTTACCTTTAACATGCTTGTGTATAATTTTCTTTCTAATCTCCTGAGACAACTCTTCCTCTGGTCCATGTTGATTGTGGTACATACCATGTCACCAAACAGCACAGTGACTACCTGTAGCCCTGTGTATAGGCCCACTGACTGATTACAAGATTGTAGACACCTGTGATGCTAATTAGTGGACACACCTTGATTTAACATGTCCCTTTGGTCACATTACTTTTAGGGGTACCATAATTTTTGTCCAGGCCTATTTAATGAGTTTACTTTTTAAAATAATTCTGTTGAAGCATGGTTCAAAATCAATGTTGGATTTTCATTTGTTCATTTTCATAGAATTTATATTTATCATTACTTTTGTCAATTCAAATTCAAGATTTAAGTTATTCCTGTGGCATCTCATTGTGGGTTTTCCTTTCATTAACTGAGGGGTACCAACAATTTTGTCCACATGTGTACATCTTTTGTTGTCCTGCTGTAGATCTATGTCTGCCGTGAGTGCTGTCAAGACAGAAAAAATAAATGGAATGACTGAAAGACCCCTAGTTATTAGATAATTATTAACATATTAAAATAAACTGAATAAATTGACCTCATTCAATTAGGTTTACATCCTGTAAGCAGACCATACCTTTGCACATTATAGTGGACAGTCTTGTTTTATTTGTTGAATTGAAAATATGTGAGATGGACAAAGACTATGGGACAGTTTTACAGTATGATTTATTTTGTTCCTGCAGTTGTGGTCAGAAGTTTACATACACATAGCCTGCAACAAGCTTCTGGAAGCACAGTAAAGTGATCAGGGGCAGGGCTTCCAGGTTTACCTACATGTATTGTTAAAGGTCACTGAACGAAATGGCATGAACCAGTGTGTACCAAGATCTGAGGTGTGTTTTCTCTTGCTTTGTGGGTCAGCAGCATTATCCAATCAGCACCAATAGGCAGGCACACAATGGATTCTAATAAAGTCTTTCACAAATCAGTTTGGGGTATGCAACAGTGACAAAGGACCACTGTTTCATATATATATGTTTTGCTATATTTGGCAGACATTTTGGAATTTTCAGCACCACTGAATTAATCATCAAGCAGGTGTATTGATAATTTTAACCTTATGTTGATTAAAAACAAAACAAAAACACAAACAAACCAAAAAACCCACCAATTTAAAACTTAAGAAACAATTGTTGAATGATGCTCAACTTGTCTCTTCAGAATTCCCTATGGGTTTAGATCAGAAGACATACTTGGCCACTGAATCACTCTCACCCTGTTCTTCTTCAGAAATGCAACAATGACCTTATAATATAGTGTTTTGGATAATTGTCATGCTGGAAAAGTGAAAGACAACCAATCTGTATTCCTTTGCAATGCCAAAACACAAACAAACAAAAAGCCCCACCAATTTAAAACTTAAGAAACTATTGTTTTTTGTTTGTTATTAAAGATATTATTATTATTCTGCCTCAGAAAAAAGAACATAGAAAACGTCACTAAAATGAAAAAGCATTTTAAGTGAGCTTGATTTAAGAAATAATATTGTTATTATAATATTGCTTCTTATGTACATATACAATATTGACTGATAAAAGCGTTAACATTAAATAAATAAACAACTGATTATGATTTCTGAGTGATTGTGTTAGCTAGCTTACAAGTGACTGTCCAAAGAAGAGAACGGGAAAAAGAAGAAGAGAATGTTGTTGGTCGCCGTGCAGATATTTAGATGTATATAACATGTGTGTAAACTATCTGATTCAATGTAATATGCACTGTCTTCCGTATCGGTCGTGTTAAGATTAGCGAAGCTGCGTCTGTCGCTGTGATTGGCTGTGCTCGTTGGCCAAGTATCACGGGATAGCAAGATGTCCGCGTTCGTTTGAAAATGTGTGTTTACTTGCTTCCTATGGCCTAACTCTGCGTTTAATCCATTTTGTGCTGAGCTTTACTATCCTCACAATTTAGTGTTGTAGGTGTCAACTGAAGGAAAGGAACGGACTCCGAGACAAGAACTAGACTATTCGTTATTACCAGGTTTGCTTGAGACCATGGTTTGATAGCTCCTCTGCTAATGCTATGCTAGCTTGCTAACGTTGAAAAGGCCAGTCGAGTTAGCCACTGTACGTCCGTTACTCACTGTTTTAATGTCTCTCGTAGAAATAATGCTGATATTGGGAACTCATGTCGAACGTGTATGAAGAGAGAGCCACAATGATAGCCGCCGGGAAATGGCAGTCGTTTGTCCCGTTCGGTCGTGAGCACTGCAAGAATCATCCGAACGCCGTGAACCTCCAGTTGCGCCAGCTGCAGCCCGCCTCAGAGCTCTGGTCCTCAGATGGAGCGGCCGGACTCGTAGGTTCGCTTCAGGAGGTCAGCCTCCAAGAGCGCCAGAAGGTAGCCTGTCCTCTCCTGAACTATTGTGTACTACACTACACATACTCACACACACGGTTTTGGCTTCCCGTAAGAGCTTCATAGCTACATGTTCCGGTGATTCGATTAACCCAAAAACGGGATTGTTTGTAACCTGGGCCCTTGCCCTTCATGGATCATACAGATGTGCCCGTTAATAATAATAATAATAATAATAATAGTTTAATCCAAATTGTCCTTAACATCATTCTCTGAGGTGTAATTTAATTAGTCTTAGACATGACCGAATAAGTTGAATAAAGGTGATTGGAAACTCATTTGCAACTGGAGATATGGTTAAACATGAATCATCAGTGCTAGGTGAAGTAAACTCCTAGAACAAGCTTACCTTAACTCAAACTTTGCTTTACTGATGAAGTTTTGATATTGTGTGAAGCATCAACTCTGGATTCAACCTCCAGTGAACTAAAGGAAAATGACCTTTTAAAAAGAGATGGCAAGAGTGTTTCACAAATGAGCCAATGGCCGTGAATGAAGAGAATTCGGAAAGGACGCAGAAGAAGAAGAAAAAAAAAACGGTCATATTTGATGCCACTAATAATCTGTGTCCAGAAAGTAATGTTTATAGTATTGTTTTTATGCAGCATGCTGAGTTAAAGGGGGGAAAAAAAACTAGTCCTGGGCTAGCCCTAAACTAGCCCTACCCTCTGTGCAAACCATGAGGATCTTTAATGATGTTTAATCTATATAATTACCTGTATTCCTGATGGATTACAAGTACTTTTCTTAACAAATGCATTCAAGACCATGTTGCAAACATTAGTCACACCCCAATGAAAGTCTTAGGAGCAAAGCCAAAGTTTGGCGTCGCAAAGGAATACAGAAAAATGTATGCTACCTCCAGTGAAACATGGTGGGGGCAGCTGGTGTTGGGGATGCTACCATCACTCCGTGCCCTTGGTTGTCTTTTACTTTTCCAGCATGACAATGATCTAAAACCAGGCCATTGTTGCATTTCTAAAGAAGAACAGGGTGAGAGTGATTCAGTGGCCAAGTATGTCTTCTGATCTGAACCCATTGGGATTTCTGAAGAGACAAGTTGAGCATCATTCTCCATACAGCATCCAGGAGGTTTCTAAAAGAGGCTCTTTTTGAAGATTGGAAAGTTTGCTGTTTCAGTATGTTGCCAGCTTGTTTATTCCATGTTTAGAAGACTTGGCGCTGTCCTTAAAATCATTGCCTTACAAAACACTAGATAATTAAGTAATTTGTGTTGTGGGGTGTATTAATCTTTAACAAATTTAGGTAAAACTGAAGATCTAAAAATAATATTATTAACTTCCCCTCAATGGTTATATGCTAAACAAATGTTATATGAAAATCAGTCTTGCCTAAATTTTGGAAATTGTTCTTGTGTTCAGTAAGATTAAAATCTTACTTTTTCAAAGGGGAGGGGGTGTATTCATTTATGCTGAGCACTGTATGTAATATTGTGCTAGTAGAGCCCAATACCAGCTAACCCTTAGTGTAAATGCTTTGCTCTGCTATTCTTTATGACTTATCTGCAAGGCTTCAGTTTATGAGAGGTGAAATGTGGGGAGTGTCTATAAGTGGTTCTTTGTTTGACAGGAATCTTGGCAGCTCAGGAAGGGCTCCACTGTTACAACTGATGAAGCTGAATATGAAGAGGAGCTGTACGCAGCAGGACATATGGTCATCTGGAGTCGGGGTAGCAAGAGTCAAGCTTCCTATGTATACAAAGCTTTCACAGTGGACAGCCTAGTCCAGCAGGTATTGCCAGTATTGGTAGATTTACAGAGGTATAAAATAAGGGTGCATAGTGTGGCAAAAAAAGAATGCCACACATTAATAGGAGTGTAATGGTACAAGTCACGTTTTGGTACACACAAATTTAACACAAAATGCCACTTTTAATGATGACTCCAGTTTCAAAATTATTCAGCCCCTGTATAGAATTCCTCAATAGAGAATACAGTTACAAATCACGTGGCAAATAAAGGGCATTTATTTGTTGCATCAGGTTTGCCTGAGATAAAACATGTTAAATACCTGTAATGTTTAAGTGCATGTTAGAAATATTTCTCAAGGGAGTTGTCGTAATTGCCTTGTACAAACAAGGAAAAGGATTTTAAAAAGGAGCAAAGGCACTGAATGGGCCTAGAGATACAGCTGAAAGCATAGTTTGCAAAAGGAAACTATCCTTGGATGCCACTAGATTCCTGAGGAGGCAGGTGGTCAAAAACCCTCCAGTAACTGCAAAATACCTGCAGCAAGATTTGGTGGCAGGTACTAAGATTTGTTTTTACAGTAAGGCACATTATGCCATGAATATTAGTGAACTGTAGGCTGTTGCTGATGAGGAATTGGCTAAGATTTCTCAGGAACGCTGCCAAAAGCTGGTGTCTGGCTGTGCATCATTTTTGCAGCTGGTCATAACAGCAAAATGGTCATTTTGTAATTTGTGGCAGCTACAGTGCTTGGGTTGCATGGAAGTCTTATTTAAACCTCTTTAATTGACCCAAGCATCTGGCCAGTATGGGGGGGAATACTGTCAATGTACATGATATGTTCAGAAAAGCGTATTGTGACTAAAAACTGCTTTTATAAAAACATAATGGGAAGATGCATTTAAAATGCACCATATGTTGAGATGACACAGACTAGATAATAAGTAACTATGTGTATAGTGTAGTATAGTATATGGAATTAACATGGTTGATGCCTAATGTGGGAAAAGTGCTATGTAATTGTCATTTTAAGTAATACCAAGTATTTATTTGTCTGATGTTGTAGACAGTCTGCTTTATCCTTAAACATTGTCATTTATTTCACTGTGCCTCTGTAGGCTTTGTGGTGTAATTTCACTGTTCCTCAATCTCGTAAAGATGGTAAGCAGCATTTACATCGTCGCTTTGTAATTAAATGTGTTCTCATGTGTCCATACTGTTGATTTTGCAAAATGATGATTGATGCAATTATTGACCTGATCCCTGTCTTTAAACTTTCTTTAAACTAGAAAAGGATATAATTGAACAAGGCATCTGCATAGTCCAGAGCATGTGTGTGAATGTCCACACTGTGAGTGGAAAGGACTTCATCTCTCCACTACCTTTTCAGGTATGGTAGCATACAGTGTACCACACTGGAGCTTTAGTGATGTTTTATGCTACATCATCACTTTCAAAACAAGTATTTATTTATTTATGTTCACAGATAAAAAAAACTGTTCTTAAAAATAATTATTTGTGATATTTGAAATATTTACAAATGTTTCCCTCACATCACAGAGCACTGTTACCCTTTTTTGCATACCATTAGTTGGCCCTGTGTGGGATTTAAAAAGCCTAATCATAATGATTTCCTTAGCTGCTGATGTTGGCTAGATTTTGTTCATTCCACTCTTGTACTAGTAGTAATGGCTGATTTGGCACAGTGACAACACAAAGGGGCTTGCTTGCAGGTGACAAGCATCATCATTCGCAGAACACATTTAACAGACTTGGCAAATGCTGTTGTTTCACAAGAACTCTGATGTGATCTGATTATTTTACTGTTTAATTTTTATGGACAATTTGTGCAGTGATAAGTTGGCTAATTTGAAAATGTAAAAAATTTCCCTTATAATTAATAATGTCACCACTATAGCTCACACACAATGACTGTTCTAAAGTAATTGCTGCATATGATGTGCATATAAATCAGTTTTCTTCTTTGTGTGAGTGGGTAAATGGCAAACCTGAAGTGGGAGTGGGAATGGTGTCATTGCTTCCACCCCCCCACCCCCCCATAATTAAAAAATTCTAGTTGTCCCTTACACTGAATGACAATTTCATATAAATGGACTTTATTCCAAAATTTATAGTAAAATAATTTGGCAAAAATCAATGACGTAGGATGTTTAAGGATTAAGGATGTTTCTTGTTTCTCCCGTAAATTTGTCATTTTGTAGATTGGTTTGTTCTGATGCTGACAATATATAATGCAAGAAGCTAAACTGTGTCTTACATGAGATTATTACTCTGTAATGATTAAAGGCATGAAAATATACGCTTGGTGTACATATGTATTTGTTCACCATTATGTAAATACGTTAAAATAAACACTGCAGACGTTTATGACATTTGTTTCTAGAAGTCTGAATAGGTATATCTATGCTGCAGGATGCAGATAATGCCTGTTTGTGGCACCTCAGTGATGGTGGCATACATCTAGCACAAACAAAAATAGGCCTGGACATTTAGAGTTGGATTTAATTAGGTGTAATGATAGTTCCATGCGCATGAAAGCATAATTAATATCCATTTACCCTTATCTCTGCCATTTAGGTCTCTACCCTGTGGCCAACCAAGTTCGGCTTGCTTTTTGAGCGCAAAAACATCACATCTGATGCTCCCATGAGTCCTATAAGGTACTAGATTTTTTCCATTCTCACTGGCCTTTGGTAGTAATCGCAAAATACTATCTAGGCTTTGTGTGGTTTTAAATATCCTAAATTACTGTTTTTTTAAGGGGCTTCTGGGATAGGTTTTGCATTTATATTTTTTGTTTTCTGTCAGGGAGCCTCTTCCGACTCTCTTTAGCATGCTTCATCCGTTGGATGAAATAGCACCTGTTGTCTGCAAGTCCACAGGTCTGCACCCGTCTTATCTTTCTCTTATTAACTGTCTGATACATACCTTCATTTTCTGAAGAAGTACACTGTATGAAGATAAAATATAAATTGTTAAAATGATCATTTACTTGTGTTTTGGTGGGATTTAACACCTTCCCAGTTATTCTGTAAAATAGGATTAGATGTCATGGTTTCGTAGTATGTAAGATGCTATATCAGCTGCTTGTATCCTCTTCTCATTTAATGCTTTTTTTTTTTTTATTCCAAACAACATTCCATATTCAAATATCTGCCATATAACAAAAATGAAGATGAGCATGTGGATGTCAATATATTTTGACAACTGCACTGGTCACTAGTAGAGATCACGCAATACCACTTGTTAATGGTACTGAAATCTAATTGTTGGTGTCCTGTGTCTGGCAGGCCTGTTTGAGTCAGTGCGCCTGCAATATGTATCCGACAGCACACTTCGAGTGGTTTTCTCCTGTGAGGAACCTTCTATCATTGTGACCTATGATGCACTGCAGTGCACTCATACTGTCTGGGCTCTGCGCAAAGTCACACCAGAGGTAACAGCGGGACAGCTATGACCGTAGTATTCTGCACCTGCTGATACAGAGTGATGGAATGCATGTAGTTTTTAAGTGACACTTTGAACACTTTGAGTAATTGAATGAGTAACGTTTTGACCTATAATGTTCTGAAGGAGCAGTCCACAGTGCTGAAGTATCCTGGGCAAGACGGTCCTACTCAGACACCTGCCGCTGCCCACAGCTTCCTTGGAGCTCATCTGAGGAATGTGACGCGACTGGACTCTCCTGGGTCACCGCTTCACTGCCACGCCCTGCACAACCAAAGCCGCATCCCAGCTTCCCCCAGCCTGCACTCTCGCACACACTCTCCCAACATCTCCAACATGGCTGCCCTCAGGTTAGCCTGGCTTTGCCCTCGTCACACCCCAGTAAATCTTTAACCCCAAACAATTTACCTTATTTTTGCTTTCGAGTTTTGTTTCGATACTACTCTCAATTATTGTTATAAAGACACTGGGTGCATGTGACTGAAATAACGGTTTAAATAGTAGGCAAGTATTGGATGCTGGTCACAAAATAATGGGGGAAAAAAAAAAAAAAAAAAAAAAAAAATATATATATATATATATATATATATATATATATATATATATATATATATATATATATATATATATATATATATATATAATTGTATTCTGTGGAAGATCAATCATAATGCATTTTTACACCATAGGTGTTTTATCTTTAAAGAAAAAAAAAATATATATATAAATATATATATATAATATATTCATTGTATGTGCTTTCTCATTAGTCGAGCCCACTCCCCTGGCACTGCGGCTCCCTCTTTTACTGGAACACAGCGCTTTAACATGTCATGCCACTCCCCGGCCCCCCGTGGACACAGCCTGTTGGCTTCACCCAACAGCACGCTAAATGATACAGCCCTCCTTCCTGAGATGGAGCCCATCCTGCCTGACCTCTGCATTGAACAGCTGTGGACAGAGACCACTACTACGTCACACAGGCTAGGAGTCCATTTATGTCCCTGAAGTATACCATGCTTATACAAATGGTAAATGTTTCAATAGCTTATGTTCTATGTTTTTTTTTGTTTGTTTGTTTTAGGGAGAAGAGCAGCCAGGCCTCTAAAGTGTTCATCACCTCTGACTTATGTGAGAGCAAATACCTCTGCTTCCTGGTTGAATCCCACCAGCAACTCAGGTTGTTTGTTTTTTATCATTGGTTAATTTTCTCAAGTTGTTGTTTTTGCTGTTCTAAAAAAAAGAATGTTCTTGTACTTCTTGTTTCTACTAATTTTGCAAGGGTATTCATTTCTAAACTGCTTTCTTGTCCTCTTTCTTGTCTGACTGTGCTAGATGTGTGAAGTTTCTTGAGAGCAATGAAACTAACCAACTGATATTTGCGTCACTTACCACCATTCCTGCTAAAGATGCTGCACCCTTGGAGGTAAGGTCTTGTGGTATTACATTTGAGAATTGATTATTGTTACTGAGTGTGCCAACTGAGTCATCAAAGTTTTTGGTGTTTTTGTGTGTTGCTAGGACATTGATGCCTTGCTGGTACTGGAGACCAATGGCAGCCTGGTCTTGTATACTGGAGTCACACGTGTAAGATTTCATTTATTCAGTGTTCTTCTCCCCCTCTTTGTCTACATGTACAGTGGCTTGTGAGTTTACATCCCACTTGGAGTTCTTCCTTTTTTTGTGAATTGAATGTTTATGTAGTGAACCTACAAAAAGCAGTCCAAATTGGTGAGGTGAAACGTGGGGGGTGTCTTATTTTTTTGTTTGTTTTACAGATTTAAAGTGGTAGGTATGCTAAACATTCCAGGTTGTATGACAAAATGGGAAGAATGGGTATACTTTTGCAAGTATACTTTTTATGTTTTATATATATATTCAGAATAGTTAGATGTATTTCTAGTCACATAACATTTGTGATTTTACATGAAACGTATTCTTTAGCCTAAGTAACCTTACTATGAGAACAACACATTGACTCACTTGGTGAGAGGCATGTGGTAGAAGGATACAGTGGTCAAGCATGCAAGGATCGATTATATCAAAGCAAATGGCACTGAACAGATATTTGGGTGGCTACTTCCCATTTTATCCAGCACAAATGTGCCAGTTTAAAATTTTGGTTCGTTATGATCGTTGAATCTTAGTTAGTCTTAATTAGTGTGATGCTGTTCGAGTGGAAGTGAAAGCTCACCAATCAAACATTTAAAAAAATAAAGGTGCTTGAGATGGTTCTTTTGGTTTGTAAAGAACCTTTATATCAAGTGATTGTTCTTTGTACTTTAAAAGGTTCTTTACATTTGCACATCTCTCTTATTCTTTATAGTACCAAAATTGGTTCCTGAATTTTAAAACTGTAGAAAATATTAGCCTAGTTAGCTATTTGGATATGTTTGAAGCCTCTGCAAGCATTTTCTTGATGTTCGTCAATAAGAGCACTTTCCTCCAACAGGCCAAACAGTTGCTTCTGTCTTTGCGTTTAGTTCTTCTGCAGACTGACGTCACATGCTATTGTGAGTTAATTCAGCATGAATTTTAAAGACTTAAGCAGTTGAAGCAGTAGACAACTTTGGAATGTTTTGGAAGCCAGAACAAAATAATAAGTAAGAGCATTCAGTGCCTCAAAGATTGTTTAATGTGGAGCACTTTATATCAAAGCCTTTTCCAGGATAGAATGAAACACAGCTGTTTTCTTATAGAATTAGTATTTGTAGCTGTTGTCCTTCCAATATAAAGAAAAGTTGATTTTGAAAGTGGCTTAAAGGGAATTTCATAAAATAAGCAAATATGACAGCAGTGGGCTGTTTAGACACTGAGAGTGGGCTGTCCCATTTTTTTTAATTTAAAATCATTTGTAGTGCTTCAGTAATTATACACCTCAAGGTTTTGTAAATTACAACATAAGAAATTTAATCAAGCCAAACATGAAACAAATTCCATTTCTCTGCCCTGTTGTACTAAATATCTTTGAACTGAAGAACCACAGTGTATCAACATTTGGCACAAGTTTGAGATTTCGTGCCCTTTGAACAATCTTAAAAGCCACTTCAAAGCTCTGAATGTCCACAGTTAGCACAGCAGTATAGCACAGTGCCATCTGAATATAGATTATTATTACAGCCACATAACATCAAGGCAAAATTGTTTATATAAATAGAAAATGAAATTGGACCGTGAATAGATCCCTGCAGGACACCTTAGTTTGTTTCCAGAAATTTTGATGACACATTCCCTGCCGTCACACTGAGAGCTCATAAATAATTCAGAAACCGTTTACATGCAGAGGCATCAAACCAGTAGTTGACAATCTAATTATCTGCAGGGATTGATCAACTATGTCAGAAGCCTTTGATAAGTCACTGAACATTATTGTGAAACACTATTACCCACAGAAATTGTTTATGTATAATGTGTAACTATAAGAAATAGATTTGTTCAGCTCTGAAACCAGAGTGGAAGGTACTTAAGACAAGGTCGAGAGTTTGTCACCACCCTAAAGTCGGGGCTATACATGAGCTTTTTCCTGAGACGAAAGTCAAGTGCGTACATGTTGCAGTTGTCAACAGAGTTTGAAAAAGAATGAATATAGATTATCTGCACTGTATTATCAAAAACAAATTGTTGTAAAAAAAAAAAAAAAAAAAATTGATGCCAAATTCAGTGTACCAGTAGAGTATTAGGTGTTTAAACAATACTGGTTGTTGCATTCAAGACTTCTGCAGTAATTTGTGTTTGTTTTTTTGTTTTTTTAAATGAAATAGTCCCACCTTTTTTGCAGATGGGTGGACTGACTTAAAACTGTGGCTCTTAAATCGTGGCTACTTAACACCTGGCCACAGCAAGCATGAACATGTCTGTTTCCTCCTTAGGTGAGCAAAGTATTTGTGCAAGGCCTTCTGTCACCAAATTTCACTTTGCCCAATCATCTGCCTCCTTTGAACACCCATCTGGAGAATGTGAGCACTCCTGCCAAGGCAACAGTCCAGCATATGAGCAGACTCGAGGAGGTACCATATTGTTTTTGTGAGGAAGCAAAAAAGGCCTTTTATGAGCTGTATTAAATTGACTTTTATTATATGCATTGACTAGAGACATTTCTCTCTGTTGCTCTGAGAATTAAATCAGTAAAACAAATGAATTCTATCAATTTAGGTGTACAATAGTAAAAAGAACCACTTTAAAACCAAATGTAATTTGAGAATTTGAAGTATGCTTCAGTCACTCAATCACTATATACTGATCATTAGCTTGATAATAATATAAACCACACTGCTGAAATGGCTTTCTCTGTAATCTTACAGGAAAACTGCTTCAGAGCAAATTGATTTAGTGCTATAGCTCCACCTGAGACTTCTACTTTGCCCAGATTACTAATTACATTGTCTGACTGTTATTGTTGTACATTGTCATGAGATACTGCTAAATGACGTGGACTTTCATTTTTCTTTCTCTTTTTCTGACATACAGCCGGACATGCCATCCCCGGTGTCAGGGGTGCGAAGTTTAGTACAGCACCATGAGTCATCCTGGCTGGACGATTCGCCCTTCCAGCAGGCTGCGCCACACATCCAAGCTCTAAGAGACCCTGTCAGCAACCGGGTTACGCTGGTCAGTTGGACTTGATTACAGTAGCGTTGTCATGAGACTGAACTTTGGTGGGACTGAGACTGACCCAACTTTGATAGAATAAAATTTCCAAAATAAAATTATTTTACTTTAGTATAAATTGTCAGCATTTCATACCTATGCTGTGGATGTATTATTTATTAAAACACAGATCGGATCAGTAATAGATCGGTATCAGCCAGTACTCAGGATGGAGATTATTTGTACATGCTTTTCATTTAATGCAGATTAGACATCTCTACTGCTCTAAATATTTATAGAAGCTTAGTTCTGCCAGTTCTCACTTGCACTTCAGCTTCTTCCTCGTATCATTCCTGTACTCAGTTACGTCATTTCCAAGTTCATGCTTGTATTGATTGTAAAACTTTTGGCATACTGATCAGTTCATGGTACAGGGCATAGTGAGCTTTTCTTGAAGCGCGCGTCAATCATGGAACTACCTGAATTAAAAATGCTTCTCTACAATGTTTAAAGCTACTCATACTCATCCATTTTTGTAATGCTTTGAGTAAAAAAAAAAAAGGGTTTGCGTTGTTCTTATTAGGAGACAAGCACAACAAACCCTTTTTATTTTTCTTTTTGTTTTTACTTTTCACATATAAACAGAGGGATAAACAGATTGAGACATTTATAAATAGTGGTATTTAATGGAGAAACCTTTTAATTCTCTGATAGATGCGGATAATATCAACACGCTGCAAAATGGACGCTGCAAGCAGTCACTTACTTTCAAACATCAAAATATTTTTTGTCATCATCTTTAATGTTCATTTTTACTTAGGGTTTCTTAAAACAAGAAAATAGATCTTAAATAAAAAGTAGATAATCTAAAAGTAATTTCCATAAGGAGGCGTGAAGAGTGCATAAATCCCACACTGCTCTCCAAGAAGGGACACTTGCTTAAAAATAAGAGCGCAGTTTAGTGTTTTTGAAATTCAATTTGTCAATTTAAGTCAGCAAGAGTCACAAGATTAGCCAGTTAATCTTAAAAGAAAAAAAAAGCCTTTAATTTGAAAATGTTCTTTTACATGGTAAGATTAAATGTTTTTGAGTGCAGGTAGAGAAAATCAATCATTGTACTTGCCCCTGTGTTACTATAGACAAAAGCTGGTAATTGCTTGTGGCATATGGTGTCCAGGCTGCATTTTCAGTCTGACACAAAAGAAAGTGTGTGTGTCTGTGTCCGCGCATACCAGAGCAGCAGGAACCTGTCATGTCGTTGATGAGGTTCAATAAGGTTCTTGCTCCAGCATCCAGCCTGTCTGTCTGCAGGGCTTGATTTGTCAGGATAGCTGAAGCATGTTTTTTCTGCCACAGGTCTTTTCATTTCAGAGCCGTCAAAACAGTCTTACATGGCTTGAACTTATTTTGGTTCATATGATGTTTGAAGGGTTTTTAATAGATGGTTGCTTTGAGTCCTTGCTGCAAATTAGGTTTATTTACTATATTGATGCATTTTGTTTCTGATGACCAGAATATAATTTGTCCTTTTTTTGGATTTGTATGTTTCAGGAACTCAGTAATGGCTCAATGTTGAGGATCACTGTTCCTGAGGTGGCTACATCAGAGCTAGGTCAGAAGAACATGCAGACACACTAGCCATGCCATGCTGCATATAGCACCTCCAGCTGATTCAATGGATATAAACTATGAAATTCTACACCTAGATCTGCCTTCAGCACACTCTTTTACAACCTCAATCTGGATCTCCTATCCTCTATCCCCCCACAAGTGTAGTACAATTTATGTTTGGATTAAAGTATTCTAGTCTTATTTAGGAAGCCATTTCAGATTAATTTAATGAGCATGCTGTTGTCTGTTGATCATACCCAAATATGTAAAATTTTTATTTATTCATTTATTTTACTTACTTATGGATTCTTACTTACTTTGTTGTTTGACCCCCTCCCATCAGGGCTCAGAAACAGGATATAATCTGATATAATATAATAATGCCTGCTCTTTTTTTTTTTTTCTTCTTTTTAGTGTTCGGTCATATTGCCGGTCACAGCCATTGGGCGTAATTGTCTTGTGGCATATTTGAATGTCTTTATTAATTGGCTTTTTGTCATGACCTGATCTCATTTGCTTCTCCCTAGAATTACTGCAAATAACGACCTCTCCGCCCTCCTATTAAGCCATTCGAATTAAAAGAAGGGTCTGTCCACGTCTAATAAAGTGACATTTTAACCAGCTTTGTTTTGACCTTTTGCAGCTTGTTTGCCAATTAAGATCCTGCCAGATTCATTAAGAGCTTAATTTCATTTCGATCATAGATGATGATTTGTGTTCTGTGTGGTATGGTAGGCCACTAATTACAGGAATGTGTGCTCCCTGCATGTTTACGTTTAAGTAAAGTGTGTGTGTGTGTGTTTTAAGTACCAACCCCCCATTTCCTTTTTTGGGCATTACTTTTGAAGCAGTCTATTTCCTGTCAGCCTTGTACATGCCTCAGTGTACATGCATACATCTTTTACCCACTTTGGTGTTCGGTTATTATTATTTATTTATATATTTTTTTTTTTTTCACATTTCACCCCCCTCTCCACTAAATTTGACCAGGGTAAAATCCTATACACTTCCTGCTGTTTCAATTAATCCTATTGCGCTAATGCCTCCAATGTTGTGCACAATCAGCCCCCCCTGTTTACCGCCTGCTGCTGTGCTTCCATCAGTCACATAGGCCAACGCAATGGCAACCAGCCTCCTATAAATCTCTTGTTGGCAGGGACCCTCTTAACTATAGTCATCCATTTTCTTTACCATGCCCCCCACCTTCCCACCTACTTATGCACTCAAATCCAGGTTTTATTATTACTATCCTTTCACTGGCACCCTTGATTGAAAACTGGTATAGAATTGTTCTAGAATTCAGTTCTAGATTTACCATCATTTACCTCTTCTTAATTTAGATTCAAAATCTTATTTTGTGTACTGAGGTCTACATGTCATGATTCAAAATATCTTGCTGTCATTTCAATCAAGTAGAAGGTTGTGAATTTTAATTATTAGTGTAAATGTGCAACAATAGAATAATACTTGTGTAAACCGTGATAATTTGCAGCTGGCTTGTCTAAATTACCAACTTCCATTCTCTTTCCCCTTCAGTGAAGAGATGCTTGAAGGCTATTCGTTTCATTCTGCCTAAAGATACTGCCATGAAGGTGCTGGTAAAGTGGTACAATAACTATAATGCTCCTGGGGGTCCTAGCCTGCACCAAGAGTGGAATCTGTTTGTCAAATGCTTCATGACACTAATGGGCTATAACACTGAGCGACTTGCTTGGACACGAAATGTGAGTAAAGTAGCTCTTGCCTATACTGTCAGTGCTGTTGGGACAATGAGTTATTTAATGTAACCGTCACTAGACCTGTGTACACCATAAATCAAATAATTAATGCTTTAACTTATGTTGTTGACCCATAAGCCCCTTTCTCTACAGCTCCATTTTGAAGTGCCTCTCTCTCCAGTAATAGCTCCCAAGAAAGCTCGTCCTGCAGAGACTGGCTCTGATGAGGTAAGTGTTCTGGACAAAGACACTTATTATTAATACTCAGTTGTTAAATTATGGTACTGTGTTTGTCGAGAGCCCTTCTAGTGAATACGTTCAGCTACTTAAGTTGCACTCATTACTGACACAGATGTATAGAAGTAGAGATGTTTGCCAATAGAATAAGACTCTAGAACAGATAAACATGAACCTATCAGCATAATGCCTAATGCCAGGCGTGGGCTAGATGGGTTTAAAGCCTCTCAGTATTGAGCAGTGTAACAGTGTTCTCTGGCATGATGGTGCTCCATCCAATTCTTGTGGGATGAGTTGGACATGAGGTGGAATGGTTATATTAGGATCGGATATCGGTCCGGATATTAACAAAATTAGCTAGCTTGGGTATGGGATAATTAGGCCGATCCATGGAACCAATCCTTTCACTTTAATTTGTTGGTGTGAGAATGCACTAAATGTTCAAATAAATAAATGACAAATGGCAATTTAGGACATTTTATATCTGTGTTAATTTGTTATATAAAGTAATGATCAAGTCAATCCTAATGCCTTAAGTCTCTCCCATTTATTAATACAGCAATGGTATCGGATTGGTATCGGTGCATCCCTAGTGGTGATTATCCAACATTCTGACCTCAATAACACGGTTATTAGTAGTTACTCCAACAAAAGCAGGATAAATTGATAAGGTTCATTTATTTATTAATCGATTTTTCTTTCCTCTTGGCCTCTCAAGGACTGGGTGTACCTCTGTGCCTCAGACTATCACTGCCAGGTGTTGGTGCGGCCAGTGCCAGGTTTTCCGGATCTGAAGTCAATATCTCCTCCTGCGAGTATGGAGGACAGCGGGCCAGCAGTAGGTCTGGAGCCGTCTGCTCTGCTCTTCCCTCACATTCCTGCACTGTTTTATGTTCTGCATCTGCTTTATGAGGACTTAAAACTCAACGAGCTTCAGCGCAGTGGTGCCCGTGCCCTCGTGGGCCTCCTGCAGCAGCTGGCCAGGTACACAATTATTGCAGTAAAATAACATTTTTAGAAGTAGTAAAGCCTCTGAAGCTAATAAACAGAAAACAATATTTTCAGTAAATCATATTGTACAGTTACTGTTTTTTTTATTTTTTTTTATAACATTTTAAGGTTAAAACAATCTAAATCAGTCAGTACAGCCTGTGCAAACCTAACTTTTTCAAAAGTTGTATTAACATGACCTCCTCTATGCACGTGTGAAAAAGTAACCAATTCCCTTAAAGGGAAACCTATAAGAAGAGCATTTTGTAGTTGTAAACTGTGAACTGGAAGGCCAACAAAACTCCTTCGACAGAACTATTTGAATGCTGGTAAGAATCACATATATTTAGAATTGCTGTATGAGTGCCAAGAACTTGCAAGCAAATTTAACCAAGAAGGTGGTGCATTGTTTATTGGACCTTGCTTGCACAATGATAATATCATGAAGGAGTCATGAAAAGGAAACTTCATCAGCAATCCCATCACAAAACTGAGAGAACAGATGAGTTTCTAATAAACTAGAGATGCACAAGCAATCGAACAAACTAAACATTACCACAGTGTTTTAGTGAAGGAAAGACCTCACACGAATGTATGTTGAGCACAGAGTTTAAATTAACTGGTTTAACCTAGCAAGTGTGTGCCAGTAATGACTTTTTTTTACCAAAAATTCAGAAATTACCAGAAATTACCAAAAAAAAAAAAAAAAAGGTTTACATATAATTTATCACAAAACAATAAATGATAGTTAAAACAGAGTCATAAAAATGAGTAGACACTGGCTTTAACTTAATCAGCTGCTTAGAGATGTCAGTAGATGCTGATTGTTGGGATACGGTTTGATTAGTCAAAGTATGAATGTTTCAACATTTAATAATGAATGGACCAATAGAAATACTGTAAAATTACTTTGATTAATTTTTTTTTACATTTACTTCCATTGAAGACTTTTTGCTATTTTTGGACTTACAAGGTTTTTATTGTGCAGCGATAATGTACATGTGTATTTATTTGTGTGAGTGGGTGTATATTTTATTTGAATAATTGTGACTGTCGCAAAAATGACAGCTCTCTTTCTGTTGTGAACGAAATGTTCTTTTTGGATAGTTAGCTGAAAAATCTCATCTGATTGTTTCAGAAAATGTCAAGAGCTTGTTTGCTTTTGTGTTGACGGAGGACAGAGAAGCTGAGAGAGCTTGTTTGATTGCTCTTTTGTGTGTGTGTGTGTGTGTGTGTGTGTGTGTGTGTGTGTGTGTGTGTGTGTGTGTTGTAGGCCTAGCCCTTTTCTCTGTCCGTTGTGTGCTTGTGTCCCAAAACTCTTTTGTAGTGAGGATTTATCACATTTATTTGATAGGGGTGTAATTAAGGTGTTAAAGAGATCAGTAATCGTTTGCCTGATGCTGTGGGTTTTTATGGGTCATTGGAGTGTAAAATGGGAGATCATCTTTTAGACCCATTGCCCCTCACCATTCTCCCTAACTGAAAGTTTTTATATAAAAAAAAAACAAGAGCCCATGTTCCACATTTATTTGTGTTAGAATTACTTAAATACTTTTGCTTATCATCTTAGGTGGTTGTCTAAAATGTTACATGGACTTATTTGTACAGTTTTGTGAATTGATTTTACGTAATCGCCAGTGATATCGCATTAAAACCTTCCCTTCAAAGCTGACGACCCACTAATACTAATACTAGAATAAGTGTAATTATTGACACTCTAATTCGTGTGATCGGACTCCTTTCTACTAATTGTTTTTTTCATCCCCTTCATCTCTCTCTTCCTGTTCTCATCAGGGACCTGCAGTTGGAGGAGTACATTGATCTGTACTGGCGCGATTACCCCTCATTCATCAAAACTTTCAAGGAAGCCTGTGTGATCGATCAGGGTAAGTGGCCGATCAATGGCACGGGGGCCCTTCATTAGATTGAAGGCATCTCTATTCATTCAACAAATGATTGTTAAAAATGGGACAAATTATATTATTAAATAAACGTATGCTCTTTATATTATATTTATATATAACTATTTTTTTATGTATACATTGTAGAGCATATAAGTGTTTTGTGCCTCTGCATTTCCTAATTCATGCTCAGAAAGTTCTGACTTTTAAGTCGCATTCTATGACATTACATAACCATGGCCGTGCTTTTGGAAAAAGAAATACCATGTGTCTTTTTGTGCAGTAGTTTTGGTCAGCCATGGGCTTTTATTTCTGTTTTTGGGCCATAATTGTTTATTATTAGTTCCACTAATGAGTAATGATTTGCCTACGTCCACTTAATACAAATGCAAAGACTTTTAAAATGTGTTTTATATCCACACAGCATACAAACGAATGCTAGCTTACTGTCATTTTCCTGGCCTTAAACAACATGAATGAATGCATTTACATGAGAAGGATATTTTAAGTTGGAAAATACAAGCTTCCAGTTGTAATGAATGCAGCATTATTAATCCTATTGATAAAGATTATAAAGGCATTTTAAAAAGAGGAGCTTTTCATGTTATTTAACTATTTTATGTTTATAATATTACATTACATATTACAGTATCACTAATACTAAATGATTTGTTTTCATGTTTTTCATATTGCCTGTATTGCTATGATGGGGAGGATCTTGTGACGAGGGATGAGAACATTTTAAAGCATTCAGCTCTGTTCATTATCATATAAACTATTATAGTCACTGAAGTGATTTAACATTTAACAGATTCTGAACCCTAGTTTAGAGGATAATGTGAATGAAACCTTTGTGTGTGTTTTATGTGTGTGTGTGTGTGTGTGTGTGTGTGTGTGTGTGTGCGCATTTAAAGCTCAGATGGAGGTGATGAACTGGCCGGTGTACCTGAACAATGAGGTGCCCTGTGTGTTTGGCTGGCTCAGCAGTTGTCTAAGAGGACAGGACATGCCTCCATTCCCCTACTTGCCAGGCATTTGTGAGAGAACCAAACTGCTTGTGCTGGTAAGGTTTGGAAAAAATGTTTTCAATCTGTTTTCATTAAATGCTTTAATCTGGACCAGACCAATATTCAGTATTTTAGAAAATGCTCAAAAGGGGGTGCTACTTCATAGATATTGTAAGCAGAACTGTGCTCTTAAAATTGTTGCTTTCATAGAACTGTGTAATGTGTACTCCATGTCCCTAAACCCAGACACATGTTCTATGGAAATGTCAAACAGTTATATGACAGTGCTTCTAGCTAACCATAATGACATTTTACCACCGCTGCTTCCTCCACCAAAGGCACTTTGTGTGTGTGTGTGTGTGTGTGTGTGTGTGTGTGTGTGAGAGAGAGAGAGAGAGAGAGAGAGAGAAAGACATGCATGTCTGAGTGAAGAAGTGAGCGCAAGAGGTGTGTGTGTGTGTGTGTGTGTGTGTGTGTGTGTGTGTGTGTGTGTGTGTGTTTTTTTTGTGAAAGTCACCCCACCTTAATTAAAGTGTGAGGCTGAATCACTAGGGAGTGGGTGGGGTTGTTGGTGGGGGTGGGTTGGGCAGTCTCCTCCCGTCAGGCCAAGGGAAATGACGCACAACCCCACCGAGCCGCTGACACGCTGTCATGCAATTACAGGCTGTATTTACTCAGTACCTCTCTCTGTCAGAACATTACAGACTCCATTTAACCCTCCGTCTACTCCACCCGCAAATTAGAGTCCTGCATACTGACTGTCTTTCACTTCACCTGTTTCACTGTCTATTATGCAAGTGTATAAATTTTGTAAAGATGTGTTTTTGTAAAAATAGGTTTATTATAAACATTTTAATAGCTCAACACAACCAATGTAACTTTATTTAGACCTTTTTTTCGATTCAACAAAAAATACCACTTCCACTGCAAAATGGCTACTGCAGTCTCAGGCGTTCAACCCCCTGAATAGAATCCCTGGTAAGAGCACACATGCGAATCAGGTGTTGTTCCTTCTGTGAGGAAGCTTAAGCTTGCATATTACTGGATCTTCCAACTGGACGAGAAACCCAATCATACCTGGGAGTTTGCCAAAGCTTGGTTTCAGAAGTAGTCCTAAAAGGGTCTGGAGTGGTAATCGCAGTCGCCTGACTTGAACCCCACAGAAAATTAGATGGAATTTGAAGAACGCGTGGGCTGTATTAATATTATTACACTAGTAAATTACTAGGGTATGTGTGTGTATATATATGTGTGTGTTTGTGTGCGAAAAAGAGAATGCATTTTGCTTTTTTACACTTGTATTTTCTCTCAGATTTTTTTTCCCATTTATTGATTTGGAAAAAATGGTCCCTTCTCTGAATGAAACATACATTGTAAAAGCATGTTATTGCCTTCATTTCGTGGTTGATATATACAGTAATGTGGTTGATGACTCCAGTCTTGGTTAGAATCAGTGTGAACACGCTATTTCTCGCTAACAAAACCAGACTGACTTTTACTGTCATTGCAGCAGAAAACCGAAACCGCATGGGTGCTGTCCCACTGTTAATGACACACACTTACACTATGTTCATTCTCTCTCTCTCTCTCTGTCTCAGAGCTATGCCTTGTATGTTGTGAGAGATGAAAACGCTGTCTCGGATAACATGTCTAAGTACCTGTCTAGGCTCTCTGCAGGTGAGTTGCCACTGTTTTGATGGCGTGTGTAAAAATAGTGGAGTATGAATGGAAGGGGTCTTCTCAACTGTCCGCTGAAGAGAGTTCCCTCTCTTCATTTATGTCAGAGGACATGGGAAATAGGTTACATTGAACAGTTAAAATTTAGGTTTATATTCACATCCTCAGTTAAAAATAGTAAATAGTGCTGTGGTGGTGTGTGGGTTTTTTTTTTGTTGTTGTTTTTGTTTTTTAATGAATGGGAATAATTTAATTTGATAAGGATGGGTAATATGACATGATACATGAAGGCCTTTTTTTGCAGTAAACAATTAGTCACAGTAGTTACTAAGCAGTAGCTTCTTTTGGTAATAATGCATGCAGTTGTTCGGTGGTTCTAAATGATTCATGATCTACCTAAAAAGCATGTTCTGCTCTAATACATGTGTTTTTTGTTTTTTTGTGGAGCCGAATTGTTGACCTACACACAGGCCCTTGCTGATTAGAGATTTAATATAAAAGATCATCACTATATTTGTGTGTGTGTGTGTACGTGTATACACAATGCATTCAAAAGGTCTTCGGACCCTTCCACTTTTTTGCTTTTTGTTATGTTGAGGCCTTGCGCTAAAATGTTTTCCACATCATTCTGCTCTCAATACCCCATAATAAAGTGAATTTTAGCAAATTTATTAAAATGGAAAATTTTTAATTTAGTATGAAAGCAAGTAGTCAGACCAATTGATATGACGCTTGTAATTTAGTTCTGGGACCCACTTCTCTTGATCATCTTCGAGATGTTTTACATCTTGATCGGAGTCCATCTGCACAAAGATCCTGTGTGCAGATGGGAGAAACTTCTCGATTGTCAACCGTCACTGCAGCGCACTTCAAATCTGGGCGTTATGGCAGAGTGTCCAGGCCGAAGCCTCTCCTCAGTAAAATACACATGAAAGCCTGTGAAAGACTCTTGAGACAAAACCATATTCACCATTGTGGCCGGAAACGGATCGAATTGGCTTCCGCCTTTAACCCATCCGTGCAGTGAGAACACACATACACACCAGTAAATCACACACAGTGACTGTGAGCACACGTGCCCGGAGCAGTGTGCAGCCATTGCTGCGCTGCCCGAGGAGCAGAGAGGGTAAATGAGCCCGGGTATCGAACCCACAACCCGGTAATCAATAGCCCAGAGCTCTAACCGCTGAGCCACCACTGCCCCAGAAAGCCAAAACTGCCCCAGACTGTAAGAAACAAGATTCTATAGTCTAATTAAGCTAATATTTAACTTTTTGGCCTCAGTCCTGAGCCAAGAGAAACCTGTAAGAAACCTAAAATTAGCTGTCCACCGACAGTACCTATACCACTCTTTTTAATTTCTTATTATAGGGTATTAAGTGTTATTTTATGCTTAATTATGTCTTTATTTTTTTGCAGAAGGCTGCAAAATAACAGTGTGAAAATGTGTACATATGCATGTATGGTTAAGTAAATAAATGTGTGTTCTTACCTCTTTTTTTAGGGCAGAAGAAAGGTTTTGGTGAACCTGCTATTAGAAGGTAATGATTGTTTTCCCCCCTCACTATTGTATCTGGCTGCATGTGCAGTGGTGTACTTGGTTTTTCTTAAGAACTATAATTGTACATAATGTTTTATGGTCTGTAGAATGCTTTTGCATTTTAAATTGTGATTACACTGTGTGTACACAGGCAGAGCAGTGTAAAACTCTGTGCTCCTTCAGGCTGCCTTGCTGAGAAACTGGTGGTGTGGTTGACCTCTGCAGGTTAGATTCACATTCATGGTTCATTCTACATCAGCAAATGTCATAGTGTAATTTTGATCAGTTGAATGTGAGTTCAGTTGCATGTGTGCACTACAGGTTTATTTCCCATTTTCATCAATTCTTTATCAATGCATGGAAGGAAAACAGTTGTTTGTTGCAATGGCTCTTAGGACTCAAATAGCATCGCAGAGTTAGTCACCTTTCTGCGAACACTGACACAGGAAAAGCCAGCATTCACTTATGGCTAACAGGGCTTAGTGGACTATGTGCATACTCATAAGTTTATTATATACATATTATTTACGTTATACTCTCAAACGTAGAGTAACTAACACTGCCATATTTAAAACACTGTCCAAATCAGAACAGTAACTGAGAGAGCCCTTACAGATTTCCCATACAGAACTGCAATGTGGAGCTCAACGTGGAAACACAATTGAAAAGGGCTACTTATCTAGCACTTAAAACTTTGGACATAAGTCTATTTTCTGATGATTCTGTTCTTTTGGTTGTGGTTAAATGTTACTGTTTCTGGTGTTAGCAGTGTTTTCTAGCTCTATTATGTTCTGATACCCAGTATACTGGGCTAAGTGATGTACTCCAGACAGTGGAATCTGGTTAGTGGTGTTAAGTTTTTACTCTGCTTCCCTCACAAGGTGCATTAGTTTTACACATCTCTACTATTAATGTCAATGAATATACAGTTGTTACACATTAATGTTTGTTTACATATAGACCCTTGAAGGGGGGTGTGTTGGAGTGTATTTTCAGTGAAGAGACAAAAGATTCACAGTATATCGTTTCTGTGTTTCTCTTATTATTCAACTATGTCAGTTTTGCCTTTTTTTGGCAAATGTAAATATTTGCCTTATGTAAATATTGGGAACTATGAGTGAATTCTTTAATCTGATTTGGTCATTTTTAGGCTTTTTGCTGAAGGATCTGGAATCGGTGCCTTTTGGAGTAGCTCTGCCAATCAGAGATGCCATCAGCCAGTGCAGAGAACATCCCTGTTCTGATTGGTCTGAAGAAGTTTGTGCTCTGATTGGGCGACAGGACCTAACCAAGCAGGCCCATAAAGTTTCCTTGGCCAAAGAAAAGCCGGTAAGCAAGTGAAAGAATATGCTGGCATGCTGTATATTTGCAGAATACATTGAAGGTTTTTTTTAGTTTTTAATCAGTTGAGCTGAAACTAACGTTTTAGAAAATGGAGATGGTTGCATACCACTGTTTCAGTTCCAATATGTAAATTAAATATTAGATGAGACCCATCATTTTTTCACAACTGAGCTTTTTTTTTAAATTGAAGTTTCATTTAATATGCATCCTCTTTTAATCTGTTATGCTGTTGCCCTGGTATTTCTACCTATTGAAACCTATGTAATTCATAAGAAATACAGAGAGATAAAGTCTGGGGATCGGGGTGAGACGGAATGAGTTTGCTACCATGCAATGTGTCATTTGGGATAAAACCAAAGTGTAGTGTTTTTTAAAAAAAATTGTTTTTGTAATGTTTCTTTTATTCCATTCCATTTTATTCTATTCTTTTATTTCTTTTATTCTTTTATTTCCATAGCAGCACACCCTGAATTAAGCAGAAAACCCCTTTTTTTCATTAAGGATGATTTTGTCTAATTGTCTAATTTTAGTAAAATTTGTTGTTTTAGTTTATTTTATTCAATTTCCTGTTTGCTTTTATTTGAGATGGTGGGTCTAAATGTGCCAGTAGAGCCTCCCATAACAAATGAGGCAGATGAGGAAGAGGATGGCATGGCAGATCTTCATCCAGAGGTGACGGGATTAATTTGGAGTCAGGATCTGCGTGTGCAAGAGGTGCGACGTCTACTTCAAAGCTCAAGACCCGTCCGGGTAAACGTGCCCCACCTGCCAGATGTCAGCGAACATGAATACATCGAGGAGAAGGAGAACAAGTAAGTGAGGACAATAATGTGCATAATGTAATGTGTTGGTTTTTTTGTTTCTCTGACTGTCACTTTACCACTATTTATTCATTCATGCTGCTACACTTCTTTTGATTTCTCACTTTCCCATTTATGTCTACCATTCTTCTTCTTATTGTTTTTATTTTATTTATTCAATTTATTGCTCTTTGGGTGTAAGTGGAACCTTGAGATCTTAATTTTTTTTCCACCGCATGTACCACATGTGATGCGACAATAAAGTCTCCTTGAATCATAATGCAAATAATTGTCACTGGTGCGTTAGAGCATGACAACCGCTGTTAGAAAATGTCCAGGAAAAGCATTACAAAAATATTTTGTTAGAAGAGTAAGAACCCTGGCATTTAAATCCTTAGAATCATTTCTCAATATGATAGCTTTCTGAAGTTATAAAAAAGGGGGTTTTGTTTAGGTTCCTACCTTGAACTGGCCATTATGTAGACCACATGCCTAAACAGTCCAATCTATCTTTTCTGTTGCAGTTTAACTCTATTGTTCTCTTGTTTGTCTCAGGCTTTTGCAACTGTGCCAGCGCACCATGGCTCTACCTGTAGGCAGAGGTCTCTTCACACTTTTTTCTTACCACCCTGTGCCAACCGAACCCCTGCCTGTACCCAAGCTCAACCTCACTGGTAAGTCCTTATGCTAGGATGTCCCTGGAGAAATAATACATTTCTCTACATTCAATTCCTCCAGCAGTGCAACTGGACAGGCCTCCCTTTGAACAGCCTCAGTTGTTCATGAATTCCATTATAGGAATGTAGGAAACATTCTGTTGAGATTCAGGTTCATGCAATTTATGCAATTACTGCATTTTGTTTACATTGGGGTAGTACATTGAAGTATTTAGGATTGCCATCCTCTTTTCATCTTAATTAAAGGTGTGAATTTGTTTGTATTTAGTCCATTGAGTTGCCCATGCCCACGGACTGCAAACCAATCCCAAAACATGATTGATCCATTTCTGGTCTTAACAACAGAACAACACACCTTCACAACTGGGCTTAACAACAGAACAGTGCCCCACAAGTCTTCAGAGGTCTTTTGCAGTTAAACAAGGTTTTTAATTTGCCGTCCTAGCAATCTTTGATCAGTTTTCTTTCTCTTCCAGATCTCAATTAGATCTCAATCATTGTTAACTTCCAAACTACTTTACCAACTGAGGATTTGGCTGCATTAAATGCTTTAAAATAGTTTAAAGTGCTTTGAATGGATCGAGGAGTCAAAGTATTTATAAATCTTTGACATTTGCATTACCTTGCCTTTTCGATTGAGGAGTGTGAACAAACCACAGCCCTAACAAGTTAATTAAGGTCTGAGACCTTGGCAGTTTGGCTCACAAGTTGGTGAAATACATCAACAAGGAAATGCATAGTGGCTGACCTGTCTTACTCTTTTCAGAATTTGATATGAAAGCTCTGGCTTCCATGAAAGTGTTGCTTCCATGTTCTTTCATGCTGCATTTGAATCCTGCTTCATCAGATGAAAGCACTGTGCTATGATGTTCACAGATAATACCCCTCTTCCTGTGCTGTGCGGTTCAACAGTGGCACACAATTAGAGAGCTGTTTTTCAAGATAGGCTGTCTACTCTCATATTACTGGCTAATCAAACTCTGCTGCATATGGAATTTTTTGGAATCCTTGCCTAACGTCAATATGAAGAATGATTTTGTATGATGGTTTTCTCATACAAAATCATGCTCTATACGATAGGACTGTTTGATGTTGTCATTTAATTCTTGTTTTGAGTCTATGCCTGTGTGGAAAAGTAAAGCCAGTGTCTACGTATATTTTATTTCTTCTTTTCCACTCGCAGGCCGGGCTCCTCCAAGAAACACCATGGTGGACCTGAACAGCGGCAACATTGACGTGCCACCCAACATGACAAGCTGGCCCAGCTTCCACAATGGAGTGGCAGCTGGCCTAAAGATCGCCCCAGCCTCTCAGGTGGAATCGGCATGGATTGCATACAACAAGCCCAAGAGTGCTGAGCTTGCCAATGAATATGCTGGCTTCCTCATGGCCCTCGGCCTCAATGGCCACCTCACCAAACTTGCCACACTAAACATCCATGACTACCTCACCAAGGTCAGTGACTAGCTAGTAGCAGCAGCAGGAGTAACTACATGCACCCTTTTGCAGCTTTTACTAACAACTGATCTAGCAACTGCAGGTCATAAAACAGGTGTCACAATTAGGGATTCACAATAACATTTGGAGTCATTTCAGTATTGACTTATTGGATTACTGCTTGAAAAATCTATCTACATTAGATGTTTTAGATTTGACTAATATTTAAAAGAAATATTTGATGATATTTATTAATGGTCTTATGGAAATGCAGAACATTATTTGTGATTCCTAATTGATTATTTATTAGTTCATTCACTTACAGTATTTAAACAAAAGGTACTCAGATGTCCATCTAAACTACTATAGTGCTTTATTTAGAGCATAGGTTTTCCATGTTGGTATTGATATTGCACATATATTTTGTGTAAAATATGGATTCTCATGGCCGTGTCAATCTGTGTTTTGCCGCCACTAGTTTATTCAGGAAAGACCGTCCCATCTAATACCAACTCTGTTCACTGTATGAAGAACCAGTATGTGGGAATATGCATAATCTTTTGCTACTGGGCTCCCCCACTGTTGGAGAGCATTATTCACTTTTACACTACTGCCATAAATACAAATCATGCTTTGACAGCCCCATGGTAAACATGCACTTGTTTATAATCTGAGATACAGAATTAGCATCGGAAGTGAAAGAACCATGCGGACAAGGTAGAGTAAAATTTCAGGATTTAATAAAAAAATATGATCACAAGTTGCACACAGCAGTAGACGTCCCGGGCCTAGAATGACTTAAGCTATTCTACTTATTTCAAGTCCGTGTACGATCAAAATGATTTCAAGCTGTTATTTTAACAAAAAATACATAAGGTTTAGATCAGTGCAAAAACAAAAATAAATAGGGAAATCGGGTTTAGCAGATAACTGCCCCAGAGAGTACAATATGCTGTTTTCCGTGAATAATGTGACTGAAGTGCACACATGCCTGTATAAATTGGTGTGATTCAGTTTGAACAGAGTGACTCACTGCTGCTTAACTATAATGGAGATCTGTATTGGAACGTGTGGAGTGCACTGGTAACAGCAGTTACTTTGAAGCCAAAGCTTAATGGGAATTAGTAGGGATTCAGTGGAAATAGGGCTGGCTCACATAGCCAGGATTATAGTGATTTTGAAATTGTTTTTGGTGAATTTTAGTCAGTGAGATACTACCCCTAAGGCACATTTTAAGCAAGCAATAAGGGGGCTTTATATTAAAGGTATAGTTCAACATAAATACGATACTTCCTCCTCTTGTTTTCATTCATTATAAGCTATATGTTTCATTCATTGTTAGCCTTTGGGTGAATTTTCACTTTGGATTTGAGATTTGAATCTTTGTTTCATCATGTCTCTGTCTTATTATCCATTCCTGTATTAGGGCAACATACACTATTTTTTTCGATCTGTCTGTCTTTTCCGAGTTTTGCTCTCATCCTGTTGTTTTTCTCACATGAAAGGCAAACGTAAAGCAGAGTTTCACTATGACACTGCATAGCGCTATAATGCGCTCTGTGTTCTCTCATTTCCAGTCAGGCCAGGCTCTATCGCTACTTTCGGTGGTCACAGTGCATGTGTATAATCTATAGTTCCATCTATACACTAAGTATTTAAACTGCCCCTTCACCACATTGAGATTGTTGGCCAGGGCTTTCTAGACACTGGTAGTACTCAATTACGAGAAACCGGCAGAAAACATCCTGCTATACTCACACTGATATAAAAAAGAATGAATGAATGAATGAATGAATGAACTACATGCGATTGTTTGGAACATGTGTAGAGGTTTACTTTGTAAATTAGATTGTATTTGCTGAGGTTCTCCATCCTGCTACTGAACTACTTTGAAAAGGCACCCTTTTGCAGTACCATGAGTTGATTCAACTCATTAAAGCTTTACTGTGTTTAGTGCTGACTTGCATCTGCCGAGTTGCAGTATTAATTATACTGGTCAATCACTAATGCGACATGTACAAAAAGTGTTACTTTTGGTGGATCACATGAATACCTTGGTTCATCAAAACACCCCACACCATGTTTTTCAGTGGTGTCTTCTGGCATTTTTACAGACAAAACATATTACATAATGACTGTCATTATTTAAACAACTGCTATAAATGTTTATTGCTGACAGAGTTTGGGTTTCCTGTAGTCAAAACCAGACTTTCGTCTCCTCCTTAGGGTCATGAGATGACGAGTATTGGGCTCTTGCTGGGTGTGTCTGCAGCCAAGTTGGGCACCATGGACATGTCCATCACGCGCTTGCTGAGTATTCACATACCAGCACTGCTACCCCCCACCTCCACTGAACTGGATGTGCCGCACAGTGTGCAGGTGGCAGCTGTTGTGGCTATCGGCCTGGTATACCAGGGCACCGGGCACCGGCACAATGCTGAAGTACTGCTTGCTGAGATCGGTTAGTCAAGTGGATTTTGAGTCAGCCTTTCTGTTCTGATTGATTGATGTGCATTAATGTGATGGTGTGTGTCTGAGTAGTAGTGGTAGGAGGTAGGTCCAATTTGGAAATCCCACTGGTAAGGCAACAGCAGTTTTTGTTTTATGTTTTATTAAGAGTTTCTCTTCTTTATTTGAGTGTAAGAAATTTGACAAATCTGGTATTAGTACCTGACATTAATATTGTGTATCTTGGTTTTAAAAATCATACACCTTAAAATCAAATCTAAAAACAGCTACAATGTTCAGGGCCTAATAGAGCTGGGCGATATGGGAAAAAATGATTTCATTTTTACAATATATGATATTTATTGTAATATTTTGTCATGTAGTTTTAAAACTTATTTCCAAATACTCTCCCATACTGAGTACTGTAATTTTTACTTGAAATATGCTTCACTCCATTATTACATTTAATAAGACTGATTACACATTTTATTATTACACTATAATAATCTAATATAATATAATATCACTATGTGATTAAAACAGTCATATTTGTAATTTGGCTGAGCGTGCTTAGTATGTAGGTGATTTAGGTAACAGCACTACTACATGACAGGCTGGGTTTGATATCCTAGCTGGGCAAGCACACCACACTTAGCCAGACCTTAGCCAAGAGTCTCTTACCCAGAGTCCCTCAATCTAATGTGTTAGAGTGTCTGCTGAATGCTGTTAATGCAAAAATAAATGTGTGTGTTCATGTAGGCCGCCCTCCTGGTCCTGAGATGGAGTACTGCACAGACAGAGAATCTTACTCTCTAGCAGCAGGTCTGGCCCTTGGCATGGTTTGTCTCGGGGTGAGTGTATCAGTGTTTGCAAATTATATAGAGAATGTTATCATCCATGCACACAGTTTCTTTGGAGAGGCACCTGCAACGCTGGCTTATCAGCACATATCAGTAATACTAACGCTCAAGGTCACCTGACGTCCTCCTTCCTGCATACTATCGTTGAAGCTAGTCACACAACAAATCTTTTACTTGAACAAGAATTTTCCCATGGTAAACCCACATGTTAGGATTTAGCTCATCAGCTTTCTGCATTAAATACTGAAAACTATGTCTTGTTGATAATTGTTAATGATTGAGTGTGTGTGTGTGTGTGTGTGTGTAATATACTATGTGTAAAAAATAAATAATTAGACGAGACAAATAAATGTGGCTAGATAAATTAGCTACAGGAATCTTTTTCTTATGAAGAGTTTGAAGAACTTAACACCATGAAGATTGGACACAAAAGCTTTAACAGAGAAAAGTTCTCCTATATGGTAAATGGAGACTTGTGATGAAATTGAACAGGCAGTTTAGAAACAAGGAGGTGATTGTAATGAATTTGCTGGTTAGTGTATGTTCGAATGTTTAAGGACAGCCCTTCTAATCTATGCATTCAGCTATCTGAAGTTGCACCCATTGGTGACACTGATGTGTAAATGCTTACACACCTTGTCTGTGTGTGTGTCCAAACATAGCATTTCTCCTACACTGACTAAGCTTTTGTACATGCAGCATGGCAGTAATCTGATCGGGATGACTGACTTGAATGTGCCTGAGCAGCTCTATCAGTACATGGTGGGGGGACATCGCCGCGCACATGCTGGCATTAACAGAGAGAAGCACAAGTCACCTAGCTACCAGATCAAGGTGCAGTAAACCCAGAATAAGATTAATAAAATTTGATCTGACAGTCAGTTATCATGTTCTGTCACTGTTTTGAATTCAGATAAACTAATGAACTTTAATTCTTTATTAATCTTAGGAGGGTGACACAATCAATGTAGATGTGACCTGTCCTGGTGCCACCTTAGCTCTAGCCATGATCTATCTAAAAACCAACAACAGGTAAGTGTCTCAAGTGTCTATCTATCTCTTTCACAATTTCCTTCAGAGGGATTTCATCAGTCCAAAAGAACTTCCTCTGCTCTGAGCCCTCATTTTGAAGAACATCCCCCACTCCACCTCACACAGTCAATGATTGTCTGACATTCACACCATTCTCACTCTCTTTCTCCATGCTGCTGTAGGTCTATAGCTGATTGGTTGAAAGCCCCAGACACCATGTTTCTTCTGGATTTCATCAAGCCTGAGTTCCTGCTGCTAAGGGTAACGGAGTGAAGGAGAGAAAAAGAGAATGAGTGTGGACGAGATGGGTAGATTAGGTGTTTGAGGCCAAGACCTATGTTAAGTTCACTGTGACCCTTGAGGTCTAAGAGCTCTTTATAGCTTTATGTGATCGGAATTAGTTTCCAGTAGTTTGTGTGTGTGTGTGTATGTGTGTGTATATAATATATATATAATATATGGGTTTGTAATTATTTATTTATTTATTTACTTGTTAATTTATTTTTATTTTATTTTATTACCCTAACTGTCAAATCTATTTGAATTGAAGCATTCCTATTGGGCCAGTCATTCTGACACAATGTAAAAATGTTTTGACACAATGTAAAAACATCTGCTCTAATTGTTATCATTATTGGTCCTATCCCATATATACAGTTATAGACATATATGCACCAGTTTGAGCTGTCTGTGTGTGTGTCGGGCTCTCTCTCGTCCAGACTCTGGCCAGATGCATCATCATGTGGGATGAGATCCTGCCTAATGACGAATGGGTGACCAGCAATGTGCCTCAGGTACACAACCTAATTCTCTGGAACATGCATTCTGTGTGTAAATTAACAACCTTTTCATTGTGCTAACTAGTCTGAAATATTGCGTTTGCATCCCCTGTAACAGCACAACCTTTTTGCACCTTTATCTTCCTATACAGTGTTTAGTGTTTAGTAATGAATGTTTTGCAATTCACACTTAACCTCTGTGAAGGGCTTTTACAACTGACCAGTCATTGTCATATCAAGTTTAGTTTTCTGTAGTTGCATGCTTGTCATGTACATTGCTTCACCAGTACCTTCACTGATAATAGTAGAATAATGCAATAACACCCTTTTAAACAGCAATGAAATTGTGATTATTCAAATATTCAGGCATTGAAATATAAAATTGTTTAAATATCCTACATAAATAAAACATAAATTAAATGAAATCACTTTTTATTAGACATGCCAGCTTGTCATGTTGCACACCTTTTTTTCCATCACTGATTGCATAACTTTTCGGATCAACGAGAAAAAAGATAAGAAAACAATAACACTTTCAAACTCACACTTTGCTCTCCACTGACACACGACTGATGTTACTTAAAATGTGGCCATGCCTAGTGAATTATCATCGTCATAGACCATTTGCTGTGGTCTATCTATTTGATTTATTCCAATTGATTTACTCTTAGTGAGTCTCTGGTTAGTAGTGGTTATGCTATTCTTTCCTTCCCCAAGAGACGGGTTTTATTTATTTATGAGCGACTATGAAAGTCTACAGCAGCAGTAAAACTTGTGTTCCACACGGTTGGGGGTAAACTTTGGCAGTTAATTAGTGGTTCACATATGTGCTGATACGTACCTGTTGCAGACTGCTCTGTGTTATGGAAGCATAATCATTGATGCATTGGTCACTGCTTTCTTTTTTCCTACACGATACATGTCTCTCTCTGCTCACAGACTCGTCCTTGTCTTCGACAGAGAGCAGACAAGAGAACCGAATACCTTAAAATACACAGAAGTAAACATGACGTAATTATCGAGACAAGCCTAGGTTAGGCTGGAAGGCTTTTGCACAGTACTGTATGTTACCTTACTCATCCACCATCTTGAAAGCTGGAATCCAACAATGTAACATTATATCTTACAAATATATATTTTTACAAGTGTTTTGGCTGAACTGTATATATTGAACATATATATATAATATTTATTGTACATTCACTACCATCAGAATATAATGAAGGACTGATAATGTCATTTGTATCCCTTAGTTTTACAGTAATGTCATTTGCCGCAAAGGGCTTATTTGACATGGTCTTAAACCTTGATTAGCACATCACGCCTGAGGCTTATCAGTCATCACCAACATCTGTGACTCTTCAAACCTTGTGCAAACACAAAATGAAAGTACTCTATGCTTACAAGGAAGGGGAAGGCTGTAAGTAGATGGCTATGCCATTTCAGCCTGCAGTTCCCACAGTGAGGAATAGTTTGTGGCTGTTCAGTGGAACTGTGATAAGATAACATTTGGAATCCAAGAAATTTGCTTGCATGTTGGTAAGATGGGCAACTCAACAACCCCATGTGACTCCTAAGAATAAAACTCCTGCATAAAAGTCTAGCTTGGTCACAAGGGTGGTGCACCATTCTCCTGTGCAGGGTTGCATGCACAAACATCTAGCTGAGTTAGGAGGGTGGTGCACCGTTCCCCTTGTGCAGCATTGCATGCACAAAAATAATCTTCATCGAAGGATCATAAGAAAGAAGCCATGCTTTAAACCTCCTCACAAGCTTAATGTTTGAAGCATGCTACAAAATATTTAGAGAAGCCAGATAAGGTAAGAATGGGTGGTAGGAAAAAAATGTGTTCCACAAAAGTCCAGCAAATCCTGGTTGCAGACGGTCTGTTAATATGCTGAAGCTGAAAATACCATTGCCTTTACAACAGAATACAGCAATATGACCGCATAAAGTGACACAAACTGAAGCTTTTGGAATGATACCCACAGTCCCCTTACATAAACATCATAGAAAATTGTGGATAGACCTTAAACAAGCTGTATATGCAAGACAACCCATGAATGAGTCCTTCTAAATTCCAGATTCCAACAGCTGAAGGACTTATAGCTGGTACAAGAAGTGTATGCAACATATGATTTCTGCTAAAGGGGGCGTTACTGACTCTGTATTTATTGACAAAGCTATGTCGTCTTTGCTTATCTATAAAACTGTTTGTGACATAATGTTGAACTTGAAAGCATGTGCAAACATTAAGATTTGATTTACTACTTTTTTTCTCCACTATTGCATGATGTTCTATTGCTTTAAGTGGTCAACATCATGTGTATGAATGTATACAATGTATAAAAGGTAATATGAATGTTATAATAGTGAACATTAAATCATGTTTGTAATACCACCTCAAGCACTTCTGCATAATTTATTTCTTTTAAATAAAATCATGTTTCCAGATAATCCAAGAGAACATCGGACTGCAGGAGGAAACTCTAGTATCAGAAGATCTAAACATGGAAACTTTAGTGTGAGTTAGAAAAAAGTGTGTGTGTGTGTGTGTGTGTGTGTGTGTGTGTGTGTGTGTGTTTCTGAGTTAATCCTGCTCATACCATGTGTTCTTGTTCTCAGGCAAGCTCATGACTACATCATCGCGGGAGCGTGCATGGCTGTGGGCTTTAGATTTGCTGGATCTGCAAATTCGGATGCATTTGATTGCTTGGTGAGAGGAAGCATGTAACTAGGCAATGTAACTCATGTGTTATTGCTCAATTATGACTGTTTACCTCTTTTTTTTTTTTTTTTTGTGACTGACATATTTTCTCTTTTTGGCAGTACAAGTTTGCTCGAAACTTCATGCTGTCTCTAACTACCACTACAACAACCACAGTTGTAAGCATTTAATGGAGTGGAGTTGCACTTATTACATTACTTCATGACCTATTACAGCATAGTCTGACATCCCAATGTTTGTGTGCCTAACAGTCAGGTCAGTATAACCTGCAGACATGTCTGAGCATGGTACTGCTGGCAACCTCCATGGTGATGGCTGGCTCAGGGAACCTGAAGGTGCTGCAGCTGTGTCGCTTCCTGCACAAACGCACGTTTGGTGAAATGAACTATGGCTTCCACATGGCCCACCACATGGCTCTGGGACTGCTCTTCCTGGGAGGAGGCAGGTTAGTGGGCTCCAGAACTGGTTCACACTGTCCATCAAATGATAGAGGAGTGTTTATTATTATTATTATTATTATTATTATTATTTTCAATTATTTTAATATTATTTGTTAATTAACAAGTAAGAGGCCTTAGATAGTGTTGTAGATTAGAATATTAGTGTTAAAATCTCATTCTGGTCCCTTGAGTGCATTATTGCAATTGTAGCTTTTACAAAAGTGGAAGGCACAGTGATACAGCTAAACATTAACCTTAGACAATTTTCCTGAATGTTCTGAGTGGTGTAAGTTTCCATGCGTGAGTGGGAGTTTCTCTAACATTAAAATATCTTTATGTATATCTTCCTAGCTTTTTATCTTGGTATTTGTGTTTTAGTTCAACTGCTGGATGTTTAGGCATAACATAGTCCAGCTGACCAAAATATCTGTGTAGAGGGCGAAGAGCTTGTTTATAGTTGGTATGAGTGCATTTTCATTTCAAAACAGCTTGCACATAGAGCTGTGTTTTTATTTAAAAACAAAATGGGCTGGTTTGGAAAACCGAGTACACTGGTGTTTGAAGTGGGAATAAACACACTCACAAACTTGAATTATTTGAATTTATATGCCTTTGATGAGCACATTAACTAAATGAGTGGAATTGCTGAGCCTTGCATTTCATTTCTTTCATGGAGGTGGATTGAAAAGTACCTCTTCTGCTCTTTTCTGCTGATAGTTCTATTTAACTGTTTGGCATGTAACCCTTTAGCTTGGCTGTCAGACAGCTTCTGAAGGTGATACATGTTAAAGGGGAATTCCACAATTTTTTTTAATGTTTGCATAACAATCTTTAAGCTGTGGTTTAATTTGAAATGTTCTTTTCTGTGAATAATGCAAAAAAGGAATTCCCCTTTAATGTTTTAAGTGTACTACAGGCATAGTTTATGGTCCTGCAGAATTGCAACTCTTGGTCATGACAAGAACAAATGACAAGAACGCAGTCGTTATTTCCTGCTTTGGAAACACTTAACTTATCTCAGTTTTCTTATAGAGTGTGTGTCTGACTGCATCTCTCCTATTCAGTAACATGTGAAACTGAAGTCTCATAAATGAAGAATTTCAGCTCTTCACATTATTTTCTTCTCTACTTTTTAATACACATTTGGCTAACTTGCCTATATCCTATGAAGTGCTATGATCTATTATCTATTTATCTAGTATCTATTTCTTGGTGGGCTGTTTGTTTGTTTTTTCTTATATTTGCATATTTGTCTCAACATTAAATTGTTTCAGATCTCCAAAGATAAAAAACAGACAGCTTGAGTAAACACAAAATAATGCTTTTAAAAGAATGTAATTTATTGAAGAACAAAATGTTCTCAACCCCTGTTTGATTGTTGCCAGCTCTGTTTACTCCAAATATCACTTAAACAGATTATTTCCACCAGTGTTAAGTAAGCCTCAGACAAAGTGTCTATAATTCTGCCATTTAAAAAGAGACCAGGGAAATATGGTATACATTTGAAAGTTGCGAGGAAAAAATCACTGCTAAGATAGATCATAAGGATTTGTCTCACATTTGCCAAAAAACACCTTGTTGACTTAAATCTTTTAGAATTATATTTTGTGGACTGGTGGGTGGAAAATGGAATGGTGCAGGCAATAAGACCATCATACCATCAGTTAAACAGGGTGGTGATAGTCTAATGGTGTGGGGTTGTTTTGCAGCTTCAGGACCGGACTGTGATCTCATGATCAGTTGAAGCACAGTCCCATTTACGTGTTAACTGCATAGAAGGATCAAAACAATTTTTTTGAAATGCAAAGGCAAATTTTCTTTATAGCACTGTAAAAGACTAAATAGGGAGCTTTTGGTTGCAATTGTTGCTACCAAAGATGGCACATACATTTATAAAGTGTAAGAGATAAGATAAGATAATCCTTTATTAGTCCCACAGTGGGGAAATTCTCAGTGTCACAGCAGAAAGGGATAGCAAGAAACTCAGTTACAAAAAAATGTAGATAAATAATTTACACTATATACACAATATAAATAAGAAGTAAAAAAAGCAATAACCATATTATGTACAGATTATTGCAAATGACTCTTAATTGCACGTGGGAGAGGGGGGGTATTGCACATAGTATTTTTACATTGAGGGATCTCTGTTCCCTGAACATGTGTGTGTAGTTTAAGAGTGTGTGTATGTGGTCCGCTGGGAGCAGTGCTGGTTGTGGAGACTGACGGCAGCAGGAAGGAAGGACCTGCAATACCGCTTCTTCACACACTTTGGGTGAAGCAACCTGTCACTAAAGGAGTTGCCCAGTGCTGCCAGAGTGTCATGCATGGGGTGGGAGCTGGTCTCCAGCATGGATTCCAGCTTGGCTGTCATCCTCCTGTCTCCCACCACCTGCACTGGGTCTAAGAAGCACCCCAGGACAGAGCCGGCCCTCTTTATGAGTTTGTTCAGTTTCTTCTTATCTGCCGTCGAGATGCTACTGCCCCAGCAGACCACTCCATAAAAGATGGCAGATGCCACCACTGTGTCGAAGAAGTGTAGGGGTCAACTTGCCTTTTAACATGTGTTGGAGAGGTTTTACAAATGTAGTTTTCTTAAATACATGATATGGTCATTCTAACTGTTTTTGTTTCTTTATGTCCTCATCATTGTTGCAGCAGTATACCACCATATTAAAATGCACGGTTATCATACTTTGGGCATTTGCTTATTACCAGTAGTAAAGGAAAAAAGCAACCTACTGAGAATCTTACCCGTGCATGCGTTAGATAATCTTACCAAGCACACAGCATTGTTTTTTTGTTTTTTTAAAATGTAAATCCTTCTAGATATGAACGACCATCAAATGCCATGAATGTAAATGTATTGATTGTGTAATGTGTGTATGTGAAAATGTCTTGTTGTACTATGTACTAAAATGTAAAACCCACTAGTTAATATTACTTTAAAACTTTTTTATTTAAAATTTTACTATAAAAACTCTTCTCACACTGTCTTTCTCTATATGAAACAAATGCTTTCAAAACTGCTGGACACAACTGAAAGGAGACAACTTCCTCTGGTCTGGTTTGCTTTTCCAGTGCCAGGGTGTAGTATTTTCAGAAAATTTAATCTAAATTTGAGGAAGTGAATTTAACAGTGCAGCAAAATCATTACACTCTAAATTTTTATATGAATTTAAAATCCATATCACATTGTTCTGCTGTGTCTTGTGCTAGCATTTTAAAATGAGAGGGAGAACACCACCCCTGACAGGCTCAAATGCACCACAAGTGCCTCTCTTCCCAACTCAAGCACTCTCCTCAGCACCGCTATTATTTTTAAGTGAAGCTTTACAAAGAGCCCAAATGACGCTATTAAACAATGGATGATCATTTTCCCTCGCTTGGACAGTTCTGTCTCGGAATATGTCAGCTTTTGACAAATATCACTGCTACATGTTTCTATATTTAGTATCTATTGCTTGTTTGCTCATTTTCTATTGACATTTTTTGTTGTGGTGTTGCGGGGACAGTGTGTGATGCAAAGGAGTTTTGGTAAAAGTAGCTTGGTACATTGATACCAGGAACAGTAATGTACCATGTGACTTTGTTTACACAGGTACACCCTCAGCACCTCCAACTCAGCCATTGCTGCCCTCCTCTGTGCCCTCTATCCTCATTTTCCTGCTCATAGCACTGACAACAGGTAACAATTCAGATCACCACAATTACATAACTCTTCCACTGTACTAAGTACACTATTTTGTAGGGTTGCGTGTGTTTTATAAATAATGGACACTGTGTAATTGTATATAATTGTGCTTTTGCAGAGGTAAATAGATAAAATAGAGACTGCAGCCCCTGATTGTGTTTGAGGTTGTGTAGAATGATTGTAGATCTGTTTTTGTGTGCCCATTGTCCACAGGTATCACCTCCAAGCCTTGCGTCACCTTTGTGTTCTCGCGGCTGAGCCTCGGCTGCTGGTTCCTGTGGATGTAGACACTCTAAAGCCCTGCTACGCAATGCTGGATGTCACCTACAAGGTACACCTCTCTGAAATGCCAGATACAGTGGCATGCAAAATTATGGCTAAGGATAACATTTCTTTAACATTAAGGGCAAAATTACATTTACATATTTTACAGTTTCAATATAACAAAAAAGTACAAATGCCCAAAGGAAAAGTTGATCCTGCATGGTCAGTGCATATATGTATCAGTAAATGCTTAGTTCAGTTCTTGTTTGGAAGATTTTGACCCATTCTTTTTTTAACAAAAGGCTTCTATTTCTGAGATATACTTGGGCCATCTTGCTTTAGGGAACAGCAAATTCTGATTATAATAAAAACTAGAGATCAATGGAGATTTTCTTCCAAGTAATTCTGGACCTTTTTCGTTGATCTATTCATTGAGATGTTTATACAATGTAGCTGAAGTTTACAAATTCCAAAAGTAAAAAAAAGGGAGAGGCATGAATTTGTTCCCCCATAGCAATATAATCAGTTAAGATTAAGACGTAATGATGGGAGGGTGCGTAGATGGTGGGGTTTTTTTTGTTTTTTTTTTTCCCCTGGGTGGACCAACTGTGGTAAACTCCTAACATCCCTGATAGTGACTGAGCAAGTAAATGAGTCATTCTGGTTGTATGTAGCCCTGCTTGCGGCTTTCTTTCTATGTGCTATGTGCTTATGTGGCTTGGGCTGTGTGAGAGTTACACATCTGAGTAAGACCTGGCTGTCCAAGGATTGTAGGGTCTGACTCCTTCTGGCCTAGCCATATTAGGCTGCTTCCAAAAGAGCGGTGAAATCATTTTAAATTCTATTACACAGACACCCCCTCACCATTCTGTCACATTACACACATGTAATATATTGTAGATGTGGCGTCAGTGCATTACGTATTAAGTGTTTGTGGGTATTCCATGAAATCCGTGCATTTATTTTAATAGGAGACACCGTGGTATGAACAGACAACTGTGGAATTGATGGCTCCCACCATGCTTCCCGAGCTTCATCTTCTGAAACAGGTAATGGCCTAAACAGCAGAATATGCAAATGATTGAACGTTAAAAAAAAAAAAAAAAATGAAAGAGCACTGCTGTAGATGGCACGTTAATTATGCCATGAGATATAAAGGTGGTAAAGAGTTCACAATGTATCAGCATAGTGAGACCTTGTAAAATCAAAACTACTTTTGAAACTAATTTAAACCCATTGTCCCGCTAGATTAAGGTGAAAGGTCCAAGATACTGGGAGCTGAACATTGATCTTAGTAAAGGAACTCAGCATCTACAGTAAGTCTGAACAACACACCCTATTATAAGACCTTGCGAATTTTATGATGCATGACAGGACATAAGCCCTGTATTATTTTGCCCTTAGGTCCATTCTCTCAAGAGATGGAGTTCTTTATGTAAAACTGCGTGCAGGACAGCTGCCCTACAAGGATGATCCCCGTGGCTGGAAAAGTCTGCTGGCCCCTACAGTCAACAACAGAAACCCAGAAGTGCGCACGTTCAAGGTCTGTTGGGGTGCCGGATAAATATCACAGCCCACAGACAGGTTTTGCCAAGACTTGTCAATATGTATTGTAGCTTAATTTGCAAATATTAGATTTTTTTGCGGTGTTCCTCCAGCTAGAGGGCTATTCTGTGAATCATTTAACTAGCATAAGTAAATCTGGAGTGAGAGAATTAGCTATTTAGAGGTTTGCTTTGTGCTTTAGAAGGTACACAAGGCTTTACTTAAACGGGTAGTTTCTTCAAAATTTTTTTTACTTATAATCAGTTAAGTCTTTCTCCCATTTCTGTTTACCTCTCTTTATCTGTATATGTATTGAGCCCTCTTTTATTCTTTATTTTGCAGCCTGAAGCTATCTCGACCTTTACCTCAGATGCTGCCTTGGTTTCTTTTGCTGAGTACTTCTGCAAAGTCTCTGAGAACATGAAACATGTGAGTTGCATTTAAACTTTTTAATTGGGATGTGAAAGGTAAAGGGTTAGATATGCCGGAGTACAGCAAAGTGCAAATGATTGTTCTAGCAAATGGTAGCTGAACAATTGTCCATAAATACGCAGTTGGATTTTCATTTTCAGTTAACTGATTCAAGTAAATAGATGACTTAAATACAGTAAATACAGTTTTGGTTTGTTTAGTTTTTTTGCTCCACCCATCCTTATACACCCACAACGTTTTTGAGGTCAGGAAGTTGTTATTATGGTGGCTTTCCTTTATTGTTCTTGTGTGTTTCTCTCCCTTTGTTCCCACAGGAGACTGTGGCCTTATTCTCAGCCATTCTATATGAATGTGTTACCCAGGAGAACCCAGAAATGCTGCCCACCCATATCGCTATTGATCAGGTAAGTTTTGCTAGGATTAATTTACAAATGGACCGTGCCATTTCATTGCACTCTTTATTCACATAATTACAACATTACAAAATTAACTCAAAATACAGTAACTGTCTCTGTCTCGGGACTGCAATATTTCTAGAGAGCAGAACAATGCAGAGTCACACATTTAGACAGTGTAATCGATGATTGTATGGTAACAAAGGTCTGCAACAACTTCACTGTTTGAATGACACCCTTATATAACACCAGTGCAGAGGTCATTTAGACAGGCTCAGTAAATTGTTAGCATTTCCTTAGGATTACATTTTTAATTTTAATTACAGTAAATCAAGTAAATGTTGTTTTTTTTTTAACTAAATAATTAAGGTATGGATAAGGAGCTTATTATAATATTTATTTATGAGGTGGTTTGTCCACTCAGAATTGAATAGCAGGGTTAATCTAGGGCTGTTTCTAGTTCAATTTTAACCTTAGTGGGTTGATCTACAGCTTTGTTCAAACCATACATTTGACTAGGTATTTTGTTATGCAATCTTGAGGATCAAAACAATAAATTGCATACACTTGGTCACTTTTGCATTTGTACAAGGCTAGCCATGCTCATAGGTCTATTTCCCTTTTACTGGAGTAACAACCCTCCCCCATTTGGTAGCGCTTGTATTTACCTGATTAGTGTAATAATTTATGTTGGGAACAGCAGGTCCTGCAGTATTATGGATGCGAATTAGTTCTTTAGCCGTTCCTAGTTAATTTTGACTATGTGACAAAGAAATACTGTTATACCATTTAATATTTGGTTTTAACCTAGAAGTGGGGGTTGGTATTACCATGTGAGGCTGGGGAGAGCTGGCAACTCAGTGCATGTGTGTACTTGTGGGTCTGTGATCTTTCAGGCAGTGAAGGGTCTGGAGCAGAGCGAGTTGAGCGAGACGTTCTGCCTGTGGCAGATGAAGCTGGTCCTGGAACTGTGTGAGAGCGGTGTGCTACAGCAAAGACTTAGGGACACGCACAGACAGGGCCGTGGCCTGCTGCTCAGTTCTGAGTTCCTGCCGGTCATGAAGAGCTTGGCTGACCAGGCGCTCGACCGCTGGCTCTGTGGTGAGAAAGCCCTGTGGTTAACACAGATGTGGCCATGACTTCAACAAATGGTTTCAAAGCAATATTTCAGTATTTTTTAGGACGTATTTCAACCTTTGGCTTTCTGTTAGATGAAAAGTTAATCTATTTGATATATTCCCCACAGAATGCACACTGAATATCAAATTATTAATTATACAGCAAACACCCTTGGTTAAATCTTTATAGTAATTAAAAATACCAAGTAAAAAATGATTACCTTAAAGTCCCCAATAAAATCCTCTTTGTGGCAGCTTGTAGAAGCATATACTAAATGTGTTTTGTTAAAACACCATGCAGGACTTTTTTTTTTTCCCCCCTCAGTGTAGGTTAGCACTTCTTTGCATGTGTAAAGAGCTTCAGCAATCAAGTCTGTTACTCTGAAACAACAAGCATTTTTGAATTACTGACTGTAAGGCTTCCATGAATCAGCGGGATTCTGATAGCATTTTGCTTTTCTTGTTTCTCCAACCTTTGATCCTTCGTACACAGACAACACCCGTGCGCTGCAGGCATATGTAAGAGGCCAGCCTACAAACGAGGATGCCGACACCAGCATGCTGGCCTGCTTCCTGGTCTACCACTCTGTTCCTAGCTTCAAAAAGATGGCAAATACAGAGCTTGAGGGTAAATAGACTGATTGTGATCAAATAATTTATAAGCTGTAAGACGTTATTGAGTGACCAGCTGGCGGTTTCCCTGGGACCTGGTCTCTTTCCAGAGATGGATGAGACTGATGTCTCAAAAGAAAAGGCCTAGACAGCTGATCTCTCATGAATTGTTTTTAGTGATAAATCTACCATTGTGTACAAATATTTTTGTCCATCAGTATATACAACAGCAAGGAATTGTAGACTAACTGTACGTCTAAATGTGGCCTAAATGTATATCTATTTTTAAATTTGGGAACTAGTGCAGTCTAGCCCTTCACAGAAACACTACTGGCTTTTATGTTTGGTTTGTGTACCCAACCTACCAGTGACGCTGAAGTGTTTAAAGACGCCAAAGATACACTGGTGCTATTATTATGTGCTGAGAATGATCCACAATCCAAATGCTATACGATCATGCCTTGCCTTATGGCTCTCCCTTTCATTTAATGGATGGGGCAGAGTAGGGCTGATGAACTGTGCAGCAACAGACAAGCTTGGTCAGTCTTGTCCTTACAAAGTGCACCATACGTAAGAGTACCATGTTAATGGGCCAGTGTATATAGGCGCTATACAGAGATGCACCTAATAAACAGGAAACTCAAAAGTAGGCCTGGCTATTGTATGGTGATGTGGTTGCTCTTTCTTTCTTCAGGGAGCTCGTCCTTCCCTGAGCTGCTGCTAAAGTTCAGTAAGTTGGGTGTTCCTGTGCGTGCTCTGCTGCGTCTAAGTCCTCTGTTTCTACATCCTGGTGGCTCAGGATCTGGACTCCCCCTTTGACAGTGTGGCATCTGGGACAAATAGTTTTTCTCTTCGAAAACATTGATTCAGGAAAAGTGTGCTCTAGCCTCCAGATCAAATCCCGACTGGGATGTTCCAGAGATGTGCAAGGTGTTTGCTTGTGCTACAAAGGCCCAAGCAAGCCGGTAGTTCCTGAAGTAGTTCCTGGAGGACATAGCCAACCACCCCTGCATTTCAGCCATGTAAATAACTATCTATGTTTGTACCTGTAATAGTGTCAATAAATATGATTTGAGGGAATTCTTCTTTTAAAAACATCATCTGGCTTTCTGTGTTAACAAAGAACCTTCATATGTAAAAGGGAGTCTGTGATGGTTTCCCTGTGCTTTTTCTTTTTCCAGTATTTACTCGTTGCTCAGCAAAACAAGCTTCACATGAGCATTCCTGCACAAATGAAAAACATTCCACAGGCTGGAAACATCACCACACACCCGCTTGCATTCCATCCTATTTGAATAGCTACATTTCTGTTTAAAATAGCACTTGCCACACTGTGCTTTGAATATAGCATTCTGGTCTTCATGCGGCAGAAGTGAAAGTTCTATTTAACCCGGGAGCTGTTTTAGAGAGACAAAGACAGCCTGTTGCACTTCAGTTTGAGTTGGATCACTGTGGTGTTTGCATAAATGAAAGGATAAACTCTTGGGGCAGAACTGTGTTCATTTTTTGTGTCAAATTACAGGACTCTTTGAACTGTCATATGAGCTACACCACACCACTGCTGAAGGCACATAAACTGTGTATGTGACCTGTCCCTGCTGTTCTTTCTGTGTGTTTGAGCAGATCAACACAGTTAGACGTCTGAATGAGCACCACACCACTTGCATTCTGTAAGCCTGTGCTAGTTCTCATTAACCTAAACCTAATATTTCAGAGGGGGAACCGTACTAGTCTGTGCTAGTCATCTTCTGGAACTTGGCGCAGAGAGTGTTTCTGTGTAATTGTGAAGGATGTGGAATGTGTGAGCATAATTACTGTCTGGTTTCCTCCGGCAAACTAACAGACACTTATTTTCCCAGCAGTTCATGTTATGCTGTGACGACAATGTAACTAATGTGTGCTGTGGAAGAAAGCCTTTTTTAGTTTTTAATTTTTAGTCACTATACACTACACTGCTACAGTGTGAGCTCACATTTAAAAGAACAGATCTAGAACCTTGCATATATTTTATAAAAACATAACGAGTCTTGTTTCATCTGAACATTTTTCAGAGCTTTACACTCATTGTCAAAATATCACCTTGAACAAAAAATCAAATTTAAAGGGGAATTCCAAAAAAAACCCCAACTACAAATAAACTTTACATGTACATGTTTACTATTTAGAGTGCTTTGATGTGAAATGCACTGAATTGCTCACAGCTGAGGTGATGGGAGCCAGATGTCTAAAAGCTACATGATTCATTTAAAGAAGTCATTATAGGGAAAAGGTTATGAATGTGTTGACATCAAAGCACTTTAATAACCATTTGCATCTCAACATGTGTAGCATGCAGTAATTTTAGAAAATTGGTGGGCCTGTTCCCTAGGACTGTGAGAAAACTGTTGCTTTGCAGTACTTTAGAGATCCATTTTCCTGGACAGAATGGGTGGTGGCCGTTGCTCTACATACTGCAATTGCTGGCAATCCAATAAGGGAGTCGATGATGTGGAATGTGTGGAATGCGAACAAAGATGTTTTGCAACTTCTGTAGCAAGCAGTCAATAACTTTGTACTTTCTCTCGCACATAATCTCTTACTTTTGGTTAGCCCTGGGCAGTTCACTCCACGCAAGACAGCATCGACAGTGTGGGGAGGGGAAAGTAGGATGTCAGGTGAATGGGCAAACAGCTGCTCCATACCTCAATGACCGCTGTGATGTGGAATGAGTAGCAGCTGCCTTTTCACAGTTCTCTTTTCTGCCTTTGAGCGTGTATGGACAAGCTCTGAATGAAAGCGCTCATACACACCCTTACACCTTTCTCACAGTTCATAATTCCAGGCGGCTTGAGAACGACAAAAATGTCAAAAACTGCATTCAGCCCCTTTTGCCCCCTCCCTGTCCCCAAAACCAGCACCTCCCAGAACTTCCTCTAGACTCTAAACACACACTTGTGTGCACCACCAGTGCAAAAAGACTTAATACCTATGTACTGTAATACATACTGTACGCCCTATATGTGTATATATATACATGTAACTGGGCCTTTTCAATCCCGAACTACACCTAAAGGCCTGGGCCGACTCCTAGACGAGTAATGCCTTCCATCACTTCAGCCTCCCTCACTGGACTTTTATCGCTTTATAGAGACGCCGCCACACTAAAGCACCAGCGCCGGTGTGACGATTGTCGAGGCGTTCACCGCTCACGAGGCAAACTTCATTCACAAGCCTTTATGCACTTTTTGAACCACTGCGGCAACCAGTCGCTCGGCAGCAGTGGGTGTGACCAACAGCGTCGGAGAAAGTCAATGTGAGCGACTACATGAATGACTCAAGTTCACCGACCAGCGTAAAAAAAGAAACAAATTCAAACGAGGAGAAGAGGAAGGAGATCAGATTATTCGCTGCCTCACGTCGCAGGAACCGTTTGTGCAAACTGTGCAAAACTCCGTCTCAGGTAGTCCCGAGTTGGCGCAGAAGTTTTTTTAACCTCTCACCACCACAGACGGCTCATACTCAATAAATCGGTAAGTTACCACGTCCTCTAAACGCTGTTCTCACACACTCTCCCGCCTGCAGTATTTAAAACGTCTAAAGCGCAAATATCTGCTACAGACATTTCGCATGGCTTGTGGTCTACATACATTCGTTCAGAAATAGTTTTTTTCGACGTCGAACAGTCCTGATAAATGAGGACAGCAGGTATGCACATCATAAAAGTGAGCAAATTGCTCTTTAGACTAAGCTATACTCGCACCATGCATTTAAGCAAATTTAGACTTACTTACTTTAAACTTACTTACTGCACTTAAAGTTTTGCCGAGTCAGAATGTAGCAGATAATATGCATATTTTAACAGTCATTTAGTAAAAAAAAAAGTATCATAATTAACGGAATTGCCGAGTCGGGTCACTTTAATCTCATTGGGCGGTTAGGCTGCGATAAGAGGAAGTGTGCGGTTCAGGCAAACTTCCTGTTCCTTCTTTCTATTTCAAAAGAAGACACGGATAAACTGGAGTTCGCCTTTACATCCACAATAACGCTGCACACGTTCTAGATATTAGTTACTGCAGTTTGGCCGTTTTTTCCTCTCTCATTTTGATGTGTCATCTGGCCTTACCCTCTCTCTGCGTGTGTATGCGTGTGTAAGCTGTGGGCTTGCTCTCCGTGGTTACCGCGTTCTGTCACGTAGTCGCTACTTTCATTTGCCGACGTCACCGAACCCCGCCGGGGGCGTGGTCGCTAAGGGGCGGGGTCATACGTCCGCGTGCGACTCTGTATCCGGGTAGAAAAAGGAACGGCGGGCAGGCGCGCGCGCGCGCGCGCGCGCTTACGCGCAGCACGTTTCCATGACATCGAGAAGTAAATGCCTGGGGGAGTTTCGGTTTGTTTCATTTCACTGGTTTAGTTTTACGAGTTTAGACTTATTTAAATCAATCTTTTGATATGATGTTTATTTTAGTTTAGTTTTGAGGATAGCTATGATGTAGTTCGAAGGATTAGGTGTTGTTTAATGTCAGGTTTAGTTCTAGATTTAATGTAGCTAGTTTATCCAGAAATCACAAATAATTTCAGTTGCTCAAGACGATGGCAAAAGACTCATGGACATAACTACTGCAAAGAGCCAAACTCAAAACCGCCCTTGACCTTCTGTGTCCTCACTACACGTCCGACACGTTGTCTGCATCTCCTCCAACCTGCTTTCCTTTTTCGCTATTCTTTTCACATAGAAGATGCTTTATGGGACTTCCTCTAGTCTCCATTCATGTGGTTTTAGTTGAGCGGTGTGCACATTACATTCATGAATCTGAAACAGTGGGTGATTTCCAGAACCACCACACAACGTATCAAGTGGGACATCAGTATAATACTCCCATATTCTTATAGTATGAAAGAAGTTGTTTCAGGCGGCGTAACGCTGTTAATGGCAAGTCACATTACACAGCGTTAGGCCATTGCAGATCAGGTGCTAGAGCCTTTGTATACAGTTGCCTTCTTTGCAAATGCGTTTGCGTCTGGGAATGTGATGATGTCCTTATAGGCTCAGGATGGCTACACATACCTCAAGTGCTCATTACCATGCTGCTCTTTGTGTCTTCTTAAAGTCTCCAGACATAAAGTTTCCAGTAAACTCTGCCAGTGGTGGTCTGCAAGAAGCAGAAAGGTTTGGCAGTTACGTTCATGAAAAACGTTTCTATTGTTCTCTTTCAGGCGGTTTTGAAATGACTAAATATAACCAACTGCATATTTAGATGTCAGCCTATTCATTGTGGTGGGTGGCGAGACAGATGAAATTTCAATAAATGTTTTTGAAACACTTTCTCACTGTTACGTTTGTAGGAAATCATTTTAAAATGAGAACTTGAGTTAGACTTTTTGTGATTGATATTTTTCTTACACGTTTTTTTTTTTTTAATAAATTAGTTCTTTACACGAGTTCATTTTTTAACTGCATGGCGTGTTGTACTGTGATGTTACCGCGATTCAGTGATGGTGGATTTGTGTTTTGCTGCCATCTAGTGGAATGTTTGGAAACGACCGATGCGAGAGCATGCACCAGAACTTGGGATTCTTTAAAAGGGTCTCTATAAAATTATTTATAACAACATTATTTCATTGTATACAGCGATTGATATCGCAATACGTCAGATCACACAATGAAAATGGTGTCCATACAATCCATACAAGTTGTGTGCTGAGCACAAACTATATTCAAAAGAAAGTGGATCGCTAAAGGATGAAGGGGACTACTTGTTCTTGTCACACAACACAATCATTCATTTGCTGCGTGCAAGCACCGTTGAAGGAAATTACTTCACCTATCTGTGTGCCTTGATTTTGCCTGATCTGTAGCCAGTTGTCTCACTTGTGCTCGCACAGCTGAGGGGCGCTGCCAGGGATTTGGGACCCCTTGAAAAGATAATGCATGGCCTCGTAACTAGTAAGTCAATTCTGCCAAAATACTCAATTATTATTATACTAATACTTGTTGTTGTTGTTGTTATGCTCAATTATTATATTTCAGTATATGTCAGTCACAGGGCCTATTATTACAGCTGCATTTGTTAATTTATTTGGTGTTGGTTTTATGAAGAAATACAGTTCAGGCTTGTTTAGGAATGATCAGCTATGGTGTCTATTAGCATATTATCTACTTCATAAGTGCTGGCCAAGTAGCGTAATGGGCCAGTGTAGCATGCAGTGTTGTATGATGTCGTCCACAAGGTGGCATTGTTTATACAACCGCGACGAAATCCTTCTTAGGTTATATAGGATTTCAAAGCCAGATGCAGTCAGATGCAGTTTTAGGCTTACTGTCCTTAAGTAACATGAACTAGCTTATTTATACTAATTAGAAAAGTCATTTGATTCTGTTTGTGACTTTTAAACATAACATTCTATTTTAAAACAGTAGGAACACAAAAAAGGGAAAGCCGTGCTGATAATAAAATGCTGGATGCACTAAGTGATTCGGCTCAGTTCTTTATGGCACTTGATGCATCAGGTTTTGTGGGTTGATACTCTACCCATGTTGGAAAAGTATTGCCCCCTGTGCCACTTTTACTAGCAACAAAAGCATCTAAATGTATATCCTATGAGAGGAATAATAGCCTACTCCTCTTTTCAAAATTGCTTTAATTCAGACACACTGAAGGATATTTGGGCATGAACTGCTTTTTAAGGTCCTAATCAAGCATATCAGTGGTCAGGACATCATCTCAGCCAATTCAAAATGTTATATTAAAATTCTTTCAGGTTACTTAGGGGTGGTCTTGCGTTGTGTGTTTTATAGCTTTAGATCACAATCTAATGACTGGACATTGTCCTGCTGAATTATCTGATAAAGAGTAGAATTATTGCTTCTATCAATTACAAGTACTAATGCATCAAAGCATATTTACACAATCAGACTACCACCACCATGTCTGACTGTTGGTGTGATGTTCTTACTGTCGAATACTGTTAGCCTAATTCCAAATGTAATAGAATACCAGTTTCCTCTAAATTCATCAATTCTTATTGCAAAAATAGTGGAAGTCCTCAAGTTGTTTTTGACAAATATGAAACAAGCATTTGTTGGTGTAACAGTGTTTTTGTCTTGCAGCCTGATGCAAACCTTTTTCCCAGTGTCATATAAGGTAAGAGCTTATGATTCCATCATTAAAAAAGTTTATGGTGGAATCATAAACTCTTACCTTATCTGAGGCCTGAGAGGCCTGCAGTTCTTTAGATGTTTGTCTAGGTTCTTTTGTGACTTCCTGGGTGATACGTTGATGTGCTCTCAGAGACATTTTGGCAGGCCAGAAACACTTCTGGAAAGATTTACCTCTGTGACCTATTCCAGACAGATACAGTATATTTCAGTAACTTGCTACCTGAAGCTACTCTTTATACTGTAAATAGTATAAGATCCTTTAGGAACTGGAGAGGTTTATCCATTTGAAACTGGAAATAATAAAAAAAAGTTTTTTAGAAGAAAAAGATTCCCTGAAGGTTACCTTAATAGGTTTCTTAACCTTAATTACAGTTTCAAACTGAAGAATCTCTGGATGTTAAATGACTTTTTTTCTTCCCTAATTGAAATGATAATTTACTCATAAAACTCATTTTGCAGTTACGTTCTATTTTGTTTAAAGATCTAAATAACTTCTGGTTGACATATGCAAAGATATTAGACATTAGGAGGGGACAAATACTTTTTCATAGTACTGTAGAATAACCCAAAACCAAAGGTGTCAAAAGTATATACATTCATTATATTCAAGAGTAGATACTAAGGTTTGAATATATGTCTATAGAAGATGAAGTATCAACTTAAGCTTTATACTCAAGTAAAAGTGTAAAAGTCCTGGTTTCTAAACTACATAAAGTGTAAAAGTAATGTAAGGAAAACAAATTCCAAAAGCTTAGGCCACGCCACAGGGGCCTATAGTACACTACCCTACCTCCCCAAAAACACATTTTTCTAAAAGCCATAATGACTATAATGTTATATTAAAATGTTAATGTTGAAAAAATGCTGGGGTGCACTAGGCTCCCTGTTTCAGCTGCAAATATACCCATTGAAAATGAATGCATATTAGTAATATTATTTAGCAATAGAGTAGTTGCCTATAAGTATTATAATGGTGCAAAAAGTCAATATTGTTATCAATAACCTTTATTGGAATGTAAATGTGGTGCATAGTTGGGACATTTCCCTCGAGTTCTCTTGCGTCTCTGCCATGGACATCTTCATATTAGGCTACATATGTCTGCTTGCTGGAGTGTGATGTGATGTGCAGATGCGATGGATCGCTTACAAACCAATAGGGTGTCAGAATGGTATATGTTTTTACTTCTCATCCAACCACAATCAAATTCACACTTTGCCAGACTTATGTGGCTAGAGGGTTGGTTGTTTGTTTTTTTGAACAATGACAAGCCGGTATGAAATAGGAGTAACAAGGCTATTTTTAAAATGTAAGAAGTAGAAAGTGGAAATAATTGTGTAAAAATGTAAGGTGTAGAAAGTAGAGATAATTGTGTAAAAATGTAAGGTGTAGAAAGTAGAGATAATTGTGTAAAAATGTAAGGTGTAGAAGTAAAATGTCATCTGCAAAATAAGTATTTTTCCTTACTTTTCCCTCATAAAATGTTCTGCCTAAATAAAGTAACATTCTCCAGTAGCTGCTTACTAATCCAGCCACCCATTTACTGAGTCAGTTTCATAATTACTGTTAATTGGTCTCATGCTGCCAAGAAAGGAAAATGTATTTCTCAGAATTTTAGTGTTTTCAATGGGGACCGAGTGCTGCCTCTTGCATTTCAACTGCCTTATAATGGGAGTTGTGCTTGGGCATAATATGACTAAAACCCAAGACGTGCTTAATCATTGTGCAATAATGCTACACATGCAATACATTTCTCATTTACTCTTTCTTTCATCCTGCCATCACTCACGTTCACACAAAGGATGTCTCTTAAGCTGCTGTAAACTACTTAGTCATTCCATTCCCAGCAGCTTGGAGCAAGTCAACCCTAGACTGACCAATCAATGTGCCCTGTAACGGTGACACTTTCTTGTGACCTCTATATGCAGAAAAGTGTAAGTCATTGTAGCTGCATTAAATGAATATTGATGCCCCTTAGAGGCACTGTGTAGCAGAGCAGGCCATTGTATGTGAGTGGAAGTAAGGATGAGCCCCTCTAGGGTTTCCCACTCCCTAGAGTATGAGTGTAATGGGAGAATATTGATCAGTGTTTTTTGTGTCATTCTTCAGAGGAGACGCTGCAGTCAGTGAGAAAGCACCTGGGCTTCGTTCTCACAGGGTTTATTAGAGGGAGGAGAGACATAGCTACCCAGCTGTGTGCCAGTTCGGGTGTGTGTGTCTGTGTTTAATCTGACACACTTGTCTATAATGCAACCTCACTGTTTTGAAGGCTGACACATGGGCTATAATTCATTTAGAGCTTATTTAGAGGTAATTGTTAAAATATAGTTGTAAAGGCATTAGCCCTTTATTATTTAAAATAATACCCTCCCAAACCATCAGGTTGCATTTGCTTCTTCATCCATTGCTTTATGATGCAAATCACTCTATATGGCCTGATGCTTTACACTGAAAAGACTCCAGTATTAGAGCTATAAAGCTAACCACAAGACCAAGACACCTGCATCATTACAGATTTTGAAACTACTTCAATGCTTGAAAGACAAATGCTCTGAGTCAAGTAGATTACTGTCGGTAGAAACAGCATTTGGAAAATTGTGGTAGACCGAGATAGCTGGTCACTTACTAGTTGGTGGGACAAGTGTCTGTATTTAGAATATGTGAATATGTTCACTTCCTTGAGGTTCAAAACTGCTAAGAGTAGGTGATCTATGATATCATCACAAAAATCTTTCAAGAGTATTGTCAATACTTCTGCAATAGGAGGAATAGGAGGTTTATAGTTACAATGTTAGAATCTTACTCAATAAAAGTGGAAATAGGAAAACAATGATGTTTAAAGAACAGCCAATATCTCCACCTAGTTTAGCCCTGGCCATTTATACAGCAAGTCTCAATGCTTTTTCAAAGAGGCACAATACAGAACAGAGCTCAGAAATCTGTCTTTAAGGCGCAATAACAGGATTAGGATGTTGAGTCTTTAAACATCGAAAGCATAGAAAATGAAAAGTAAATTACTCATACAAGTCATGGATTACTCATGGTCATGGATCTTTAAGGTACAATTCAGTAACAGTAACACTGGACATGAGCTAATTACACTCTGTGTAACAAGTGAAGCTGCATGTCTTCATGGTATTCACCAAAAGTGTGTGTGTGCTGTGGCGACTAATAGGTGTTTATTTAACCAGCAACAGAAACAGTTAAAAGCTGCTGGACGGTTGAGATTTGTAATGACTACGTTAAAAGCCTCTAAATGAAAATTTAGGGTGTAAAAGTATTTTTTCTTTTTTCTCCAGGGATCCCTGCTTAACAGGGCATAATGCTGTACAGAATGTGAAACACTGGCCAAATAATCATTGTACTTAGTACTGTACTGTCCTTGTGTTACTAATGTTATTGTGCAATTTTGTGTCTGGTTCGACTTACAGTCAAGAATAAGCCATTTGGTGTAAAATACACATATTGTGTATTATGATTACTTTCCATATTGCCAGTCATACTCCTAGTCTGAATCTTATCTTGCACAACAAAAATGATATCAAGTAAAGTCAAGTCAAATTTATTTGTATAGCGCTTTTTACAACTGTTGTCGTCACAAAGCAGCTTTACATAATTAGTTATTAATAAAAGACAGACAAAGAAGAAAGAAGAAATAATGTAAGACATGAAGGATCAAAGACCCCCAGTGAGCAAGCCAACGGCGACTGTTATGGGTGGTGGTGGGTGGGGTCCTGCTGGTTGGACCGGTAGGTGGCAGCTGGTTTGACGCAGGTAGAGGGGACAGCAGCGGGCAATCTTCCAGCAGGTCAGGCTGGGTGGCCATTTCCTCAGAGAAGGTAAAAAAAGAGAGGTCTTTGTTCTGAGTGAGAATTTTGTAGTCAATATGGAATTTAACTGGGAGCCAATGAAGTGCTGATACATATGGTCAAATGGACATATGGACATATGGTCAAATTTTCTAGTTTTAGTAATATCAGTGTGCAGTGTGTCTGTAGTAGTGTTTGCACAAATACTGGTTTATCAGAACATATAGATTTAGAAAAAATTAAATGATACCTACACTACTTTTATCAAATACACTTTTCCCTGTTTACACTTTCTTTTCAAAGCAACTTACTCTGACTGCTTACCACACGAAACTGCAGCCCCACCTCCTGTCACTCACACAGCTGCTGTTCAGACTGCAATCATGATTTCCCAGAAAGATTAAATCTGCTGACATTACTAAAAACTAAATTATACCACAAAGACTATACTGGATTCACTGTTACAAACTTCTAATGTCTTGAGGTTTCATAAAATGGTTAGCATTACCATACAATATGTTTCAAGCCATTGTTTGCTACCGTTTCAAATAAGTGCTTTTTTCATTATTCACTAAACTATGAAAACGTAGCGTTTACATAGCTATAAAAGTCTCATGCTATCAAGAAATATACTTGCCTTTACAAACGTTTGTGAAAGAATGGGTGGATCTTAAGAGAACACTGAATTTCTGCCTGGTACTGTAATAGGATGCCACCATTGCAACAAGTCAATTGTTCCACCATCCTAGATGTTCTACCATCAACTGTGCACTCCACACAGCAACTCAGCCATGGAGTGACAGATCACGTAATGCTAAAGAGTGGGGTCGCTGAGTGTAAAAGTGTATAGTGCATAAACGTCACCAATGCTCTGGCAATAATCTGGCATTAATATTAGCAGAACAACTGTGCACCGGAATCTTCATGGCATGAGTTTCCAGTGCCGAGCAGCTGCCTTGCATCACGAAGCACGAAGCCAAGTGTCAGAGTACTGTGACGCAACCAGACTTGCCACCGGACTTGCGGACTGACAAATCACATTTCTCCATCTGGCAGTCTGGTGAATGATTCTGGGTTTGGTAACTGCATTGTGCCAACTATAAGGCTCTTTGGTTGTTGTTCAGGAGTTGGCCTTGATGCTTCAGCATTCCAAGACATTTTGGCTAGTTGTATGCTTCCAACTTTGCGGACACAGTTAGGGGAATGCCCATTTTTTGATCCAGCTTTTGGATGAACTAGAGTAATGATGGCAAGCCAGGCCCTCTCGTGCAACATCAGTGTCTGACAAATGCTGTTCTGAATGAACGGACAAAATTTCCCACAGAAACATCTTAAACTTTTGTAGAAAAGCCTTCCCAGAACAGTGGAAGCTGCTTTAGCTGCAAAGGGTAGGGGGAACTCCATATTATTGCAGGTCATCAACGTTCCTGTAGGTGTAATGTGTGTGTGTGTGGAGGGGGGCAATACTTTTGTCCATGTAGTATATTACATATCCCTACTTTACACTTTTAAAAGTTATTTGTTGAATCTGGAATTTTCAGAGAACACCTATGACTGTAATCCAAACGGTTGGTCAGTTCAAGACAGTTCAAACAGTCTTTCAGCAGATGGTGGGTGGGTGAGGGGTGGTGATTGAACAAGGATGTAAAGATTCTGATGTCTCTGCTAATGCCTTCACTGACTGCAGTATAATGCAGTACTGTTACACTACTAACCTATAAATCAGCGCTCTATCTCTCTGACTCAGATACTGTAATCCCACCAATCGACCAGTGAATCCAATTAACCCTCTTTTTTTCTCTTTTCACATATTTATTCTTGTTTTTTGTAACTTTTACCAATTGCTGGAACTTCACTCTCTGTGGAATAGACTACTTTGTGGGAATCATACGATCAGCAATGACTCGTTTCCCCTCTGACAAGTCTTTTCCTGTGTGTGTTTAGAATGGGAATCTATAGTTTCTTATCTGTTGTGTCATATGTCAGCTTCTGACATTTTAGGTGTACCAACAGTTTCAACTGCAGATTCGCTTTCCAAATGAAAGTCATACAACAGCAGATTACTGATTACCTGTGGAAAAAAAGTAACATAAACCAAAGGATTACTGTATTAAAGTAATGTGTAATCTAATTGCTTTTCATTACTTTTGGATTACTTGTCTTTACAAAATCCCATCTTCAAGACAAATCTTATATACATGTAAATTCATAAGAAACCATCTAATCTCATGTACACATTCTCCAAAAACAAAATCCATGTCTGCTAAATGAAATATAGTGTGATTAATACTAAAATATTCTAATCACACCTGCCCACTCGTTAAGCAACAGGAAGAAAGATTTAAACAACAGCGTGACCAGCAGTCAGCTAACCATATAAGTCTTAGCTCATCTGAATTAATGAATTAATTGAATTTCTTACCTTCAAATGAGTTTCCTTAAAATGTGATTTTGAGTCCTTCAAAGCTATAGGTAATAGTAACTACAAGAAGGTATACTTTACAGTAAAATAAAAAAAATATATGGGAGGGGGAAAACTTTTCAAGATGGGTGGTGACCATGGTGGCCATTATGAAGTCAGACATTTTGGATCCAACTTTAGTTTTTTCAATGGGAAGAGGGTCATGTGACACATCAAACTTATTGAGAATTTCACAAGAAAAACAATTGTGTGCTTTATTCTATTATGAGTTACAAGTTTCTGACCACTTATAAAATGTGTTCAAAGTGCTGCCCATTGTGTTGGATTGTCAATGCAACCCTCTTCACCCACTCTTCACCCACTGATAGCAACACCGCAGAAAAAATGCTAGCACAGGCTTCCAGAATCCGTAGTTTCAGGTGCTGCACATCTCGTATCTTCACAGCATAGACAATTGCCTTCAGATGACCCCAAAGATAAAAGTCTAAGGGGGTCAGATCGGGAGACCTTGGGGGCCATTCAACTGGCCCACGATGACCAATCCACTTTCCAGGAAACAGTTCATCTAGGAATGCTCGGACCTGACACCCATAATGTGGTGGTGCACCATCTTGCTGGAAAAACTCAGGGAACGTGCCAGCTTCAGTGCATAAAGAGGGAAACACATCTTCATGTAGCAATTTCAAATATCCAGGTTTCCATTGATGAAGAATGGCCCCACTATCTTTGTACCCCATATACCACACCATACCATAAATTTTTGTGTTTCAACAGTCTTGGAGGGATCTATCCAATGTGGGTTAGTGTCAGACCAATAGAGGTGGTTTTGTTTGTTAACTTCACCATTCACATAAGTTTGTCTCATCACTGAACAAAATGTACTGAGGGTCCTGTTCCAATTTTTGTTTTGCCCATTCTGCAAATTCAGTGCGCCGATCTGGGTCATCCTCGTTGAGATGCTGCAGCAGCTGGAGTTCGTAAGGGTGCCATTTGTGAGTAGCTAATATCCGCCGAAGGGATGTTCGACTGATGCCACTCTCCAGTGACATGCGGCGAGTGCTACGCTGTGGGCTCTTGCTGAATGAAGCTAGGACAGCCACTGATGTTTCTTCATTAGTGACAGTTTTCATGCGTCCACATTTTGGCAAATCCAACACTGAACCAAGCAAGCAGTTTGCTAACTGTAGCATGGGAGATGGGTGGTCTCGTAGGGTGTCTTGCATTGAAATCTGCTGCAATGACCAGAGTACTGCATTCACCAGACATTAACACAATTTCTATCCACTCCTCACGTGTTAACCTCTGTGACATGTCAATGGCTGTAAACAAAGAGAAGCTTGTAAATAACTCATGAAAGAATAAAGTTACGTTACAACCAAGCACACCATTGTTTTTCTTTCTCAATAAGTTTGATGTGTCACATGACCCTCTTCCCATTGAAAAAACTAAAGTTGGATCCAAAATGGCTGACTTCAAAATGGCTGCCATGGTCACCATCCATCTTGAAGTTTTCCCCCTCCCATATACTAATGTGCCACAAACAGGAAGTTAATATCACCAACCATTCCCATTTTATTTAGGTGTATCCATATAAATGGCCCACCCTGTACAAATTTTTGCAGCACACCAGCAGAAGGAAAGCTTGAGATTCTCTACAGGGGGTACTGCTACACTCAACTAGCTTACGGCAGGACAAACATCAGCATCTTAAAAACACACGCTCGCTCACTTGTGTAGGAACAGACATGGCAAGAATGGTGATCCTTTTTTGTTGACTGTAATATAATCTTGCTTGTAAACACACCATTTTTTATGTATCTGTACTCTAACGACTTTTTCACTGTAACTATAATGAATTACAGTTACTGTTTTTTGTGTCCTGATTACGTAATGCTGTTACATGTATTGCGTTATTTTCTAACCCTGCTGAAAGCCACAATACATCTTACAATAACTATCTTGAGCACTAGTTAAAACATAACATGCTTGGAACATTCAACAATTCTTTGGCACAAAAAAAGATGGAATGCGCCATAGGTGGGCGTGGCCAATGTAGTGCAAAGAAAATATAACATTACGTACATCCTCTTCACGATACACACGTCACAATATTTTGACACACAGATTAATAGTGCCAGGTTGCTCTTTAAAGTGTTGTCAAACTGTCTTACTACAGTGATTTTTTTTTATGTATTCAGATTTACATTGCATACCTAGATGTATGATTACATTTCAGAGTTCAGCAGTTGAGTGTCAAGTCAAACCTACAGAGGATTTCTGCTACATGTGATGGGTATCTTTATAACTATTCACCCCAGATGACCCACGGTTTGCAATATGATTTACGAGTCAAATCGAAAGTTAAGAAGAAGGGATCCACTGCTGGAGATTATTCACAATTGAAAGAAGGAGGAGCGGGTAGAAACTGCATCACAATGAGTCATTAGGTACAGTAGCTGCCTTTGCAGCTACATTTAAAATGCAAGTGTGGTTTGATGCTATGGCTTTGTTGATTGTGTCTCTCTCCTGTTATCACTTCAGCTGTTCTGCATATTTAACATATTTTTAATACTTTTTAGATTTTATTTTGGCCATTAACGGTTGATCAGTTTGCTTTAGTATAAACAGATGTACTGTCACAAAGATATATATGATATATGAATAACTAAAAATGGGTTCTGAGAAACTTGTGGTAAATCTATCTGATAGTGTATGTGCTTTGGTACTAAAGCTGTATGCAAATGTGCTGTGCCCTCAATAGGCTGTTAGAACTGTTGCTATGAAGAATAGTAGTTGGTTGGTGGAGCATAGTTGGATCATTATTAAATCGTTGCGGTTTATAAGATGCTTTTTTATATAGAAATACTTTATATCATTGAACTATGTTGTTGTAGCATAATTATGCCAACTTGTCTTAGCATATTAGCATATTAGCTTGTGGGTAGAGCATCAAAACGGGACACTGTGTAGCACAGCTTTCTTTTCAGTTACTTCACCTTTATAGTGTTGAATGCACTAATTGCAAATCTGCATAAGGCGCATTGTCAGACACTTCTTTTTGCTGCATTGACAAATTGTATTGTATCAATCCTGCATTTTCTAAAGTCATTACACTGTGTATGGTTACAGGAAATAGTGAGCTACAAAGAATTACATATAGAAGTCATGTAACAGCTGTACAACAGTAGAACTCTGAGTTAACTCAAGGAGGTCAAAGACCAGTACATGTTAGCAATCACTGCAGAGTAGGAACTTTTTCCCCCATGGACCTCATGTTCCCATGAACTCCCACTTCAAAAGCAATGTTGCATCATGTCCGGTGTCTGTGCTTCTTCATAACCTTTCCTCTGAAACAAAAGAGCCTCCCCCCCCCCTCCATTAACTTCAAGCACAAGTTGACTCTTAACAGTCATGGCCACAGCAAATGTAGAAAGTCTTTTGGTTTAGTTTAACGAAATCACTTTCTTTTCTAAACACACACGCATACATGTCCACCCACGTCTCAGTCAGGGGTCAGATTGTGACCCTTTGGTCTTTTTGGTCCGCACAGACCTCCCATGTGTTGCTGTGGGAACTTGGCCAGTCATCTGTGGAGTTATGAGAGGCATGTGGGGGAGAGGAAGCGGTGGTTTTGTGACTCAGCGCCTCATGAGCGTTCCATTCCGTTAGCCTTCCACTTAAGCTTTTTTGACTCATCTGGATCCCTCTAGTCCTTTGAGAGGTGTGTGTGTGTGTGTGTGTGTGTGTGTGTGTGTGTGTGTGTGTGTGTGTGTGAATGTGGGGGAGGCAAGTTTGCTATGTTTCTTCTGTTCCTGGCCCATTTGTTCATTTTTCAGTACTATGTTTATGGCTTCTAGGAGAATGAAGGGGGAAATGGTAAGTCAGTACCTGATCAATACTGTTTGAAAGGAAGTTAATTATATACAGAATCAGTATGTAGCTTTTACTGTCGAGACCCTGCAGAAAGTTTATTTTTAGAGAAGGAACAGTAAACCGTGGCATGTGAAGTTTGTGTTGTGTTTGAGAGTACTTTTAGAATGTCTTAAATTATTTCAGCATAGAACTGGAGATTTTTTTTGGATCACTGACATTTAGCACAATACTGACTGTGAATTATATACTGTGTAACGCTGTAAAATCAAGTTCTACAAATGTTTGTTTGCTTTATTGCAATTGCAACTAAACAACCAAAGCAATGTCTGAATGCTCAAGCTAAGAACTTGCAGTCCCTGCTTCAGTTAGATATATGCTTCTTGACAGAGTCAAGGACTGTCACTTCTCTCATCAGTTTGGGATCAGAACAATGTAAATACATACATGGATGATGATTCCGTTTATCATTAGATAAAATACTCTTGTCATTAAAAGATTTTACATTTAGAGTTTAAAGAAAAACTGGCTTGTAGTTCACAATATATGTACAAAAGAAATGTTAAGTTTCCACTTTTGCAAACTTTAAAAACCCTGAAACTTTATCTCTACACAAAGTACTCACCTTACTAGGCACTGGACTACTACACTATGCAAATGAATGAACAGTTATTGTGTTTCAAACCAAAAATACAGATAATAGGCTTGTATGTCTTTTTTTGTGTGTCAATATGTTTGAATACTTGTGTAAATGTTTGTAGCATAGGAGTTCTATGGCGGAAAAGGAAGCCCATCTGACCTTCTGGCTTTCCCACTGATATTCTGGATCTATCCTCCATTTATTGTGGGAAAAGTGCCCCCCCCCACCCCCCGGTCTATCTTTAGTTCACAGTAGCAAGGGCTTTGTAGTCTGGTGAGAAATATGTGCTGAGACTTTATATGGTAAAACTGCTGAATAATGTTTATTCAGCTGAATAATGTTCATTCTGAATAGGGTTTTATTTCTATTTAAAAATCTGGCACTGAGATTTGAAACTGGAAATGCAGGTTAAATGTAATCTAGATGTAGAGAGTCGCTAGGCACCTCACGATTTAATTTTGAATGATGCGATTATAAAGCTGGTCTATGTTTCTTTATTTTTTGTTTGTTGGCTATTAAGATTAAAAATAAACAGACCTCCCTCCTTATAAATAAATCAGAAGTGCTGATTCTGAAAAATGAAATTAATGTAATAAATGAAATAAATGTAATAAATATATAAGAATGTGATTTTACTAACCTTTTCATTTGAAGTGGTGTTAGCTTAGTTGAATTTGAATATAACTTATGCTTGGGGTAGGCAATACGGGAAAAAAATAAATATAATATCATGATACTTTTTTTTCTCATTCTACACAATATTGTGTTGTCCATTATAGTATATTTTAAACATTTTTATCATGTAATTTCAATAACAAATTGCAATATTTTAGGACTGGATCATTTTTCCCACTCTTAAAATAATTCTGCAGTATATTCTTTTTGTGTGTGTATTTGTGCAACTTAGTGATGTCAGAGAGTATGGTATGGTTCAAATACCCCCTCCATGGAGGCAAATACCCCACACTGGTATGGTTTACAGTAAACGAGGAACGTCTGAGACACTTGAGCAAACCACTGGCTCTGGAGCTCACGCTGCAGTGAGCAGAGCTGCGTGGGGCTGCATGCGTGGGCAGCCATGACACAAATGACTCAGCACTCTGCTACCCAGCAGAAAATAACAAAAAAAAAAACCTCCCTTAATAAATTTTACTCTGAATGTGCTTTTGGTTCAGACAATTGCATTGTCGCTTAAAATAAATGATACTTGAATACTGTTCATTTAGAGTTAAGACGGTGTGAGCAGTTGATTGAGAGACTGATTTAAGGAGGTAGTGTGCTTACAGAACAGAAGGTAAGAAATTGTGTATCTAATACTTACAAAATATAAAAATACATACAGTATTTCTGCGTGTATGTTTAGAATATGCTACACGTCACAAGTGTCAGGGTAAGCATATTTTTAGTTATCAGAACTTCAGCATGGCTTCCATATTTGTGACATTGTGTTTTTTTCACCTTTCAGACTGTAGTTATATCTTCTCAAAACTCTAGAGACTTGTACATATTATGATGGCAACACGTCATTTATTGAGTATAGTTGACCGATTTGTTGCACAGGCAACACGTCATTTGGCAACCATATTTGACCACTAATGTTGCATTTGGTAGCATACTCTAAATAACACTTTGTGTGACCTAAAGAAGTGGTACTGTATATAAACATAACTCAAGATAATTCATATTACCAGAAATGGGCACATCAAAGGTTTTCTTATTTTATTCTGCTGGCTCATTTTGAACAAGTTTGCAGAAGATTTGAGAAAGAGGGGCTGTTATGTGGTCTCGTATATTTTACTAAAAATTTCTTTAAAATATCTTAAAATGCAAAAACCCTAGGATCTGTGGATATTTATGTTTCCATATACATGTGTTATGATATGTTCTCACGTTGTACATGAATTTATGTTAAATTCTTAAGCTAAATTAAGTTCAGTCAAGTCACATTAGCAAATTATGTATAATGGAATATGATCTAATCAACTAATCAATTAAACTATATAGTATAAAGTTTAAGGCTGGCCTATAATGATAACAAAATGTAACATTCTGATTTCACAGACTAAATAAAGGTTTGGTACTGATTGGACAAAACATACTCATTGGTTTTATTAGTTGTGAAACTTTCTGGTAAATATGATGTCAGGGTGGCAAGGAATTTGAAATGTCATGTTAATGTCAAAGGGTAAAGATTGGTATCGGTTGTTTGATTTGAATCTGGTGTAAAATGACTGAGAAATTGCCTGTTTAATCATCTACACTGAGTTTCAGTTTTATTTACCGTCAGAGTGAACTAAACAAATTATTGTTTGTGAAGTCGTTAGTCATTTCTGCAAGGTTTCTCTTTGTAGTAGTGGTACGAATCAGCAAATTTTCTCTAAGTGTCATTGGGTTCAAAGAAGGTTGCTGATGCAGTTAGATGCACTGCAGGGGTGTGGGTGGTCCAGGCCCAAAAGGATGTTCTGGTTTGAGTCAGCCCAACTGGAAACTGTGAATACTAAAAACCGAAGCATATTGCTCTCAAAAGTAAAAAAAAAAAAAAAGTGATTAACAATATAAGGGTGTTTATAGGCAAGTTCAGTCCTTGACACAATGAAATTGATGATACCGGATCGTTGCGGTGGTGTCTGAGTCTGTGCAGTGGGCTCGGAGCAGTTAATGAGATTACAGAAAAGTAGTGGTGTGTGCTGATCAAGATTAGCACGGGCCACTGATATGGAACAGGCTGCCCCAGGCTTGAGCTAGCCAGATAATACAGCTCTCAGATGGAGCTAAAGGCATGGACATGGGTGTTTGAATGCCTCCCACTCCCTCTGGGTTTTGTATGCCCTGCTTTATTGTTTGTCTCACATCCATGATTGTGTAATATGTTTTTAGTCAGTATGTTTATTTTATAATTTGTTAATTCATTAAACATCTTTTAAATTGTTAAAGCAATTTAAAGAACTGTATATGTACTGCTGTTTTTAAAATGCTTTATTGATTATAATGTGAAAAATATGAACATGGCACTGTCCAATAGAATGGTCAGAGAAATAAGCATAATCTGATACATATATGTTTATCTATATAAAGACTGTCACAAAGAACTGATTCCTTACAATCTGGAGGCCTCTTAAATGATGTTGCACCACTTATGCTGTGTTGCACCATGACAAACATTGTCCTGATAGTCCTTTTGCTGCTGATAAATTCTGCACTGTTGACAGGGACTAGAAATCTAGGAATTAATATCTTTCCAGTATGTTGGTCTTTTGTTGAACGTTTCTTCATCTATTTCAGACATTCTTTCCTGTTGTGGCGCATTGTTATGCTTCGTCATTTGTAAAAGCATTTACCGCTATTCTGCTTCAGGCTCTGAAAAACCTGTTGCTTTAGATTTGACCACATCTGACTAAACTCAGGAGACGAATAAGAAGAGCTGAAACTCTCACATTATCGTGACACATTTTTTTAAAACACAAACATACTACAGGGTTTTGCCCTTCACCTTTTTGAAGACTAAGCTTTGGGGTGCTGTGTAAGATTGGTTTCTTTGAGTTTGGTATGTCAGCAGCAGTTTTCTATGCACGTGTACTTCCTATATTCTTGTCATTCCTATATATTATTTACAGCATACCGCCCTAAACACAGTAGATGGATGATCAGTACTTCTAATACTTAAATATATAGTGGGAGCTGATGCTGATTTACATTTAAGGTGACAGTAAAGCATCCTGGGTAAGCGTATATTAATATATCATAAATTGTGATGTACTTATGACTTACTCAAAATATATTGGAATTTGGGATATATTGGAATATTCATGTTTTTTAGTAAAATGTATTAATATGTTTGTAATAAGTACACAGTATGTTCATATATACAGAGAAGGGGGGGAAACTCTTTTCATTTCTTCAGTTACATATATTAGGAACCTCCTGGTTAGATAAAAGGTTAAATAAGAAATTACATTCTAATGTTGTTCAGAATGATTTCAAATTAAAATATTTACATAGGCATATTTTAATGAAGAAATGAATCTACCGTTTACTTACCTCCATGGCAATTATTCACATTCAGTTTCTAATTTCTTTTTATTATTATTTTTCTAATTATCTTTAGTTAGTGATAAAAAACCTGGACTGCTTTGGCATTGAAAGTATCGCTCACTTTCGTTCCTTAACATTTTCATTTTAGACCATATATAAGAAGTTCTGTAAGAAGTAGAGTATTTTTGACCTGATCCTTTTTGTTGTTTAGTTGGCGACTACTTGTACTTCTGCTCGAGTCATTATTGCTTAAGAATGGTTTTTACCTGAGTACGGTGCTACTCTACCCACTTTTTGGGGCTTTGGGGCGTTTTGGTGTTGTTTTAGATGTTTCCAAAGCTTCCTGGTTTAAGCTGAGGTTGTTACCAGCGCACAGACCTGCTTGCCAGAAGTCTACGTTCCACAGACTGCAGTACCTCCAGTGTCCAGTAGGTGGCAGCGTTCTTACAGAAATGAGCTCTGTTATTGTTTTGCTCTCAGTGACTGCATCTCTTTACTCACGAAAGTCAAGTCCCTTTGAAATAAATGGTTTAAGTTAGTCTCGTGTGTCGCTTTTCTATAAGCTAATAATCCACCTCTTCGTGTTGAACACTGATGGTGTCTGTTTCGAGAGTTAAAAAATAGTTTTCAAATGTATGAGACCACGTAAAGTGTTACTTTAAATTCTCTCTACAGCCGCTCTCCAGACGAGCCGATTGCTTTAATAAATATCAAAAGCGTTCTATACTCTATAGACTTTATAGATTCCGCATATTGCAGGTTTGGTTTTTAAATTCGAGGAAAATCCAGCAACTTTACTGAGAGCAACAGTGCGAAATGTGGAGAGTAATGTTCAAGCGCTTTAAGCAGAAAAGTGTTAAGATGTTCGACAGATATTTAATACCTGTAAAATCTTACCAGCCGTAATCGAGTAAAATCAATCGAATCTTATAGAAATACATTTAATTACCAATAACTGAATAACTTTAGCCGTGTTTACTATAGGGACACAATTGGATTTTATTATTAAAGGTTTTGGTGTAATAAATGTATTGTTCTCGTATCTGAACAGATAACCACGTAGGATTTACCCAGGCGTACTCCAACAAAACCTTTTTTTTTTGTAACTTTTATTCTCTAAATACATTTATTGATGGTCTGTTGTTTTTATCTTGTTTTTACAAAATAATGTAACACCGCAAATACGTCATTTTAGTGGATTACATCGCCTTTATTTAAATTACAAAAAAAAAAAGAAATGGCAGGTATGATCACGCCAGCAGCACGATGTCCACAGTAAGTTAGAAATATATAGAAATCTATCACACCTTTTCTGAATCACACTGAATGAATTTGCCTGACACTGGAATTACTGATTGTGACTTGGTCTTGTCATGGGCAGCTGAACAATTTGTAAGCGACACTCTCACTTCTTACATTTACTGTAAAAGGCTTGTTATTTATTATCAAATGATATGACTTGATCTGTGTAAAAGGGTGATTCTACAATCTACCGCATGAGGTTTATAATTAACTTTTGTAAATGTACATAAAAACAAAACACATACTGAGCACAACAATGCTGGCCACACACAATACACATCAATGCATAACACTTTAGAATCAATTATTAAGTTTATAAACTATTCTGTTGGGCAACCTTTCAGATTTAACTGTCCATAATTTTCAGACAGATTTTTTTAATAACCACTGTAAACAACACATATTGAGACTGTGGCCAAGTCAGCTTTGATTCACCTGTGTGCTCATTTTTTTTTGTAGTTGTTAACTGACATATTAATAAACAGTTCTCAGATGATGGCCTTGCTTTAAAAAATGTTCAAACAGATAATTTCTTTACAGTGTGAAGTGTTGGTCGACTGCGTGCTGGTTTCCTCTGTGATAACGATCACGCTTCCTCGCTGCTCCCGTCAAAAGGCTTTACCGGGGCCATTTTTCACGCAAATCTGCCAGGGCAAAACATGTTGTATCTTTTACATAGTTAATCCAAATTAGACAAATGCTTATCATTTAGTTACATTGTCGTTGCCGCTATATATAGTTTAAATAAAAGGGGCACGTGTAATACACCCTCAGACAAATGCATGTGTATCAGGCTATGCTGATATTTAGTAGGCCCATGATCAATTAATTTGAAATCAAATCTATGCAGTAATACCCTCTATATATTTTAATTGCATTTTATTGTAACATTACTTGCACATATACTATATTTGCAATATATGTATGTAGCTTGTAATTAAACTTGTAATTATTGTCACACATCACTGTCTAAAATCTTTTCCAGTACATTTGATTACATTTGTCATTCAGCTGTGCAGACGAAACAAGACTGGTACTATGTGTTTTCACCCACTGTAATTTAAATTTCACTTTGGATCTTTAAAATTCCAATTGTTTTGTGGCTAAGCCCCTTTTTGGTGTAGGATTTTTTTATTGAGCTATGATATTGTCATTTCCACTGTACACTCAGCAGTGTTCTAAAATGAGAGACTTTAAAAGAAAAGATATAAAGGCTTGCTAGCTGTCAAACTCTGTCTTTGATATATCATGCAATATTGGTCACATTCACAGCACAAGTTGACCTTTCTGAGGATGACTGGATGTTTTCCTTTGTCTGAATTAGAACAGTCCCTGTCCTGTGGTTTGAAGAGATAGCAATCTTAGTCAGCGCAGTTACAAGGCTGGACAACAAGGTTTAAAAAAGTGAATACATGTTTTAAATCTGTCTGTATCTCTCTCTACATCAAGCAAGATTAAGAGAGTAGCACCGGTCTGCCATGGTAACTAGCCTTTCACTCTCTGTGGTGAGTGTCACTTTCGTGTCTGTGAATGAAATTGCTAGGGATGAGTTGCTTTTTGTTTGAGATGCATAAAGCTTGGTTGAGAAAGATTTGGATTTCGTAATGAGAATTAATGAGAACAGAGTTTAAGCTGGTTGCTGCTGAATCTGATATTGACTTTATTTGCATAAAATCTCATGAGAAATGAGAAGGTGCTTATGTGTGTGTGTATGTCATGTGGGACGTAACGCATAATGGTTTTGGATGCCGTCTTGTTTGCCAGTGTGTATTAATATGAAGGTGTGTGTGTGGGTGCATGCAGTATGTATTGACAGTATTCTGAAAGACATCATCTTTGGGCTTTACTATACTTTTTGCTGCAACAACCTGCAAAAAAAGCTTCCCATGAACCAGAACAACTCCATATTTATTGGCTTTCATAAAAATATCAGCCCATTACTGAGAAATGGCCACTGTATCTAGTGGATTAATAAAAGACTTCTTTCATCTAGTGCTGGGCAATATACACTGATAAAATTGAATTTCACAGTACCATCTAAATATATCACAGTATCACAGTGTCTGATTATTTTCTAGTTAGCATTAATAAAGGGCATTAATTCACAAACAAAGCTGAAAATGCTTGTTTTGATAGGACTATTGTGTTTTGGTTTGTTTTCTTCTGCAAATTACATGGCATTGAAAAATGAGTGTGAGACAGAAGACATATAAGTTACAAGAAACTTAACTTTTATCTCATGTATTACGGTTGGATATTATAAGTAGATATTATATGTATTGGTATGAAAGATATATCATCCAGCACTATTTTGGGCAGTGTACTAAAGCAAAGTGCATGCTTTCTCCCTGATTATGATTGTGGTTCAGTATGGTAGCTAATGGCAAATCTTAAAGAAAACCAAAAAATGTGATTATTTGTAACCTCCAGTAGGGATTCATAACAAGTGAAAAGCCTGGAACACAGTGTTCCAAAATACAGAAGGAGGAAGGTCCTGCAACACTGACTGCTTTACAGAAAAAGCATGCATTGAAAGCTCTTAAACGTGTCTGTTGTGGTTTGCTTTATTGGTAAGAGCCAAAAGCAAAGTGAGAAACCTAAAATGTATAATATTTAGGATTTGTTCAGGCTAGTACCAATGTGTTGTGTTCATTGTTATTTTACCTGGTTTTACACCATGACTAACTGGCTAATGAGAAGTGTACGTGGCAATGTACAGAAAAGAACTGCAGTTTGTACTGCGTGGGCCAGCCCAGACAAGAAAATAAGCACTTTTTCAGATTCTGGTGTAACGATCAAGTGCCTCGTTCACAACGGCCATAATGATTATTTGGCAGCTGCCTCTAAATCTGTCAGTTTTTGTTGTTGTTTTTAATATGCTCACTGTTTATAATTCATTTGTGAAGTCATAATAGTTATTTGGGCAATAGTTATAAATGGCAATAGAAAATGGTCAGTGGACTTGTCAGTTTTTGTCCAGGGTTTGGTTGACCGCAGCTTTAGCTGTGAGGGCAAGTGACAACAAGAGGCTGTCATTAATAAAGATATCAGTAGTTAACACCCCTAAAAGCTGAGTCTCAGCTAAAACAGAGTGTTGTGCTAAGATGAAGCATAGTGAAACTCTAGTGGACTTTCACGCCGTTGGTATTTAAAAGAGACCGGCAAAGTTGTTCTGCTTTGAACGAGGAAATTGAGCAAGGGGCCCTATTTAAGTTGTGACACGGAAACACCAAATCCAGTTCTCATGAGAAAAAAAAGGTCCTGAAGTACAAAGCGCCCCTAAATACACATTTGCAACCGTAGATTGCGCCATCAGTGACCTGTGTGTGACAGTGTTAAATTCTAACATGAAAGTTCAGACAATATCCGTCAACAAGGTGAAAGGTCATAATATTAAATACATGTACCAATCATGGACACAGACATACTGAAGAATGGGGTTGCTGCAAAATCACAGTGAGGTTTTTTCAGATGGACTATATGTTTTACACCTACATTGCCAGTATGAGTCATCAGTTGTTGTCTTCAGTCCTTATGCAAAATTAAAGGCAATATAGAAATACTTTTACAATATGGTGTTTAGCAATAGACAATATGTATCTCTTTAGTTTGCCTAAAGTTAGGATTTTTAAAAAGGTTATAAGAACACATTTGTAATTGAAAATGAGAAAAAATAGACTAATTAGGAAGGAAATGGGGGGGGGGGGCTATGTCATATTATGCAGTCCATTCAGTCACTGTACATGGATTGTTATCGTTTATAGGTTTTTTTCTTAAAACACCTATGATATAGGTCCATCACACAGACAGAAAAGTGGGTCATCAGACTTTTCTGTCTTGCAGGCCTGTGTCGTTGAATTTGTCATGACAGACCATTGGAGCAGTGGGACCTACTCAACCTTGAGCTGTGGCCTTTAACCTTTTGCTCGTCTCGCTTCCCTCCACAGCTGCAGCATCTCCGGCGGGCACTGTGTGGGCTTCTGTAGTTGAGTTTTAGACGCTGCGCCCAAAAAGGTGTGTTGCCTTTTGCTTTTTCACCAATCGAGCACAAACGGAGGCTCCATGCCATCCGGTGCTGTAATTCCCTGACAGGTGTATTCTGACAGCGTCACCTCAGTGCTTTTAGACATACTCGCACAGACGATGTGGCGCCAGGGTTCCCTGTCGAAATACGAGCAGTCATAATAACACAAAGACAGAAATATTTCAACTGTTTCAGGATGAGCAATGCGAAATGGATGAGCAACACATGCAAAGAAGTGAGGAGAGCGAGAGAGAGAGCGAGCGGATGAGTGGGTTGATTTTGAATGCAGAGATGCCAGTCAGAAACATAGGATGTGTAAATGTCTCACAAAATATTACTTGGCCCTGAATAATATGCATGACCTTTTTTCGTTTTTTTCTGAAAACCACAAGTCTTCTCAGTTTTGTTTTTCGGGCGTAATTTAGTTTATCTTTAAGTTCATCGTCTTTGTGTTAAGACAAACATTCTTGGAACCCCTAGTGAAGGTTGATAGCATATTTATACACACACACAGGCACTCTCCTCTATTTCTGATACTGTTACACTGGCATATTAATTTGATCAGCTTAGCCAGCAATAGGCAATGTACAGTTCTGTATGAATATCAGTTAATGTGAAAGGACTGACCGGTATAATTTGATTCCTTTATAATTTGGCATACTTTGGTGATTTTTATATAGATTTTTATAGTTTGTGTGCTGAGAATATTTCAGATTAGTGTTTGCTGTATTTGAACCAAGCCAAAACTTTGTGGTCGATGTTGGTGGTGTTGTTATTGTTGTTGCTGTTGAAACCAGATGCACACCATATCATGCTCAGCAGAACACATGTATCGATAACTTGGGGACACCTATTGTGATACTATTAAAAATAATTTTCTTTGACTGTCCAGCGCTGCCAAAACAACTCAAAGCTTGAACCTGAGCCACAAATGTCTTATTGACTGACTCCCTGAATGACAATTACACAGGGACATCGATTTGTTACACCTTACACCCGTGAAATTACACTTTGCTCATAGATCGTGTTTAGAGCCCCTTGCTGCACTTCACATTTCGTTTGGACCATCAAAACTAACATTAGTCGACTCACAAAACCCACAAGGTGGGCGTTTAGTTTCCAAAGCAATTAAAAAGAAAACTGAGCCTGCAGTCTTAAGAGCAGTGCCATTAATTCATGCATCATAACAGCCTACTCTATTCCATGTTGCTTTATTTTAACTGATAAGATAAGATTAGATTAGATTTGATGCCAATTGATTTGAGTAAGTACTTCAAATTGCAGTCTGAAGTAGGCTGTTAAAACACAAATATGTTATGGTGTTTCTTTTTTACTTGACCCATTGCAACTATTACTGTATGCATATATCTAAATGTGCATGTATATATGTGTGCATGTGTCTGCGTGTGTGTATGTGTGTGCGTGTATGTTTTGTATCTCTCTGAGTGTGTCAGTACTCCCACCTGTGGTTGTGTGTGCTGCTTGCTGCTTTGCTCTCAGACAACAGTAGGAGGTTAGCGGCAGTAACAAAAACACTCCTGCATAAAAAAAGAAGAAAAAGAACTTTTACATAAAATGGACACACTGCTTACTTTGTTTTGCTAAAATTGGTTTTGTTTTGTTTGTTTGTTTGTTGTTTACTCCTCAGTCACCATTTTGTGTAATTCCCAGCTTGGGAACAATTTGACCAGCTGAAAAGAAAGCTAACTCTAGGTGTGGCAGCTTTAGCTTTAAATTAAACAAATATCTGTGCCTAATGCTTACATTTCCCTCAAATCGCATTCCCTCCTATTATAGAATTTCTTAATTCCAGCCCTAAATTGGTAGTCATGCTCTGTCTGATACAGTTTCTTTGTCTTGTAATCGATGTGGTTGTGAAGTTCTTTGGCTTTTTTTTGTTTGTTTGTTTGATCTGTGCTGGTTAAGTCAACGGTCATTAAGAAAAAAATGATTAAATTGTAAGTTTTTTCGAGCTGTGAGTAAGATTAGATGGCAGGCGTGAAGGTTTGATCTTTGTTGTCTGTGAAAGTTTCAGTATTAATTGCCAGTGTGACTTGTTGTGTAGGTGTAACTTGTTATCAGCAGCCAGTCAAAAACAGAACGTCAAATTTCACTCGACTTTTTAAGCGTTACTCACTCATATTATGCTAAACGCCGGGGAGCATTTCAATCGGCCTGCAAAATTGTATCTTAGTAATGCTATTGTTTTGCTAGAGACAGTCAATGAGGAGTCAAGCCTGTGGAGGAAGTGATTTCTGACTGTATATGCTCATGAATTAATTGAGCAAATTGTTATCTAACCAGAGTGCAGAAATGTTGTTGGTGATGATTGTTATAAATGCCCAAACAAAATAGTTTTGTGTGTTTTCCCCCTCCTGCAGTGTGCTAAAGGCTGGTGTGGAGCACTGTCTTGTCTGTGTTTCTGCTTAAGGCTTAATTGCAGTTGTAAAGCTCCCCGTGTTTTCACGTATGGCCTCTGCTCACATTCTGTGTTTCTCTCTCTCTTTCTCTCTCTCTCTCTCTGTCTGAGTGAGCAAGGGAGAAAAGAGGAGAGGAATCGACGGGCTAGCCACAGCCCTTTGCCTGCTTCTCTCTGTACCTAACCACGCAGCCATCAAAAGCACATTTCTCTGCTTTTCACTCGCCTGCAAATGACTAATTTGGATAAAAAAGAAATGCGCGCGCGTGTGTGTGTGTGTGATCTCTCAAGCCTTGTCTGATTTTCATATCAACACATGAAAATAGATAAGTTTCTATTTCTATTTAAAGTTATTTGGGTCAGAAATTATTTAGCTGTTTTGGATTCTTCAAAAGGAGATTCCAAAAGAGCTAAAATAAGTACCTTCCACGTTTAATCTGTCTGATCAGATTATTTGATTGAATGGCAGATTGATTAGACCCACTTTATTAAGCAACCTGTTTTAGTGAAATACACAAGGTGCAATGCTGATTTGCTAAAACTATTGTTGCCAAACAACTGCCCATCTGAGGGAGGAATCCATGTGACCATTTGAAGAGATAATTTAAAACTTAATGTTTGGCAATTTAATAGTAACTGTATGTGTCCTGTAGTTGTTTTTATATAAATAAATCCTGGAGTCATTTTGAAACTGATGGTTTAGATGATATTACAGACACTCGGGGGAAATTTGACTCTCAAACTTGTTCTCTCACAACCCACTCAGTTTCATAGGAAAAATCTTTAACCTTTTCAGCTACAACAAATGCCCATCAAAGTGACACACACACATAGAGAACCATTTTTTTAGGCCACATAAATTTTTTTTGTTTGTCATCTTTTTGAACTGGAAAACACTAAACACATCTGTAAAAGTGACTTCAACTTTGACTCAGTTGTTTTTTTTTTCTTTTTTTCTGAAATGGAGGATTATCTTACAATTGCCATAGTGACATATCTGATATTCCTGTGATGTCAGTCCCAGGTCTCACACAAAAAGCTGAGCATTAGTGTGGGCAGATACATAAAAAATGTGAAAGAAATTTCCAAGAGTGTGCGGGATGTTAAAGCGGTTTTATCGCATTTGAATTGGTTGAAAGTTGTTGGTAGTTGCCTTTTGTGCCGATGGATCTGAGCGTGGTAGGTCAGTGCTAGTTTCAAGTTGTTTTTTCTGTTCCAATTTTAATAATAGCTGCAGTAATTAGAACTGTTGTGTGTTTATGCTGTCATTTTGAAGTCAGATCGAATTAGTGAAGCATGGCTTTTGTGATTGTTCATTCTTTTAAATATTGTTTGAACTAAACTCCTGAACATTTTGCAAGAAAATGGTGTAGAAATGTCAGTTTTTGTTTTTCTATGTGAATTATATTTGCTTAATATGTGATTATATCACTGCTTAAATTTGTCATTCAAATTAGAAATCATTTTCAGTTCTTTTTTTTTTTTTTTACTGCATAGTCATTACATCTTGGTTAATATTCTGCTGTGCTAAAGTGTTTTGTTCACCAAGTTCACCCGGCCACTTTAAGTCATCTTTTAAGCTTGGGGATGCACTGACCTTGAATACTTGTGTAAAATGTACGTTTGTATTTTGTCTCTTTGAGCTGTTCTTAGTCGGTAGACAGATATTAGCCTCCCACTTCCTGTTTAAGGCTGTTTTGTTTACCATTTGAAGGTGCTATATTTTTAACCCTCCCTCAACCAATGGTCCGTTTGAACCTTAAAAAAAAAAACAAGGACATGAATGTAAACTCACAAGAAGTTGACAGACTCTTGAGTTGAGCAGAATTAAAACACAGCCTTTTCTTGATGTGCCAATAGAAGAGAAATGCATTTGTCAGAGCTTGCGTAAGCTCATTGCTGGGATTTTTCACAGTATGAGTACATACATTGAAAGGTAGATGTTAATGCTGATGTCTAATTGATGTCTAAAATCTTCATTTTAAAGGTCTCACTGTTTCATCATTCTGTAATATACAGGAGCCTGTGGCAAAATAGAGCAGCATGGTCAATAGGAAACCATGGTGTGCTTCTCTGATCGCCTGACTAACTCCAGTAGTACTTTGTGGCAAGCCAGTGTATCACATACAGGCTTTGTTTAATTTCTTCCTACAACATGGCATGAATCTTGGCCTCTACTTTTGTACTGCAAATGTCTATTTTAGTGCATCTCTCTCTTTCCTTCTCTCAACAGCTCAAGTGACTGATTGCATTTGCTAATGAATAACTTTCTGACACTCTTGGCACTCACTCACCTCACACCCACCGAGCAGACAGATGCTGTCTGACCTGGTTCTGTCCTCCCTCTTGTGTGGGAGGCATGTGCTGATCACCAAGGTCCAGGGTCGATAATAGATGTGGCCTGTGCAAATGTATATGTTAGATGTATATGTTAGATTGCACCACATCGATTTAGATGGATTACAGTAGTAGCTGCATGCATGCAGCATGTTTGACCCAAGCAACCAGATGTTCACACTCTGTAGGTTTTATGGTTGTAAAATAGTATATTTTGTTCTTAAACAGCCAACCAAAGCATAAAAAGCCAACATGGGCCACAACACTCATTTGTGGAAAAGTGCGCTCAGGAGGCCGCAAACATGGTGCACGAAGGGAACCAGTGGTTAGAGTGATCTACTGCCATGTGGGCCATAGATATTTAGGAAATATCTACTTTCAGTCCAGCCTGTGGCCCTCATTGCCACATTTATCATGCATTCGTATTCTCATTACACGCCAGTAACAGCAACAAAGTGAGAAATATCAAGAATGGGCCTTTGTGTAAGCGTCTGAATTATGTTTGGAATGTTTCTGGCCCTTTAGATGCCTCTGTATCATTTATAGGTAGGTTTGGGTGGCATATTTATCTATCCCTTAAGCCATTTCTGCCTTTTAATCTCCTTTTTAATGTGCAGGGCATTAATCATGTGATTTCTCGATGCTGTTGTCACATTTATTGAACCAATAATGGTAGGTGCCAGTATCTGTTACTTTTCATGTGCATGTCTGTTGGGCATATATGCCGATGTTTCTTCATGCTTAAAACAAAATTGGGACTAAATCCACCTGGATTGACATTACAGAGAAATGTAATATTTATTTGTAGAGATTTGGAAATGCAGTACAATGAAATAGAATCCATCGAAATCAGCCAGTGCCACCTACACATTCTGCTCTGTCACAGTACAATAAAGTGTATTATTATCAGTCAAACCAGTACATTGCTCAAATCAAAAATCTAATTTTATTTGTCACATACATAGTCATACACAGTATAACTTGCAGTGAAATGCTTTTTTGACAGTCTGCCCACATCAAGCTATACAATAAAAATCTACATTTAAACTTAACTAAACCTTAACTTAATGAAGTACAAAAGTGCAAAAGAAAAATAAAAGAAAAATGAAGAAAATAAAAATAGAATAAGTTACATTTAAGTTAAAGAATAGAATATAAAAATATGAAAATATAGAAATATAAGCAAAAAAAAAATACAGAATACAAATATACAAATATATATACAGAGATGAAATAGTGCGTGTCTGTGTGTGTGTATATATATATACATACATATACATATGTACATATTTATCTGTATGTGAGTGTATGTGTGAGTTAAAAAGAAATATTTTCATTATTGTCCGTAGTGTGTTTTCCGTGAGCCATGGTTGTGTATTGTAGTGAGTGAGGGTCCAGTTTGTGTATGTAGATACTTTGATTTAGTGTCCTAAGTCCCTGTCCCCATTCAAGGCACGGATGGCTTGTGGAAAGAAGCTCCTCCTCATTCTCTCTGTGTTAGCCTTCAGGGTTCTTAAGCGTTTCCCCGAGGGCAACAGAGAGAACAGTCCATTGTTGGGATGACTGGGGTCCTTCACAATCTTCTTGCTAACAATTGCTAACAATTTTCTGCCAATACCGGTATGATATCAGTGTGTATCCTAATTATTTTAACATACAAAAACCAGGATCCAACAGGTGTATGGATTGTTATTTTGCATGTGACACATTTTGAGCAAAATAGCACATGAATAGGAATATACTTATGAGTATAATAGGAATATAATATAATTTTTAAGTCACCTTTTATGCACCATGAATAAGCAAATCAGTAATACTTCCCTAATGATTTGATTTGAAAATGTTTAGTGCATGGTGATGAAAGGTGATCTGCCATGGGTGCCATAAATGTTGATAAATCAACAAGAAATATTTAGTTTCATTCTTATTAAAATAACACGTCTTAAAAGTAACATGGTACCTTCAGGTGACCGAGTGAGAGATGTGGGTAGAAATGGGACTTTGTGTAGGCATCTGTGCCATAGTTTGGATGTTTTTGGGTGGCATATTCATTTAATTCTTGACATTGTACATCTGTTCAAAGAAGGGCTTTTAATATGGGGACAGAAAAATCTGCTGCCAGCATTCACTTTGTGGTGTGGTGTTCCAGCTGGTGACTTATTCATGCGGGAGTGCTGCACGTTAATTGATGCACCAGATAATGCTCTCTGCTTTCTCACGTTGGTATTTTAAAGAAGTTGCCACTGGGAGCTGTCTTTAAATCTGAAAGGAAGGACTGTCGGCACCTAACAAAATATCTATGAAACGAAGAAACAATGTCATTCTGTCCATATTTCCCCTCTGATTCATTTATGGCTCATTTTACATTGAGTGACCTCCAAAGTGAATCTTAATTATCAGCTCTAGCCATCGTAAAAGACACTGAATGTGGAGAGATATTGTGAATTGTCCTTGCTTAATGAGTGTGTCATGTCATGTGATTATGCTCCGCTTGTGTACGCACAGTGCCGTTTGTGTGGACATGCAGACACACACTCTGGGCGTATGGGCCTTGTTGAGTCTGTCCTGCATGTGTGTTAAAGTATCCAGGCACTCTTGATTGTAGTGTCAGGTTTCGTACCAGGCTGCCTGGCTGCTGTCTCTTTCTTTATGATCACCGCTGTGGCCTCTGGCACAGGAGAGACATGAGTTATAAAGCATTAAGCACTCTTTCACCCTGCCTCTAACAAAATATACACAAACTAAAAAACATTTCAGCAACTTGTATAATGTTTACATTTTTACATAGTTAAACGTGTTCATGTAGAAGATTCAATTGATTGTCTTATAGCTGAACTATTTTGACAACAATTGGACAAATATTTCTCCAGATTTATCTGAAGCCCTTTTGTTGTATGTATTGTTTACCATACGCGCTTTTACGATTACCGAGTTTTATGTCTAAGACAATGTTGCAATGTTGTTCTTTCAGGATGTGGGCTTTGAGACAAATTACTGCTAATAAGTGAAAATGTGCTGGTGTTAATGAGCTAGCACGTGGGGCGTGGGGGATTAGTAGGAACACCTATACACTTATTCATGCAGTTTTATGCATGCAGTCTAATCATCCAATTGTGTGGCAGCAGTGCAGTGAATACAATTATGCATATACTGGCAAGCAGTTGCAGGACATTTTAAGCATGATGGATGGTGTCGATGAGCTGGTTTGTGCATTTATAGAACTGCAGAACACTTTATTGATGATTTAAGATGAGCAGAAAAGCATCTCAGAATGCACAACACGTAGAACCTCGAGGCAGAAGGGCTACAGCGGCAGAGAACTACGTCAGGCTCCACATGTATCTGCCAAGATCTGAAAGCTGAGGCTGCAGTGGGCACAGGCTCACCAAAATTGGACTGTTGTAGACTTGAGAAATGTAGCCTGGTCTGAGGAATTTCACATGGCATACACATGGTATGATACATGCCAGTATGGGATAGTGAAGGTGGTCTAATGGTGTGTGGAATGTTTTCTTGGCACACATTAATACCAATGTTTCATTACTTGAATGCCACAGTCTATCAGAGTATTGATGCTGATCAGGTTCATTCCTTCATTACCAAGGTTTTCGGTGTTCTTCAGTGACTTTTACCATCACCAGATCTGAATCCAATAGCATACCATGAGGATGTGGCAGATTGGGAGATTGGCAGCATACAAATGGTGCTGAAAAAGCTGAAAATGCAGTTGAGTGATACAGTTATGTCAACATGAACCAGATTTATTTTCAATAGTACATGTTTAATCTAGAACCATTCGCAAAACTGGCCATGTTCAGCACTGTTAAAGAGCTTGTGATACTCTTTTAACTATGTTGACAGTTCTGCTGTTAGAAATGATTAATAATGGACATAAAACGGCCCTTCAGAGGTTTTGCATGTAGCATTTGTGCCATAACTGAATGTTTGAATATTTTCAGAGCAGTCCCTTTTAGTCTTACACCTTTTAGTCAAGGAGTCAACACAGAGTGTTCTTACTCATGATTTGATGTGGATAAGGGGGAGAGAAAAGCAAACAGGAAAATTAAAAGAAAAGCTGGGCTGTTGAGGGCAGCGCCTGAGGCAATGAAACCTCAGACCTGCTATTAGTGCTGTGTGTATGTGGAGTGGAGTGGAGAGGAATGGCTGTAGACAGGTGCTACAGCTCCAGGCCAGGCGCTCCTGAGGTTTCAATAATGAGTGTTCGGATGTGAGGCCGCTTACTGAGCTCCATTAACCAAAGTGTCTCTTTGCACAGGTCGCCAGAGGAAGAATCAGGCTGAGTGTGAGGAAACGGAAGACTGCTGTGGCTCAGGTATCGGCTGTTGGGGACTCTGCTGCATCTATTCCTTTGATGTCTTTAGGAAATTAGTGGGATTTGGAATTTCTTGATTAACAATTATAACCAATAATGAACACATTGCATGCGACTAATACTCACACCAATAACCAATACATTTTTTTAAATTAAATCATTTTAGATCAGTTCATTCTAATGATCAGTAGATCATTATAATCCTTATAAGAAAGTAGGAATTATGCACGAAAGTAGCAATTATGTCAATATTCTATGTACGCATCAACTGATGCCAGTACATATACATTTATAAAATGTCGAAAATTAAACTAAATCTAGGTACTCTGATCAGTGCCACAATTGTAGGTCAGTGTAGCAGTGTAGTTCCGTGCATGTGTGTGTTGGCATAGCAGTAGCATTCCTGCCTGGATGGGAAATTGCACTCTAGCCTTCCGTGTGTGCTGATGGTGCCATTATTGAATCTTCACCATTCAAAGTGAACAGAAAGTTAAGAAACGTCCATGTGTGCATGAGCTAAAAAAAAAAACTATTGGTTGCAATTATCGCCTGTAATTCCAATATCACACCAATAAAATGGCATTATAATTATAACTGCATTTCCCAATTCACCGGCTAATAATATGTAAACTGCTAATCTGTGGTGCACTGTTTTAAAAGATGTGCTGTATGTGGAAGTGTAAAGTCATGCAAGAGGCCATAGAGATGGAAAATATGATCAGTTTGAGATGAAAGACTGATAAACTTGATGAGGTTGAGTAATGTAAACACCTAATTGGTTGCAATAAATGCTACCCTGAAAAACATGATCGGCTTGACATTTGTCTCTTTCTGTGGTCGGAGATGGGACCTGAAAGTGTTTGTTTTAACCTGTGTGTTTACATTTGATCTGTCCTCCTACTTGTCTGCCAGTCGTGAGCAGAGTGGTTGAGCTGTGGTTAAATGAACACTATGCATTCCCAGACTCTATGAGGACACGTGTAGCATTTTCAAATGTCACTCTCTCTCTCTCTCTCTCTCTCTCTCTGACTGACTCTCTCACTCTCTCTCTCTATCTCTCTCTCTCTCTCACCTCACACAAACACACACTGACACCCACATGATCAGACTCGTTCTTAGTCGTGCTGGTTTTGGAGATATACAGGTACTCTGTGTGCAGCACATATGCAAAATTTGTGCATGAACAGTGTCTTTTTGGCCTGTCAAGTGGTTTCTACTTAGTTTTTCACACAGCATCTAGAGGTTTGGGTAATGCCTCTACATTCAAATGAAGACCTCCTCCTTCAGAGCAATATCACTAGCTACATTGCAGTAAGAGCTGTTTTCACAACCGTGGTGTAATGTATGCTATAAGTCATACATAGTATACAAGTTCATTTAAGGTCACAAGAATACTCATGCATGCATCACATCTGATAAACGTGGACGTCTAATGAGTCATATTGTTGAAACATGAAGAACCTGCGTACACCATTATTATCAGCTCTACATGACTGTTGAATTATATTTGTTTTTAATGTAAGCAACTAATGTGCTAAAACATTGGATATTTTGCTAAACACAGCTGCTGTTGAATGAAAAACAAGTATCTCCAATTTTGTCTATTTCTAGTTTTCTATATCGTTTGAACCCTGTAGCTGCTCTGTACACTGTGTGAATAATTCTGCAGGAATAGACCAATAGAAATGCTCTAAATTGGAATAAACTCTTATTTTACATTGACTTTCATACAAAGTTTAGAACATTTTTGCCTTCTCCTGTACAGTAACCATTTTGTAGATGCATGTTTTTCATTGGACAGTGATTATTTTGATTTTTTTTTTTTTGGCCCAACCTTAAACAGCTGAAAAGTCTGGAGTGTGGATGAGTGTTGACCTCATAAGGGGAAAAAACATGAGATACACTGATGATCTAGGTCCAATCATAAATGAAGCCAATAACAGTGAATAATCCCATACCAACAGTACGTGTCAAGGTCTTGCATTTATATTTGACAGTAACTGAACAGTTGGTTCTCATAGTTGACATGTTGGATGCAAAAAAAAACAAATGGTCGGGCACGAAGATATGTTTTTGGAGCACCTCCAAAAACAACAAGGTTTATATGGTGCTCTTGGTCAGCAGTGGTGAGTAACTATGAACAGTTATCCAAGGAGAGATATAAACCAGTATCTGCATGTTGGGGGTCCCCCTAGACTCATTGACTTAACTTAATTTATAAAGACGTTAAACAAGCAAATTTGTGAAGGAAATTCAACACAATAAAAATGGGAACCACAACCATAAACAACACTGTGGCTTATAAATATGTGTAAAAGGATTAAATTTTTCATTTTTTTATTTTGTTTGTTATATATCCCGGGATTACTGAGAGAACTGCAATGTACATCACTTAGTAATAACATTTAAAACCACCTGCCTAATATTGCGTAGGTCCCATTGTGTAGCCGAAACAGCTCTGGCCTGTCAAGGCATCACTGTATTACGAAGTCCACCTACGATATTTTATACACTTTTGTAAAGCTGTGTTATTTTTGACTGTTATCATACTGTGAAAATGTCATACCACTATGCCAACACTATTCAGAATCCTCTGCTCTAAAAACAAAATGCATCTGTGTATTAACCTTATATTTGAGGAAAGAAAGCTATGGAATATCGAATAGATAAAACAGATACATTGGTGAATACCGTAAATCAATTCAAATCAGTTACTTTTGAGTATCACTTACCTGAGGGACACAATAATGTACTATTTATTTGGAAATTTCTTAATCTAATACATTTAACTTACTGTCATTTAATTATATGAAATTTACTGATTGTATTTTTAGTGAGATTTAATTCAGTTATTTTAATATTCTAAGCCAAGTAGGCCTTTAGTATTTTAAGCAGTAATATTAAACAGTTGGTCCACATTCAGTGTTAAAACCTTCAAGATTTTTGGTTCCTGTTTGGTTCCTTAGTATTATTACAGAGGCCATTTGCCCTCAGCCTCTCTGAAACCAACAGTGGGTTCATGACATGAAATGTTTGAATGTTCTCACACATACAGCCCAACTTGTGGGAAAAGTTGCAAGTTAAGGTCAGGGTTTTAGTGGCCAGTGATTTTCTTACCATTTAATTCAGATTCAAATTCAGGAATTCAAATTCCTGAGACTGGGCCAGTTGTTTTTTCTTGACCTTTTCTGAAGATATTTAAGTGATCCTTTCACCCTCAATCGAGCATTTCTGTCAGAGCACATCCAGTTGAACAGTACCATAAAAATCCAATAGAGGCCTGACACAGTGGAATTTTTACAGTTCCTGTTTTAATTGCCACTTCATCTTATAGTTCTGTGTGTTTGACTTATTGCTGGTGATGGGTGTTTATTTTCAGAGCTTGTCCAGTTCTAGCGGTGAATTCAGCAATAGTGAATAACAGGCCTTCCAGTGAGGAAGAAAGCCTGGTATATGTGACATGACATCTCTCTCTTTCTCTGATAAACTAAGCCTTACAAAATGCACTGAACATTACTGAAACATAACTGCAGGAAGTAATTACTTGTCATGTTTATCCTTTGGATCATGATACATTTTGTTTGAGGAGAATACCAATGTTTGATAGTATATTGTAGTGTTAAGGGGAGTTATTCCTGTAATTTTGGGCCCACTTGGACCATGTACCAATGTTTGAAACGTTAGTACCAAGGTTGGTATGGTCATTCTTAAATTCTAAAATCTGCTGAAATGTTCACCTGTGTCAGTTGGGAGAGCTGCAGAGTCTCAGCACCGGGATTGACGCAAAATCTAAAAAAAAAAAAAATTAGGAAGTGGCTTTATGTTAGCAACATGGCGTCTCTTGGTGGCCAGCATTAGTCATGTACGGGAAAACACAGTGCTCATGTCCCTGAAGTGATTCACTCAAGCTGATACCATAAAAAGAACTGAACTCATGTTGATCAGATTCTTTGTTTTGGTTTTATGTGAAGCAAAGACTGGATGGGTGCTTATTTTACAATAAAACAAAACAAGTATTTATATATTCAATATATGCCAGAAGTGAAGCTTTTAAGGTCCTCCCTGTCAGAAGTTGTATAGTGTGAAACAACAATCTGTAATTGGCATTTTAGCAGTGCAAATGGTAAGGAATGCAAGATGCATCCGATTTAGCCTTGTGTTATGCTTCTAAACTGGCACCCAATCCTTCACTCAATACCTTTTTGTATTTATCTTTAAATAATATTTTCTCCATTATGTTTATTAGTTCTATCATTTCCATTCATCCAAATATTTTACCTACAGCTTGTTAACCACTGATGATGTATCACTTGTATGTGAATAAGCACATAAGCAAATAAATACATTTATTAAAAATAATAATAATTATTATTATAACATCAACACTACTACTACTACTACTACTAATAATAATAATAATAATAATAATAATAATAATTATTATTATTATTATTATTATTATTATTATTATTAGCATTTATTCACAAATAAACAATGTGGAGGAACATCTAAGGCCTAAAAGACAGTGGTGGCTTCTTTTCCTGACTCCTCCCATTTTCGGTTCCCATGACTCAGCGTAAAACACAGGAAGTTGTGTGACATTCAAAGTCTACATGGCTCTTTACGCCGCTGTGTGGTCAACGTTCCCAACTGTCTCTTTTAGCTGCGCAACACAGCTACACATTCACAACTTTAGAGTAATCTGATTTACAAAGTTGTCTCCTCATCCGAACGTCCAATCCGTCAAGACATGTCTGGTGTTTGAAGTTGGCTTCTTTTTTTATGCTGACGCTATGAGACTATTGTAGCAAACAAGTAAGGGTTGCAAACTCTTAGCCTCATGGGAACTGATGCAACACACCTTGATCTGTTTTATGCAGATGAATAGTTGGGCTTATGTGGTTTCTGATACTGTTCATCTGTAAAAATAGACCAAAATACTTCACATTTTTAAAGATTTTTGTCAAACGGTCTCTTTAAAAGCCTCCACATATCTATCTAAAGTGCCATATAATGGCAGGTGAACGCAGCCTAATATCATAATTGTTATCTTATCCTCTGAGCAGGAGTGGTGGTGTGTGTCAGGGTGAGCCACCTTTGTGTGCGGGAAGAGAAGAAGAGAAAAAAACAGCTATTTGACAGACATGTAGGAGCTGATGCATGAGTGATACAGATGTGATGACTATCTGTTTACAGGCTGCTGAAACCCACCACACAAAAGTTACTGGATGAGTCATGGCATCAAGAGACATCTTGAGATATTAACCCCCCATCCAACAATGTGTGCTGACTGCAGGCGCCAGGAGTTGTCAGATCATCAAATGACCCGTATTTTAACACGTACAATCTTTCCGCCTCTGGGGTTTTATATCCAGACTTTACCCATACTTTTTTTTTTTTACCTCCAATGCACCTCTGCAAAAAATCACTTAATAGTAGGGGTCTTTAGGTTTTCTGTATTGTATTTCTGTCCCCCTGATATTAAATAATAAATCACTTTTTGAATATATCATATTTAATTTTAAAATAATTTTATACAAAAATGTCAAAGCCATTACATGACCGGCTGGTTTTGTTGCTGTGCCTTGAGTGCTAGATATAAATGATCTTTATTTTCATTGGCTGTCTTGTATAATTTAAAGGCAGTCTGGGCTAAAAACAATGTGTTTGATGTTATTGATGTCATTTCTCAGTGGGGAAAAAAAGCAAAGCAGAAGTGCTGTTGTGGAATTGCATTTGCATGCTCATTGTTTATGCAGAACTTTTGTTTCTATGTGATCAGCTAAGTGTTAAAAGTAGAAGGATTTGAAGCTTTGGGTGTGAGTGTACCTTTGCTTAAGTTTCTCCTTAATCCCCTGCCGAAAGTGTTCCTGAGGAAAATAATTACACCGCACTAACCTTTGCCTTTAAGATCATAATTACCAGCCACACGGCCGTGACAACTCGGCCCCGATCGGCCCTGTCCTGCCTGCTGCTCTTTTATTGGGCTGGATGAGGTCATTATCCTGAGACAGTAGTCTGTCTTTTGTTTATTCATGGACGGTAGTTACAGACAAGCCAGAGAGAGAGAGAGGAGAAAACTGTCTGGGGCCCAGTGAGTGTGTAGTGCCCAGGGCGACAGGGACACGCCCTGACATGTTGAGCTGTTGTGGCTCTCTGTCTTCATGGCTTTGTCCGGAGCTGTGTAAACAAAAGTCATGCAATCAGGTGCTGCTGCACTGAGATTAAACTTCACCCTGCTCTCCTTTACCCCCACCCCCCAGCTTCCCCTCCCTCATCAACTATATTCTCAGTGATCTGTTGCATCACTTTTTTCTGCTTAATTAGAAATATGGCTGTAAGGGTTTAAGGGGCTTCACTAATTGTCTGTGTATATAGTGTGTGTGTGTGTGTGTGTGTGTATATTATATTATATTATATATATATATATATATATATATATATATATATATATATATATATATATATATATATGTGTGTGTGTGTGTGTGTGTGTGTGTGTGTGTGTGTGTGTGTGTGTGTGTAGTTGGTTTGGTGCAACAGATAACACCACCACCTACCATTGTGTTACAACAACACCATGTGGAAGACCAGGGTTCGATTCCCGGCCTGGGTGACTATGCTGCGCTACACCAATAAGAGTCCTTGGGCAAGACTCCTAACACTACATTGGCCCACCTCTGTAATACGAGTAACCTTGTAAGTCGCTCTGGATAAGAGCGTCTGCTAAATGCCGTAAATGTAATGTAAATACTTATTCTGTTTCTCTCTTTTTATAGTGATATTTATAAGATTGCCAGTAAATGGAGGAACTGCAAAGTAAGAATTATATTGTACAGTGTAACTGCTTGTTTCTGCTGTGCACATGACAATAAACTCTTGAATTTTGAATGTTGTTTGGTTTAAAGAAATAACTAATATGATTGAATAATGTATATGTCCACATACAACCTGTAGCCATTTTTATTTTCACTTTAAACAAGTGTCGAGCATAATGCTGCAGCATTATGTTTCTACAAGTCATAGTGGCCTTTTATTAGAGATGTCTCAATCAGGTTATTTTGCCCTCCGATCTGAACTGAGTCTCTTAAAGCCAATACAGATCAGATCTTTGTTTGAATAAATTATACAGTTCAGACAAGATGTGCTGCTAATTCATTCTGAAGTGAAATCTCTGTATATTTAGTTTCTATCAGGAGACATTCTGGACGGGTTTATTTAGTTTAGAAGTGACTTTTCCTAAAATAACTGTTTTGTAGTGTGTTTCATATCTTATAATCCAGTCTAAGTCTCCTCCCTGACTATTCAGTTCCTTTAAACCCTGCTGTGTGTGTATGTGTGTGTGTGTGTGTGTGTGTGTGTGTGTGTATGTGTGTGTGTGTGTGTGTGTGTGTGTGTTGTTGTAGTAGTAGTAGTAGTAGTAGTAGTAGTAGTAGTACACTGATATCTGTAGTTTGTCGACTACTGATGTGAAATAGTTGGTTTAAAGTGTGAGAATGTGCTATTATTTGGGTTTCTATAGTGTCCACTAGTGTGTGTGTGTTAGCATTAGTGTTAGCCTTTACATGGTTCTGAACATGTTCTTCAGAGATGGTTTAAAAACAAAGAAAGGCATGTCTCCCACCAGTAAAATAAAGCGTTTCAGTTATAGTTATATAAAGTTTCAGATATTATGGTCTGTTGTCGTGTTCCATTGTAAAATAGGTCCACACTGCAGACTTTAAACTCTTTTATTTACCTTCTATGAACGCTCCTCAGTGCTGCCAGGTGGGAAATAATGTCCAACAGTGGGACACCAAAAAATTAGCCCTGGATTGTGGTTAAAGTAGCCAATACCCGGTCCATTCAAATATACAGTGGGGCCAAAACGTTTTTAGTCAGCCACTGATTGTGCAGGTTCTCCTACTTAGAAAGATGAAAGAGGTCTGTAATTTTCATCATAGGTACACTTTAACTATGAGAGGCAAAATGAAAAAAATCCAGGAAATCACATTGTAAGGTTTTTAAAGAATTTATTTGTAAATCATGGTGGAAAATAAGTATTTGGTCACCCACAAACAAGCCAGACCTGTAACTTCTTCTTTAACAAGCTCTTCTGTCCTACACTCGTTACCTGTATTCATGGCACCTGTTTTAACTCGTTATCTGTATAAAAGACACCAACAGTCAGACTCCAAACTTAACCATGGCCAAGACCAAAAAGCTGTCGAAGGACACCAGGAAGAAAATTGTAGACCTGCACCAGGCTGGGAAGAGTGAATCTACAATAGGCAAGCAGGTTGGTGTGAATAAATCAACTGTGGGAGAAATTGTAAGAAAATGGAAGATATACAAGATGGGGTCAAAATGATCATGAGAACAGTGAACAAAAATCCCAGAACTACACGGAGGGACCTGATGAATGACTTGTAGAGAGCTGGGACCAAAGTAACAAAAGCTACCATCAGTAACACACTACACTGAGAGGGACTCAAATCCTGCAGTGCGAGGCATGTCCCCCTGCTTAAGCCAATACATGTCCAGGCCCGTCTGAAGTTTGCCAGAGAGCATATGGATGATCCAGAAGAGGATTGAGAGAATATTATGTGGTCAGATGAAACCAAAATAGAACTTTTTGGTAAAAACTCAACTCGTTGTGTACTACTGTAAAGGATGGGTGTGGAAACCTCCTGCTTTGGGCTGTTTTTCTGCAAAGGGGATAGGAAAACTGTTCCGTGTTAAGGGAAGAATGAACAGGGCCATGTATCGTGACATTTTAAGCCGAAACCTCCTTCCAGTGAGAGCATTGAAGATGAACATGGCTGGGTCTTCCAGCATGAAAATGATGGACCACTCAAGCAACAAAGGAGTGGCTATAGATTTCCTATAAGCAACTGTGACAACCACTCCAGAATCTTCCAGGACTTCTTTTGAAGTCAAGCCTTGGGGTATGATTGCTTGGGATCATTTTCCAATGATCTCTGAACATTTTTTGACAAATCATCACTCATATACTCATGACAGTCATATACTGTATTGCCAACAGTATTCACTCACCCATCCAAATCATTGAATTCAGGTGTTCCAATCAATTCCATGGCCACAGGTGTATAAAATCAAGCACCTAGACATGCAAACATTTATGCTACAAGCATTTATGAAAGAATGGGTTGCTCTCAGGAGCTCAGTAAATTCCAGTGTGGTATCATGATAGCATGCAAGTCCAGTTTCCTCAGTACTTAATATTCTACAGTCAACTGTCAGTGGTTTTATAACAAAGTGGAAGCGATTGGGAATGACAGCAACTCAGCTGTTAGTGTTAGGCCATGTAAAATGATAGAGCGGGGTCAGCGAATGCTGAGGCATATTGTGTGCAGAGGTCACCAACTTCCTGCAGAGTCAGTCAGCATGCAATGCAAAGCATTGGATGTAGTGGAAACGTTGGACAATCCAATGAACGTGTCTGGTTTTGGCGGTTGCCAGGAGAACGGTACTTGTCTGACTGCATTGTGCCAGGTCTAAAGTTTGGTGGAGGGGGGATTACGGTGTGGGATTGTTATTCCGGAGTTCCAGTGAGAAGAAATCTTAATGCTTCAGTATACCAAGAGATTTTGGCCAATTTCATACTTCCAATTTTGTGGGAACAGTTTGGGGATGGCCCCTTCCTGTTTTAACATGTCCACCAGGGCACAAAGCAAGGTCCATAAAAATGGATGAGAAGGTCATCCAAAAATGAGAGAGGCCTGTAATTGACATCATAGGTAGACCTCAACTATGAGAGACAAAATGAGAAAAAAAAATTCTGAAAATCACATTGTCTGATTTTTAAAGAATTTATTTGCAAATAATGATGGACAATAAGTATTTGGTCACCTACAAACAAGCAAGATGTCTGGCTGTCACAGACCTGTAACTTCTTCTTTAAGAGGCTTCTCTGTCCTCCACTCATTATCTGTATTAATGGCACCTGTGTGTGTGTGTGTGTGTGTGTGTGTGTGTGTGTGTGTGTGTGTGTTTAGAGATCCTTCCTTTTATGCTGATGATTGTAATTTGTGTTATTTAACTCTAGTCTACAATGTAAAAAATACCTGTGAGAAAATAGTAAAAAATCTACTTAATTTAAACAGCAGGTTTCTGTTTCCGTATTTAATTTAGCTAATTAAATCTAACTTTTCCGTATCACTAAGCATGCATTTATTGTAGTGCGGTTTGCCAGTCACTCTCATGAGAGAATCTAGTTACCATTTTAACATTGTTATACAATTCAAATGTAATGTAAGCATGGTAAATATGAAATATAAGGAATATTTGAGAAATGTAGAAATCCCTTAAAAGTTTTACAAAAATGATAACTTTACAATAATCCTTTCACGGGGTTTCAGTTAGTCACAATGTTAAGAAACAAATATACAGCTTCTTGTGAACAATAATATACAGCTTCTTGAGACTTTATAAAATAGATCTTAAAAGAAGCATACACTGGTTCAGCTGCTTTTAATGGAATTGTTCTAATTGCACCTTTGTTGACCAATATAGTGTATGCCAAGTGAAAAGCTTATGATGAAAGAAAACTCATTTAAAGTCCATTTAATGTCTCATGTCTTAACCTAAAAACTAAACAATTTTTTTGAAATGATTTACTAAGGAGATGAACTGATAACAGCTAAGCCAACTGATACAGTGCCTTGCAAAAGTACTCACCCTTCTTGGCATTTTTCATGTTTTGTTCCCACAACCTGGAATTAAAGTTTTCCATAATATTTGTATAAATCCTCAATACAAATTGCTTAATAGTTACTCACAAAGTGAGATGTGAAGTACTACAAAAACCCCAAAGCATTATCTGGATTTTGTATCCAGTCTGACTTGGCAAAGTTTGTTACATCATCAGCATTATGTCCATGTGCAATACATTGAGCTACAAGATCAGTTATGATAATGTACTAGGTTTCTATAGGCTCACTTAAATACTGTCTTTGAGCAGACACACAATAATTAGCACACACTATTTTAGCCAACATACTGTAGCCAAGGATATAACTAAAATAACTCAAATCTAAATGGACCCTTTTGTCCTTGTTTAGTAATGTTGTATCAAGCACCATTCATTGTTACATAAGATTTAGTTTTCTGCCTTACTGAATAGTACAAACTTCCATTAGAACCTGTTTTAATAGATGATGAGAACTATAGCAACATCCACATTGAGAAAAGTCTTCTATTTGTGTTGATAGGTAAACTCTTGGTCCCCATTGCCCTAACTCTATCAATGAATAATTCTGGCAAACAGGATGTTCAGCAGACGTACTTCAACTAGGAGTATTGTGCCTGACAGAAGAACACACCTTTATACCTGCTTAAAATAACCCTGCCCAGATCAGCCAGTCACTGCAAGGCAGTACACAGTGACTCACTACTCTGGAATACCCCCACACACATACATTGTGCGACTGTTCCTAGAGCAGATCCAGTGGACTCCTGAACAAAGCATATAACCTTGGGTGAAGAGCAGGCGTGTCTATGTAGGACAAACTTAATATATATATATACATGTATACACACAACATCAGATTTACACATTATCCATTTTATGAATGCTATAAAAAACCTGAAGTACTTGAAGGACAGGCACTCCTGTAGTGGTGACAAAGTGCAGCAATGTTTGTGTGAGCAGTGTTTCAGTAGCCCTCAGGCACCCTGCTAGTGTCCTTGTTGACACTTCCTGGTGGGGATTTTTCAGGAGGAGTGCTGAGGTGACGATGTTTGGGGATGACTAACTCTTTTGGAAAGTATGTAGCACTTTGTCTTGCGAGCGTCCGCCCCAGGGTTAAGCAGGGGCCAGGCAGGCCACAGGTGAGCCAGAAGCCTCAAGCAACAAGGAGCTTACAGTGGGCCAGGATCATTTTGAGCAGTTCCTTAAAGGAATACCAGAAATGCTGACTCTGCCTGAGAATGAATGAAAGCGAATGGGTGACAAATTTAAAAGTCATAAAAGTCTTAAAAGTCTTTCTAGGATTTTCACAGAGCAAGTGGCCCTTGGCTTTCTTTAACTGTTTGAAAGCAGTGTTTTGTTAAAATGGATTAAGATGGAGGTTCATATTAGCATTTCTCAATTCATGTAGCTGCAACAGCATCATCGCTAGCAGTTGAACAAACAGGTTTTTCTTAATGACATTCCAGAGAGCTTCAAGTTTAATGACACCGTAATCTTTTTGACTTGTTGATTAAAAAACATTATCCCTCAGGACACTAATTTAAAAGCATTACAATTTAAGCACTGTTACTTAAGTCATGATTTAACATTGTGTGTGATGATTTAAGTATGCAGTTTGCATGACACCAATTGGTGAGGTGTAAGCTTACATTGCCTGCAGCTACATTAGCCTAATTTCAGAAAAAAAGCAAATTGTCTAAATTTTGGTTGGATTTTTACAATCCAACCAAGCTGCACCTAAAGATGCTATGAAAGACAGGAGATGTGGCGTCTCTATTTATTTGACCCAACAATGGCAGGGATTAAGACTGTGTTTACTCTTCGTGAGGGGTTGTGTGACACACTTTTTCCATGACTCCAGGGAGGAGCAGCTCACAAGCCTGTTCTCCTTGGCATCTGACGAGACCAGCTCGGCTGAGCTAAGAATGCATCTCTGCAGCCCCTACCTCCTTCTTAGAGTGAGAGAGAGAGAGAGGGAAAAAGAAAGAAAGAAAGAAAGAAAGAAAGAAAGAAAAAGAGAGAGAAAGAAAGAGAGAGAGAGAGAGAGAGAGAGAGAGAGAGAGAGAGAGATTTCCTCAATGCATGATGTTAAGCTTTGCAATTAGCACAGTGAATTTGAGCTTGAGCTGTTTCTTGAATGGTTAAACAGCAGAAATTACATTTTAGAGAAGCATTATGTCTAATTAAAGTAAATGACACAGCAGATGTCCAGTATTTCTTTAAACATGGTCTTAAGATAAAGCTGTGGCCTTCTTCTGTTAAAAGAAAACCAATCATGTTATCCTAACTGTGAGCTCATCTGATAGGACAAAACTACTATATATACTGAGCTTTTGAAATGGCCTTCCAAAAGTTTCTGGCCTCAGATGTGCTTAAAGATCAGGTCTGTGCCAGGAAGCAAAAAATATCATATCAACTCCAGATAAAAACCCAGAAAGCTTGTTGATGGCTTCTGATGTTTGTGTCTGGTCAAAGAGCACCTTTATAAGGGACAAAACATTGTATTGTATGTATATTTATGACATTGTATGTATAATTTTGGCTCACAAAAGTCTTGTTTTTTTATTACATATGTATTTTGTACACTTATTCTAAGCATTTCAAAGAAATCATTGGAAGGCCAAAAATGTCATTCATGTCAATGAGTGTATGTAAACGTCTGACCACAACTGTAACAGTGTGTATCCTTTTGTATCCAACAGAATTTTGAACTCTATCCATTCAGTAAACACACACATACACACTAGTGAGCACAAGTATGCCCACACACGTATGCAACAAACAAATGTGCACAGGTTGGTGAGCACCCAGGGAGCAGAGGGGATTAAGGCCCTTGCCAAGAGGCCCAGCAGTGGCAGCTCAGCAAACCAGGGTATCAAACCTACAACCCTGTCATCAATAACCCAGAGCTAAAACCAATTAGCCACCACTTCCGCTAGGAGTAAACCATTACAACCTAATGTGGGTTCTTCTTGGAAAATGTTATCTTATTATTTAATACTTTACATTTGAGACACACACCCTAAACTCCACCCCACACTCACCAGTTAGACTCATAGTCTTTTGTGTAATTTATTAACCAAGAAATGGCTTGAGTAAACATAATTTATATCAGGAATGACAAGCAATGACATAATGTTTTTATCAATTTTAGCAGTTGTCTTTGTCTAGACTTTTAACCTCAATCTTTTTGTCTTCAAAGAAGGGAATTGTGTTAGGATGTCAGACTGCAGGTTGGCTACATTAATAAGAGCCTTCTGACAATATTACAATACAGGGTTCATGGTAAAGTGACAAAGATGTTGATATCCATATGTGTATGTGTATACTCAGGTCTGCAAAGGTACAAATGAATGGGTTGACTCAGGTGTGTTAAAACACTGAAAACACTCAAATTCTGCTGTGCAGTGGCCTTCATGGACCAAAGCAGTCATCTCTGGTGTAAACTAATGAAGCTAAAAGCAGGAGTCATACAAAATGTAATGAAGCTAAATAAGACAAATGCATATTTATAGGCAGACTCTCTCTTTTTCTCTCTCCCTCTCTCTCACTGACAAAAATAAATGAAATTTAAAATTGTAGTGAAAAGATGAAAAGAGACAAGATACAGTGATAAATGAAAAAAGCATTCCATTTTGGATCAAACTTTTTGTTAAAGAGAATAGCTAAGCAAATGAAGGAGGACCAGGTTTTCACTTTTGACCTTGCTTCCGGTTCGCCGTCTGTCCTTCCTTGCATACTGGGAACACTCCACAAGACACAAGAAATCATTTAGATCTTTCCCGTATTCAACACATCAACTTCAAAAACTGACTGTTCACCACCTTATTTATCCCACCAGGTGCCATTGTAACGAAACAATTCATGTTTGTTACTTCACTTTAGAGATTTTAATGTTTTTTTGTTGTTTTAATGCAGTCTCAGAAGTATCGTCATAAGAGCACACATTTGCAAATCAGGTGGCAAATTGAAGGCTTCATTTGTTGCATCAGGTGTGCTTGAGATAAAACACATAAAATACCTGGGCTGGCTAGGGGAGGGTTGTTGATTGTGATGTTTGATTGCGTGTTAGAAATATGTCAAGAAAGTTGTCCAGAGAAGAGATTGTTGTCTAGCACAAACAGTGTTGGAGGTATAGTTCACAAGTTCAAAGTTAAAGGAACTCTGACTACACAACCTGGATACTGGCTAATTTACCTGGACACTTGCTACTGTACCTGTTACAAAGTCAAAGCAACCATTGACTGCCGCCAAAGTGACTGCAAAAAGAACTGTAACAAAATTTGCTGGCAGCAGGCACTGAGATTTCAGTTAGTAAGCTAAATGCTTAATGTCTGAATGCCTTTACACCTCTAATGACCCAAAAGCATAAGCGCTGGGTCCAATCTGCTCAAAACACATACAAATAAATACAATTTTTTTGGAATTTGTTTTGTGGAGCCTATGGGTGAGCGGTATATCTGGAGGAGGAAGAATGAAACATACAATGTTTTAAAAAGAACACCCTGCCTACAGTGAAGAATGACAGTGGCTCAGTGATGCTCTGGGGCTTCTTTGCTTCCTCTGGCACTGGAAATCAGCAGTGTGTGCAAGGCATTTAAACCTTCAGTCAGTCACCACATTAAAGGGAAAGGTGGTTGAAAATGTGTCTGCAAACAAATATCTTGGTTTAGTACTAGATAGTTATTTGTCAATTAAGCCTCATATTATGCATCTAGTATATACACTGAAGATGAATTTGAGATTTTATTTTAGAAATAAGTAATGTCTATCATTTAAAGCTGGAAATACTTGTTTCTGCTACTTTTATAACCAGTAATATATTACTGAGCTGTAATTTACATGCAAACATCTTTGTATTGTTTACACTCATTAGATAGTGTTTATCACTGTGCCTTAAGATTTATTATTAATTGTTGCTTGTTTACACATCATTTCCATAAAAAAATTCAGCTTTGTCCTTGTTGACTACACACAGGTTGGTTCATTGGTATATTTTAATGTTTTAATGTATACTAGACTTATTACCTTCTTATTAATTTTTCCCTATATATCAAAAAGGAAATGGAAACTGCATTCTCAAAATATGTATCTTTTGAATATTCCCACTGTATTTACTGAATTAGGAAAACAAGTTTCACTATAAAATTCTTCTATTAACATACAAAGCCTTACATGGCTGCGCTCATGAATACCTGCAAGACATATTATGAACCACCAAGATTACTTAGATCTCAGGGTGCTGGTTTCTTACTCATTCCCAAAACTCAGAAAACCCCAGCAGGGGAAAAGAGCATTTTCTTATAAAGCCCCCCCAACTCTGGAATAACCTCTCAGATACTTCCAGACTCAGACACAGTCTCTATCATCTAATATAGACTGAAAACCTATCTATTTAGTTTAGTTTTTGATATTTAATGTTTCCTTTTAGATAAAGGTTGTAGGTCCAGGGGTCCACGGACACAGGGAACTGTAATATACAGAGATGCTTTAGCTGTCGCCTCTTGATTTAGTTACACCACACTTATCTGACTTGATTTAGGTACAGAATGTCTCAAAACTGCAGGAATTTGTTTTACTATTAATTTCTTCAGATGGGTAAAGTGGAAAAAATGATTTATCAGAGCCGTGTCTTAAATGATTTATTGGGAGTTGATTATTGCCTATATCTGCGAGGACTCAGATGGAAATTACTTTGTTTTGTTAAATAAAGATAAACAAATAAATGTACACATATCCATTATCTTAAAACCACCTACCTAACACTGTGCACGTTCTCATCTGCCTTCTGTGAAGAAGCTGAAGCTTGTCCTTTCAACAGGACAGTTATAACAAGAATACCTCAAAGTCAAACAAGGCTTGATTTCAGAAGAAGTCCTGGAAAGGTCTGGAGTGGCAATCACAGTCACCTGATTTGAACCCCATAAAAAAGAATTGATGGAATTTGAAGGAGGCTGTTGCAGAATGCAAACCCAATAATTTCAGTAAACTGGAGGCCATTTCCCATGAGGAATGGGCTAAGATTTCTTTTCTCAGGAACACACACAGAAGCTGGTACCTGGCTATGCATCATGTTTGCACCAAGTCATAACAGCAAAAGGGTGCTCTACTAAGCATTTAAGATGCTTTTCATGAAGTGTTTAAATAATTTTGAGACTGCAATAGTCATTAAAAGTAGCATTGTTTGTTGTATTTGGAGAAACCAACACAGTTGTGTTGAGCTTTTTAAATTGTTTGTTTGTTTGGTTAAATCATTTGTTTTGAAAGACACTTTTTGGTGCAGAAACCTGCAGCTAAGCTTGAACAGTAAGAGGACACGGTTTAAACCCATAATATTTATCAATCCTGCAACTAAAATAGGCAAGGTCTTGGTAAGAAATGATTTTTACCTGTCTCACTTAGTCTTCAGTCCATGTCACTGTCTCACAGTTCCCTCTCCAAGCACTGAATTGTGATCTGTGTGCTTGTTTATACTTGACTTCTCAGTCAAATATCACTTAGATCTTTAAGATCAGGCTGATTTCTCAGAAAGAACATTATGTAAAATGCTTGCATGGACAGACAAACATCACGGCACAAATTGCCAGGTGGAAATAATTTTTTTGTTTGTCATGTTTGAATTGTATTGTTTTTTAAAAGAATGTTGATCCTAAATAAAAAAAAACAATACCAATGTTATCTTACAATTTATAATCGTAAACATTTATGTGGATATTGCTCAACACAAAGTAAGACCACAGAAACTTTTCAGTTTTCATTCTCACTCTTTTCAGTGATAAAACATCTTAACATCTTAATTTTGACTGATGTGTCCTGTGAACATATACAGAGTACTATGTTCCAGCTCCCATAGGGCAGTGTGTAGAAATGTTTAAAAAAAACAGTTAAACAGACTTTATTAGATAATTTGTAAAATGTAATTATTAGAAGGACATTTTTTATTACTTAAAATGCCTAAAATTAGAATCAAGTGCACCACATCAGCCGCAAAAATTCAAAACATATTTATACATGGTATTTTGTAAACCAAACAAAGAGCTATCAGAAAGAAGGTTAAAGATTCACATAAGTCTGGGAAGGAACTAAAATGATCTCCCTCAAAACAATTATAATCTGCAATTTCACTTTCCATAAAATAATTTACAAGTAGAAAATATTTAAGTCAACTGTCAACATGCCAGGTTAGGCCATCCTTGCAAGTTTAGTCTGACAACTGACTGCAAGATTCATAAGGAAGTCTCCAACAATCCTAAAATGTCATCACAGGACCTACATGTGGCTCATGCTGTAGTTGATGTTACAGTAAAAAGAATTGATAAATAAGCCTGGATCTAAAGGCTAATCCTACTGAGATGCTGTGTGTGATTTAAAACAGGCTGCGCCCCTCAAACCTGTCTGGTAGACAGTTTTAGGAAACATCTATTGAGATTATTTAAACCAATGGGCAGAATACCAGCTATTAGAGCAGAGAATGTAACAACTTTTTTACCATGTATGAACTTCCATTTTCTTATCCATTTTACAAAATGATAGCAAATTGAAATGCTCATTGTTTTTGCAATGGTTATGCAATTACATCACCTTTATCTAGAGATATTGTTTTAAAAAATAAGTTGTCCTCCATTTTTCAGATGACTGTGCAATAATACAATAAGACACTAAATAGTCATAAGACTAAAAAAACATAAGAATCCATTGCTTTTAGATGTCTGGGCAGAGTGTAGCTCTTTGTCCCAATCCAAGAGTCTGTTTTCCCCATTAGAAATCTGCTGAACCGTGCAGATAATCCTCATCAGAACCGACTCTGAGTCCTGCATAAAACAACACTCCTCTGACCCAACACCATAATCATAAATCCACTGCCATTATTTCAAATATATCAGTGTCAACTGACAGCTCTTTAGATGGCACATAACCTATGATGCTTACAAAGAATGTGAGAGAAATTTCTTTGCCTTTACTAACAATTTCTGTGCTGTAGCTAAGAGTAAATATATTTCCATATCCTGAGCTGCTCTTCCACACTTCAACCTTTCTCTCCAGCTGGTGCGTAGCGCGAACTCATAGGCTCTATGCTTGCAGTGGAAACTACATGGCAATTCACCACTTCAAACAGGCAGCGAGATAAAAGACCCCAAGAGAGGTGTGTGTTCGTTGATGATGCAGCCTCCACTTACGTCTCTTTGCCTCACTAAGATCAAGCTGACAAAGGCAGATAAACAGAGACATTATACTGCTCTAAACACACATGGGAGCATGTCTGCTCCCTCTCGCAGCACCACAGTTTTAACCCCCTTAACTCTCTTTCTGTTATTGACTTAAGACATTTTTCTCAGGAGGCCACATTAGTCATTGTCCAAGACTGACTTGAATGAGACAAAAACAGGCATTTAGGTTTTCCTATGGGTGCCGTATTATGATAGGATATTGCTTAACCCTTACCCTGATTCTACTATTTAAAAATATAATAAAAGACATAGAATGTTAAATAAATATAGACATAGTATGTTAAAAAATCAATATTTATATTGATATTGATAGAACCTCCCTTTGCTCTCAAAACACTCTCAAAGCCATTTATCATGGCTTTGATTCCACATGAAGTTGGGAATATTCCCTTGAGATTTTGGTCTATGAAGAGATTATTGTGTGATGTAATTCCCACAGATTTTCAGGAGCAGTGTGCTCCTTGCTGTGAATCTCTTGTTTTACCATATGTCAAAGCTGGATTAGTCACTGAAAAACACTAAACTCACCGTCATGAGACCAGTTTGGCTCTTGGCTCATGTCTTTTGACTTCTGTCATGAACAAGGCATTTCTGTTTTTTTTATTGGACGATTCTGAGCAAGCTCTAGAAACTGTGCTTAATCAGCAGTTATGGAAATATTTAAATCAGCCCACCAACATTACCAGAAGCAGAGGTCCATCTGCATGTTTGTCTGCATGCATTGTTAGTCTTCTTCCATCCTGTTGTTTAATGGTCAGTGCCCCACAGGACCACCACAGAACAGGTATAATTTGGGTGGTGTGTTACTATGTGTTGCATTGGTACGGGTGGCTCTGACACAGCAGAGCTGCTGGAGTTTTTAAGCACCTCAGTGTCACTGCTAGACTGAGACTGAGACTGATAACAGACAAAAGAATGACCAACACAAACTGTGCAGCAACAGATGCACTTCTTCAACTTTACATCTACAAGGTGGACCAACTAGGTAGGTGTATCTAATAGAGTGAACAGTGAGTGGACACAGTGTTTAAAAACTCCAGCAGCACTGCTGTGTCTGATCCACTCAGCACAACACAAACTAAGGCTAGAGATATACTTGCTGTTACCTATGTGTTACGTGTCACACAATGATCAAACCTGGTCAGAGTTCTCTGCTCTGTCCTCTCTGTGGAAGCCTCTAGTAACATACGTGGCACAAGCATGGCGCTCCACCTTGTCAGTGTCACTGCTGTGCTGAAAATGACCCACCCCCTAAATAAAACCTGCTCTGTGGTGGTGCTGTGGAGGCTAACAAAGAATGCAAAGTATACCATATGTTCCTATGTGGTACATAAATAAAATGAGTAAAGTGTGTGTAGAAACAAAAAGGTGGTGTTTTTACAATTTTTACAATTTTCATGAATTATCTACTTACTATGAAGTCTGATGATCTCAGCGACAATGTAAAGTAAATGGAGATAAAAATGGACAATGAATGAAGATATAAGGAGGTGGTGTTAATGATATGGCTAATCAGTGTATATATTATAATATAATGTAATAATATATCTTTAGTTATTGATTCATTTCCCTTAATAGTAATAACTATGTTAACATAATGGCATGCATGACTTTTAGAAGCTCAGAGTACTCTTAAAAATGGGAACTATGTCTGGCAGCGCTGCATTAAAAGGAATTTACGAAGTTATATTTAGCCCTTACTTTCCTGTCATTTTACAATGGTGCATACAGTATATTACAGTATCTTTCACTGGAACAAGTGTACCTAGTTAAGTTCATTTTACTTTGTAATGAAAAGGACAAATTGCAAAATGTTGGTGTTTTTGGAAATCTCTTTCCTGTGTGATGCTACAATATTTACACTACTCAAATCAAAACCATACCAAAGGTCTTCAGAGTGAAAAAATCTTATCATGTTCAGGGGTGTGCCACTTCATGCATTAAAGCGGAGAGGAAACTGTTTTTGTGCCTATGTGCATTGGGCTTGGAGATAAACATCAGAAGAGCAAGTCATTATGGAAAGTTTTGTGTGAATGAACTCAATAGAGGAAGACATTTGTCTTGGGTCTTTAACCACAGCATCCTGAGCACACTGCCTCTTGTCTACAGTTAAGGAGCTGGCTGGTAAAGCTTGGTGAAACAGAGATAATGTGCCTGTGTGTCCTTATAAGAAAAAAGTAAAAGTAAAGTTTCTGAATGATGCGGTATAAAGTGTCTAAAGTGGTAAAAAGACTGAAATGCTACTGAGATTGCTGAGAGTGGTGGACCTTCAGCAATAAGCAATGACAAAAACACTTTCTGAAATTTTGACATAATGTGAAGCTGTTTTCCTTTACATTGTGTGACAATGTCATATTAAATGGACCAAAAAAATTCACAAATGCTGTACAATTGCAGTTTTGCAGCTTGTGCAGTTTATAGATTTTTGTAGGTGTTTGCATAAACCAAACCCCTGTTCTAGTGCATAAATAGAGTAAAAGTGATTTGATGCACTTAAAACTCCAATTGCAAATGTATTATTATTTAAAATGTACAAAGACAAATTAAACAAGAACAATTTAAGCTCAACACAACTAATATAACAAGTGCTTTCTCCAAAGTCAACACAAAATGCTACTGACGACTGATGTCTCAGAATTATTCAGCCCCCTAAATAGAATCCCTCATAACAGCATGCATCAAGGGCTTCATTAGTTGCATCAGGTGTGCTTGAGATAAAACTACCTGGGCTGGCTAGGGGTTTGTTGACTGTTTGATTGCTGAAATATGTTGTTTAGTAATGTTCAGAAAAGAAATCGAACAAGGAAGAAGATACAAAAAGATAATACATTCTGAACGCATAGTTAAAGGAACACTGGCTACACTACCTGGATGTGGCAGAAAGAGGATGTTATCACTAGCTGCAACCAGTTTCTTGAGAAGGCAGGTGGTCAGAAATCCTTGAGTGACTATAAGGGACCTTCAGTAAAATTGGGTGGCAGCAGGCATTGAGGTTTCAGTTTTCACAGTAAGGTGCAAAATCACAAGAAACTTTTTAATACATGTCCATCATATTTAATACTTTTTATTAAGTCACTGCCATCACATATTTATGCCACACTAAACAATTAGGGAGACTATAAAAGCCCCTACAACGGTTTCTTCCACAAATATGACATGCCATACTGGATGACAATGTTCGAAAGCTGATTAGCTTGGCTTGACCCATTACTCCTTAAGGTCCACGGAAGACAAGCTTCCAGGTTTTTTTCTAAATTGGTGAAATGAATTTCCCCTGGACCGAAAAGCAGAGTTGTTTGCTGTTTTCAAATGCCAACTGAAGACCCATCTCTTCCAAAAGTACTTGGGCAAAGTGTAGGGTCGAGTATTATGACTTTTGTGTTTAGTAGTATCTAAGCTAAGGTATCTTTGGATCCTAGTCTATACAAACTAGCTAAGGTTATTTTTCTGAGTAAACAGTGAAGCACTTTTCTAAGTCTCTTTGGATAAGAGCTAAATGCCCTAAATGTAAATATAAAATGATTACATGTCTGCTGGTAGTTGACAATTCCTTACAGAAGCAGTTAACAGCAAACAGTAAAATACTAGTTTCCAGGAAATACTGTACAAGCTGAAAACTGTTCAAAACACAGATAAATGCAGATAAATTGGCTGCTCAATATTCACTTCAGTTCAATCAGTCTGTCTGATATCTAAAACACACTCTTCACATTTATCTCTATAAGGAAATCTGTGATTAATGGCTAAAGCTGAATGCTTTCTGCATTTAAAGAGAAAACCTCAGTCACTTACCCAAGAAAGTTTGTCCTATAATCCTGCTTTGGAGAGCTGATTTACACTAATCTATCATGCTTTGTTTGGGCCTTCTAGTAGGATTCCAGAACTACCCTTGTCATTCTTAGAGCCAAAGACAGAGAAGAGTAATGAAGTGATACTCTTCAGTTTGGCCTGACCCTAGGTTTGGAGTTAAACTGCGGATTACAAATCTACATTCAATCCAGGATACAAATTTCAGTTTGTCAGCAAAACTGGCCATTTCAATAGCAGTCCGTGTGTCCGTGAGTCTTGGTTATTGCCCACAACATTTGGTCACACTGTCATTTACTGTAAAACCAAATGTCTGCATTAAGAAATTACAAAAAGTTAACATCTGGTCTAGTCTAGTGTTGTGTGTGAATGTTTGTGTGTGTGTGTGTATGTGTGTGTCATGCACACAGCAGAGAATAGTAGGGCATAAACTATATAATTATGTCAGAATGTTTATGCCAAGTCGTGTGGAAGGTACCGTACTTTCCATGTCCTGCAGATGAACACTGATAGGCCGGCCATTTGGAGGAAGAGAGACTTCTCTCTTCACACGAACACTAAATTTTAAGGGGGAACGTTCGTGTGAAGCATTCAGTGTGTGCACACAATACAATGCGAGAACTCTAGATGAGAGAATACAGAAGCTTTAAGTGGTTATAGGACAAATGTTAACAAAGTGAAACTGAACTTGCTCTAACATTCAGAATGTATGTACACTATTCTTTGTTTTTTTATGCTGCTTGCATAAGGTAGGTTTCATGTTTTATATTTGCTGTGTATTCAATCTAGATATAAATGTAATAATAATGAGCTTCATGGGCAAAAAGGAGTCAAATGTATCATTGCTTCTCTAAAACATATCATAGCAACTCAAGTCCTTTTCAGGTAAGATTTACACCTGTTGCCTGCCCATTTTAGTCAATTATTGTCCAGCATCATCCATTTCTGGCATTTCTGGTAAAGGCAAATGTGTTTCTGTACACCTTTAAAGTCAAGTAAAATGATGACTGGTGGGTCACAGAGACTCAGGTATGTACACTTATGTAATGGATTTTCCACCCTGTTTTACTGATGAGATAACATGCTTTGAGCTGATGTTCAATTACACTGGCCAATGTGAGACTTGTGTTGGTGGATTTTAGATGACACCTGTTTATTAACATTTGTGTGCACGCATCTGTAATATTTCACCTTGTGATGAACAATTACATCTAGAGCTCTTATAATTGTTTGAAAGACATGGATGTTTGCCATTTAGGCCTTTTTAGGGTGCTTCCATCTTTGTAGAGCTGGCAGTTTTTTATCTTCAAATCATCACAATATAATATTTCTTCAACACATTCCTAACAGTGGATTTTTCAGTGTCCAACTGAGTTCTGATGTTCTCTAATGGCAAAATATTTTGATGTTCTTTCATAGACTTCCTTGGTCGGTCTGCATGTAAATGTATATACATTGACTCCAAAGTCACTAAAAGCAGAATGTAAATGTTGCAATACTTATGAAATACCTATAACTGAGACTGAGAGTACAAAATATATACTCTTGATTGTCCAAGTACATCTGGCAAGTCTATTAGAGCACTGAAATAATCTGTTAGAGCATTAGAATGTCTCTGAGATACTGAGACATATGAGAGTCAAATCAAGAACAAACGACCATATATGATTAGCTATGCTTTAGACACAAATTAGACACCCATTTTAAGAAAGATGAAAAATGCTTTTATTTACAGCAGTATTGCACAAGGCCAGCACAGCAAAGTTTCAGTGCAAAACACAACACAACAAACATAAAAAGAAAAACAAGTTCTTGCTACAACTGTACTGGGTCTGTGAGGTGGAGTCAGATCAGTTTATTTGCGGGTGCTCAGTGCGATGAGCATGAACATATTTAAAAAATCCCAAGATTGCTAGTTAATCCTGAAATTCATGTTCTGTGAGAAATATTTGTTCTGGAATTAAAAAGCACAAAACATGATCACAAAATGGCTTAAATACCGGGGCTTCAAATACATAATGCATAGACATGAACAACAACAGAGATTACGAACATTTCTACTTTGCATACAGTATGTAGAAATAATGTGTCTTTGGTATGACTAATAAACCTGTCACCAGTCAAGCTGGAACAGTCTGTTTTTGTTAATTTGGCAAAATGTTTGTGACTGAACTGAAATATACACATATTTGCAAAATGTGTCCATATTATGCCATTCATTAACACATAATTATGTCATAAACACTTAAGTTATGTGCCAAGAACTTAGGTCTGGAGCATTACCTGAGTCTACAAGGACAACGGCAATGAACAGTCTGTGCTCAACAGATCAAGAGCCTTTGCAGGATATAGCTATGGACTGAATCTATAATGAAGTCCATTTTGTTCCAAATAAAACAAACAAACAAACAAACAAAACAACCACAGGTGTAATCCCCTGAGTCATTGAGGCTAATTTTAGGCACGTTCTTTAAGTCAATTTTCTTGACTCTGGACTCTGGTCATTAAGGCAGCTCTTTGTCAAAAGTCTAAGACAAAACAACAACAAAGCCCCCTACTTGAGATTCTCCTGAATAACCTTAATAATCTGGATGTGGTGGTTTTACATATGACTGAAGGGGTGGTACCTCAGAAACATTAAATGCCCAATGCAATTGCTTTGACCATGTTTTTCATTAACATATTCACATGTGAATTAGAGATGTCTACAATGTTGCCAATGTTGAAATTAATTAAAATCATATTACAGTGAAGGCCTGCTTCTTTTATTTGTCCTTCTTACAAATTCATTCACTCACTGTTTTTCATTCATTTCTACTAAAGATAAAAACAGCTGCCTCAGTCAGTGTGTGCACTGTGCTTCTTAACTTCCATCGGTATTTAATGACTTGGCATCAAAGCACAGAGAGGCACTAAGCCAAGGCTAACGTTTCTCTGGCAAACAGCGCAGTGCGAAAATCACACTCCCGCCAAAGGCTATTTTTTCCTCTGAATGTTTTTGACAACCTGAAAGGTGAAATGTATGCAAGTCTTAAAATATCTGTATACAACAGAGTTCCTCGATTCCGGTACTGGAGGGCAAATGTCATGTACCCTTTAGTGATTTTACTGCTCAAACACACTCACAGTTAACTCATCTGTTAACTGCAAGGTAGAGTAGGTGTGTTTAAAAAGGGAAATCACCTGTACTGGCTCTCTAAGACTGAAACTGAGGAACCCTCTCTTTCATTAAATGCATCAAAACAATTACAGTCTATTGTTTCCCCTCACCAAGGTCTTCAGATAAGAAATGATTTTTCATATTTTTTGTAACTTCATCACAGACTATTCAAAACAGAAGTGCAAATTTTGAGTCAATAGAGAAATGAAGGGCATGCAAAACTACACCATCGCTGACTGACTAACTTCCACTTCAATAATAATTATAAAAAAAACTTAAATACAAATATGGCAAATAAATACAGATCAAAGGTGAGGTTAAAAAACACATAAACAAAGTCAAAAAAGATTTAAACCAAATAAACTTAACAATGAATAGACAGTGAAGAGTGAAGGGCACAGAGGTGATGAAGGCACATTTCCCACATTTCTTTGTTTGGGGAAAACTCTAGAGACAGAGAGAGGTCCATTTTGCCTTCTCTATCCAGTGCATTAATGGCTCAGCTTTCTACATTGATGCAGGAAACACTGCTGATTCTAAGTTACTTCCCAGAATTCCCGCTCGGTCCCATCGTGTCCAGATTCCAAGTCTTGACCTTTCTGGACAGGGAATGCTGAAGTCTAGAAATGCAGTCAGTTCCACCGGCAAACGAGTATAAACCCATAGAGCAAAAGAAAGAAAGAGAAAGACAAAGAGAGTACACTTCTGCTGTTGCTTATATACATTTATCTACAGTATGCTACGTTGTCTGCTGGGTGCAATGGATGACCATCATCTTCTTCTCTGAAGACGCTGTAATAGACGCCCAATTAGAAGCCCCATCCATACCATAACAGCAGGCTCATTCTGTGCTGGAAGCTGGGCTCTGCCCCCATTTCTGCCTGCCTGTGAAGCAGAGAGATGAAAAATATTTAACACAGAACTTGCAATTGCAAGTAATTGCAAGAATGCAATTATACATGTTAACCAGACAGAAACCACATTTCCAGAAACATTTTATTTTGTTTTTATGCGTTGCAAAGTGTACTTTCAAAAACGTCTGATCCCACCAAATGACATATCTTGCTGTGTTAATCTGTTAACATACTAAACTTAAATGTCAATAATGTTGTGTGACACCAAACACTGGTCTAGACAATAACTTTTCCAGCACTATGCAAATCTATCACAAACTATACCATGCATTCTGCAGCCAGTCACTTGTTAAACACTGTCTTTACAAACAGACATAAACACATATATACATCAACAACTGAGTCAACAAACCCTTGGAAAACTTTGCAAAACAAGGACATTAACATGCCGAAATACAAATAATACAACCCAAACACAAACAACAAGAATCATTTAGAGTTAACCTAAAGGCAGTCTGGAATAAAAGTCATTAATGTTAGAGCTAGCTGTCAGCTTTGTGTCATTCTCTCAGTCTGGGCTTTTGGCATCGACAGAGGCCAGCGGTACGCCAGCTAATGAAATGGACTCTCCTTGTTAAAGACAGATTGGCTGTGTAAGAGCTGGCAGCGGTGAGACTAAACCAGGTGGCTTCTTTTGGCCTAGTGTTTCTGGCCTAGTTTCGTGCTGAGCGCATAGAGTGACTGCGATAAGAACAGGGCATTTCCCCCTGGGACTCTTGGCAGGAACTAGCGAGGAAACACACTCCAGAATGAAAAAAGGAAAAGAAAAAAAAAACCTTTCCTGTACAGAATAAAAGAAGGGTGAAAAACATCATACTCAGGGGGCTGCCTCTACCTCACCTCCAGGATAAGAATATTTTGTCTGTAGCTAAAAGATTGACTTTAAAAAGCCAGTGATAATCAACGAGATATCACAAAAAAAAATGAATTAAAATTTAGATGATGGCAGGTGTGAGTTATTGGAGAAGAAAAGGACAGGAACTTAAAGGGAAGTTGACCCAAAGCATGTGGTCTAAATTAGCCTCAGTGATGGTGCTTGGCTAAAAGAGGTTTTAATAAACAAATGCAGAGGGTGAAAAACAAGAGGGAGGTTTGATTCAGTAAAAGTTGAGCCAAAAACCACAACATGCCCAAGGAGCGATTGTGTGCTCTGCCAGAGGAAACAGGTGAGGAGGAAGTGGAGTAAAAATGAAAGGAGTTTTAACCCTGTAGTATGGATCGAGTGGGGGCTGAAAAATAGAGAGAAAGAGAGAGAGGAAGAGAAAAAAAGAGAGAGAGACAGATAGAAAGAAAGAGAGAAAGAAGGGTCATTAGCATGACATGATAACTGGGTTTGGAGAAGGAAAGTTTATTTCTGACGCACTACTCAGCGTCACTTGGGCAGCATTCGATCACTCACACTAAGTGATTCAGAGCCAAGTCACATATCACTTTGATTCACAACCAAACAAACCAAGATATAGACATATAGATATAGTCTTCTGTAGAGGTTTCAAAGAAGACTTTTAACTCACATGGTATGTATAAATGGAATGCAGCCATTTATAACTGTCTATATACACCTTTAAAGTTGATGTTCACCTAAGAATTCCTACGCTCCAATTCCTACAAAAAAAAAACATACATACAACTGAGTATTACGCAAACGAGCCTAACTGGTAGCAGTTGGCTTTTATATGTTATTAGCCATATTTCTGCTCTTGTGTTAGCCAGTTTCTGCACTTGTGTTCTTGCCATATGGGATTGATTCGTCTTCATGGTTCTTAAAAAAGTTCTCAAAAACAAGTGGACTGCAACAAAAAAAACTTCAACCTTTAAGATGCTGTGCTGAAGAGAAAGATACGGCTGGGATGGGGTGTGTTGGGAGGAAGAAAGTCATGGTATAACTGTATCAATTAGGTTATACTAAATGACATACATTTACATTTAATAATTACACCTATTGTCACATTTCAAGTGACACATGAAAACATTCATTTCAAACGCTTATGGCTCATTCTGCAATGCACAAAGTAAAAAAAATATCAGGGTAGACACTGAGCATGTTACATGCTGCCAAACAACATGTTCGAACATAAACGCCTTAACCCATCTCCTGAGAGGTGGCTGTATGAGTCAACAGACAACTTCAGCAGCTACAATGGCCCACACTGTTCCGCTCTTTAGGGGGGAAGAAGCTTCACAACAAAAGAGCACTGATGCACAGCGCTGACAAAGGTCCATCATGCATGCTAGCAGGCTGAGATGCAGACATTAGACTGGGCTGGAACAGCAAGCTGTCTGAGGCCAGACATCTGCTTCACATTAGTGCTGGGTTTGCTTACTATTATTGAGTGTTTTGCATCTCACACCACTGCTTCTCATCTAGCCCTCATGAAAGGTAAAGTATGCCTTTTGAGACCAATCTCTGTTCCACATTGTTACTTTTCTGCTAAAAATGACATTTTCTTTTTGAACTGTTATGTTCAAAGAAAGCTGATAATGATACCTGAATCTGCTGTAATCAGCTTGTTCTCATCAGTGCCATCTCTACATAGCTAAAGGACTTACACATGCACTATGCACTAATATGGGAATTCCAGACAGATGCAGATATTCAGTATTCAATAATCTTCTAATGCAGTTTAGTCCAGCTACATCTAAACATCTGTCAGCAATTATCGGTGGACCATCTTGTTTTCACCTTTCGAAAATGCCCCTAATACTGGTGTGTTATCTAAACATACACTATATTGCCAAAAGTATTCACTCACCTGTTCAAATCATTGAATTCAGGTGTTTTCCAATTAATTCCATGGTCACAGGTGTATAAAACCAAGCACCTATGCATGCAGACTGCTTCTACAAACATTTGTGAAAGAATTGGTCGCTCTCAGGGGCTCCAACGTGGTACCGTGATAGGACGCCATCTGTGCAAGTCCAATTGTCATTGCTACAAAATATTCCACAGTCAACTGTCAGTGGTATTATAACAAAGTAGAAGGGATTGGGAACAGCAACAACTCAGCCATGAAGTGGTAGGCCATGTACAAAGACAGAGCGGGGTCAGCAGATGCTAAGGCGCATTGTGCACCGAGGTCGCCAACTTTCTGCAGAGTCAATCGCTACATACCATCAGACTTCATGTGGCATTCATGTGGCTTTGCGCAATGCAAAGCGTTTGATGCAGTGGTGTAAAGCACGCCACCATTGGACTCAGTGGAGACGAATCACACGTGGAGACGTGTTCTCTGAGTGACGAATCACACGTCTGACCTCACAAATGTGCTTCTGGAAGAATGGTTAAAGAATAGTCATAAACACACTCCTAAACCTTCCCAGAAGAGCTGATGCTGCTATAGCTGCAAAGGGTGGCCCGACATCATATTAAACCCTTTGGATTAAGAACGGGATGTCACAAGTTCATATGCGTGTGAAGGCAGGCGAGCAAATACTTTTGGCAATATAGTGTATTTTTTATGACGGGCTCCAGGATAAGGTCACTAAAAAGAGGGCAAGACAGATCATTGGGTGCATCAAATGCAAACTGAAACAGGATTAAGGCTACCCATTGCAGACCATGTGTGTCCATCAAACAAAACAAACTAAAGCACTGACATCATTGACATGTTAGAGGAAAGATAAACAAACAGCAGGAAAAAATGCAATTCCCTCCATTTCAATCTGTCCTGGGCCAGTGTCAGTTTGAAGCTAGGTGCTGATTGCGTCTCATTGGCGCTGCGCAGAATGACCCATGGATAATTAGAACCCAGAGTCAAACCACAGGGTAAGTGTAATGAAGTCAACTTGTGTCAGTCACATACAAACCCTGCTATGCTACTCTCAGCCTCCTCGTACTCTCCTACTACTCTCACTAACTCCACAGTCCGGGAGCAGCAGTACCATGCCACCATCTCTATTTTTTTTAGCTTTGAGATGGCAGAAAGAAGAGGATAAATGTTATTCTAGATAAGCTAGATCTCTTATAACTTTCATAAATGCAAGTTGTGGAACCCTAAAATGAGTCTTGCACAAATGTGACCGGTGAACACTGTATCTTGACCACCTGTACCTGTATAATATACACATTTGGCCAAAGCAAGCAGAATATGATCTAATCTGTATCACATTTATATGGTAACTTGATAATGGAAATAAAATGTGTAATAATGCTTTAGAGCTTATAAATAAATCTGCCAAGTTGCCCTTTCTGCCAGAGATTTGTGGTTGATATTTATGCTTGTGACTCAAGAGTCACATCCAGCCAGACCACAGCCATGCTGCAACACAGGAGCCAAACACACCCTGTACACCAGCACGCCAAACACGGAACACAGAAGGTGGAACATACACTACTGCACCTGTTCTGCTTTTTGGTAACTTACCCACATCTTACTTACTTCTACATGGAGTTAAAGGAAAACATAACTAAAGCCCAAACAACCTTGACAGACAAAACACCTCATGGGTCCTGGTCTGTGTATTAGTAATTTCCTTGATGGTTTGCTGGTACCTCCTGTTCATTTAGATATCTGCACTATTTGCAGATATGATTGATTTACAATCAAGTGACAGCATTATGAATAGTATGGCATACAGGAGAATCTTGTATGTCTCTTTGCTGCTCTTTCCTTAAAACCTCCAAAAATTTGCATATTTAGACTAAATAAAGTAAAAATAGCACCGGAAAATTGAGGAAGCCTTTCCAAAGAGTTTTTAAATCTATTTTAGAAAGCTAAACAAATGAAATGAACAAGAGTGAGATAAAGTGCTATTTGCATAAAGAGCTCACAGTTTGGCTTCCAATCAAACAGCATGTTTACACTAAAAGGCAGCTTAGACTGTGCAATGGTGTATTGCCAGCTGATATAAACCCATGTGCCAGTGGTAGTATTAACAATGGTTTGTTGTTTTAATGTAAAGCTTGAGATGTGATACACGGTTAAGATTTCATGCTAAACAAACCACCAAGATGATTATGCACTAAGCATACAAGAAGCCATGCCAGTATCCAAAAATGCTAAAAGACCATTTTTTGACTAGCTTCAAACTCACTACAGACTTTATGAATTTAATATAAAAAGAAACCTTGATATCCCATGCACTGTTATGTAAAATAAATAATAAAATAATAATAAATAAGTTGATGCTTCATGTGACAAATCATTACATAAAAAATGCTAAAATAGATTTTTTCAGAATCAGAATCAGAATCTCTTTATTTCACCAAGTATGTTACACATACAAGGAATTTGTCTGGTGAGAGCAACACGTATGACAAGTAACAAAAAACACAGAACACAGATTATTTACAGTCTTAAACTAAAGGAAAATAACACTAAACAATAAATAGGGTAGGGGATAAATTAAAAAAGTAAAAAGTACTAAAGGTAATAAAGAGCTGATATTTACATATTTATTTTTATCAAAAATCCTAAGCCCCAGCACACAGCGTGTCTCATCAGAGCTGGCCCCTTAGAAGACTTTGATTTTTGACTATAAATTAAGTGATGCAATTTTCAGAAATGCAGTCAAGAAAATACATAACTCTTTACAAACACACTCCTTGAGCTACAGCCCTCACCTGCAGCGACACATTAAAGACCTTTCATATTCCACCCCCATCTAATGATTTACAGGATGGCAACTCTCCAGCATGTGATAATGAACCCTGACAGATATGTAGATTCTACAGACAGACTGTTCCTTACGACAGACCAAGTAACCTGCCATTACTCTGTCATATGACATATTTCATCATCAAGATATTATGCATTAGCAACAGTTGTAAATCAGCTGCACGTGCATGCAGGTGACCTACCCCTCGGAAGTAAAGCTCGTTGAATTCATCGCCAATGCGTCGCAACTCCTGCGCGACGTACGACTCCGCTCGCATGTCCCCCGCAGACGCTGCTCCGTGGGGTGGATAGTGGTTACGTACGGGCCATAATTCTGCAGAACACAGATACAAGGACAGGTTAGTCAACAAATAATCAAGTTAGTTCAACCAATGCTCAGTCCAACCAATACTATTACCACAGCCAAACACCATTATCTTGTCATATGGTTACAATTCGGTACACTGGTGAATATTAACTTAATAAACGCTGTGGAATCTATGTTTGTCCAAAAATGAAACATATTAGTGCATATCAGTGCAAACATATCCTGATTGTCTAAGACATAAGACTTTTAGGAAAACGATTTAGGGTGTTTTAAAAATTCACAGCACGTATGTAATGTACAGAAACAGCTTATGTCTAAGAAAAGTCAGCTTTATTTAAATCATTATGACTTGCATTTTGTTTGACTTGTTTCTTAACTCTTAGTTTTATGAAACCTTGTTATTATGACTTAATATTCTCATGAAGGAAATTCTGTGGTGAGCTGTGGTGCAAGAGAATACTTTTAAATAACATTTTAGCCTATTTGTTTTCCTGCCCCGTTTCCGTTTGTTAGTGATGCATCGTGGTAGTGAGCCAATGCCCCAGCTGCAAACTGCACCAGCTCAAATATTTCCATTCAACTGGATAAATGAAGCACCAGTACATTAATGAACAACAGTCTTGAAAAAGGAAGTCTTGACAAAAGATTCTGACAAGATTTGACCAGCACTGAATGATCAAGAACTTTGAGGTCACAATGATATAAACAACTGAGATAAATCAGCATTCTTACTCTGAAGCATACAGTAAATGTAAGCCCAGGTCTGGAACGAGCACTGAGGTTAAGCGCTAATAATACAACCACAATCTGGCTGAACTTGCACTGATTCTCCAGCTATGACTCAAGTGAGAACCAGTTTTACTGTTATTTCTCATGCCCAATCATATTAGGACCATATGCTACTCATTTCCACACACAGCTACACCCGACTCATAGAGGCTTTCACTATAAAATATCCTAAATCACACTCAAGATATTACTCAATTACATTCTCTGCTATTACTGGCTTCCCACAGCCCAATATTACAAACAGTAATATTGTCAGGTGATCATAGTAATTTGTTTGCATGTGAACTAAATGGCTTCCCCTGCCCTTTCATAAATTTGTGAAATGCTCTTATTTGATCTTTATGCTAACATTGTTTGGTTTCTTTGTCTTTGTCCAACAAAGTATCGCTGGCACTGCAGTGAGCATCAACTTAAACACAATTACCAGCCACACTGATTTAAAGACAGTCAACTGCAACTAACTTGAAGAGTGCAAACAGACAGCATTGGCCACATCTCGCAAAACCAGAACACACCTAGACAGCATGTGCTGATCTGCATGTTCACAATGAAGCCAAACAAGTAGTTTCTGGCAGGGTAACCTTCCTGCACATTAGACAGATGAGAGCCATGATAAGTTAGTGTTGCTTTCCTCCTCCATTAAGAGCGACCTCTAAGAGACAGGACGCTAGTGAGGCACTACAGGAAGACGCTTTATCATCCTCTGCTATCTCCTGCCGCTCAATGGGGGAATAGGAATGGCTCAATATCGTGTCTAGCCTTCAACAAAAGACATAGTGCTCTATTTTGACTGCCGGCAGCTCACTCTCCGGCCTCTCTTGTCCAGTTCAAACCTTACCAACAGTAAGCATAAATAGTCAACAATCAAATCTGCTTACTCCATCAGTCACCATTGTGCTGACATATTCTACACTGTATGGGTTTAACATGGGGGTCATAAAAAAGACAGAGCCCTGTGAGATGTGCATGCAGATGCAAACACATTCTCAATACTAAACAGACACATCCTGATGGACTGAAACTTTTGACTGCAGCATAAGGAATGCATAATGGTAGGTGTATAGTTGGGCACTGAGGAACAGTGCGAGGATCAGAGGAACTGATGCGACTGACTTAACTAGCCCAGAAAAGTACAGAATCTCTGCTTCAGTAAGAGTGGGTACAACAAAACGACTGACCAGACATTATGTTTCAAAGATGTTCACTCACCAAAACCGAAAACACAATCAGAATTCTGGACCTGGGCCTTTTCTGTCATTCGTGACAGTGACGTGTTGCTTTAAAGGACTAAAAACAAGAGACTGCATTCTAAAAGACGTTTGTAGTGCTGTCTTTGTGCGTCACTTATATGGGCTTCTGTATAAAGGACGCAAATGCTAAACATAACCCTACCCCTAATCAAATAAAAAGTTTTGACATTTTCATTTCATTTTTGTCAACCTGCCAAATGCTCGAACCACGTCAAAGTGTTTGATGCTGTTCTCAGGACACAAAACCAAAAAGAGCAAAATTCAGCCATACTACACTCCGAGAGAGCGAGAGGACCACAAAAGTGAGCGCCTGCATGCAAATGATCAGAGAAGAGAGCAGTGACGTCAGGCCCGGAGACACGCGGCTGAGAAGACTCGCTGTAGCTATTTCACTGTTCTGTAGTGAACTGAAAGAATGTGTGCGCGTCCGTCGCGATCCGCGCCACAACAACACAAGCGCACTTACACATGAGAAACTGCAGGGCCAGCCTCTTACCATAACTCCGACCGTCGCCTTGCGTCTCAGAAATGCGTTGCATGGCGTGAATTATCACTTGACTAGACGGGCTCGGGGTTTGAGTGGACGTGCTATGCGTCATGAGCGGGGAGCTGGGCTCGCTGTCAAACGAGAAATATCCACTCGAGGACCTGGAGAAAGTTCGGAAGAGCGGCGATCGTGACTGGTAACCCAGAAGACTATTTGGCATCGTAATCCCTCCCCTAACCTGGTCCCCTTCGCCGGGCTCAGGCTGCTCGTACTGCTCGGCCCGGGAGACTGTTCCGCCACCGCCGCTCTGGCCGCTTTCCCCCTGCTCCTTTAAGAAGGCTGGGCGGGTGGCCCGGTTTGACGGTCTGCGGGACAAACAAAACAGCAGTAATTACTGTTCTGCATGCGAACTGGGAAGGAATAGGTAGAGGATATTCTTTTCCTCACGTGAAACTCAACTCATACTGACGCGGCGGCCGGAGCTCGCGCGCGAGAGCGTTAAGTTTCAAATCTCCGAGGGAAATTAGTCCGTTTTTTCCCCGAGAAGCGTCCTCCTTATTATTCAGAGGGAATCGTCTGACAGTTTCTGTTTAGCCTGAGTGAACAGTCCGTTTCCCGTCAAGTCAGTGTGGAGCTCTTCTCTTTTAGCCTATCGACCGTTGTTGACTTTCTGAACACTCATAAATAACAGTGAAACGGTGAGTATCAGCTGTTTAATGTACGTGAAGAAAAGCATTACAAAGACATGGCAATTTTAGAAAAACGCAGTTGCTATATTACAAAACGCGGCACGACAAGCTGTTATAACACCGGTGTTTACTCCACCAGCTCTCAGCGGTGTTTAAAGCGCCGCCGGCTGAACTGCGTCACAGATCAACTCCACGTCGAGCCCAGACAACTTCCTATTTTTCTCTCCTTCGATGTGAATCCATGAAAGTCTTCAATTTCCGACTGAAATAATCCACTTTATAGCGCGTCCGGCGGTAAATAGTCCCTTACACAGAGCTGAGTTTCATCTCGGCGGCAGAATCCAAACGGATAACATCACCTCGCACAACAGGCGACCGCAAGCCAATGGTTCCTGACAGCGAGCGGCTAAAATGCACTGTGTTCAACGCGAACACAACGTAACCATCCTAAACCAAGATATGGACGACGTGTCTACTCACGGGCAACGCAATCCTAGTGAAAACGGTCGACGGCGGCCACTAGTAGCAGATCAGTAAACGTGAGAAACGGCTATGTGAGCTCAATGCATATTCTCCCATGTTAACAGTGTAACCTAAAGAAACCGGGGGCACGAGCAGCACAAGGGAAACGCGCCAAAAAAGACACATGCTCCGGGCTTCACTCACAATTGGAATACGGTTGACGTGACTGCTAGTAAAAAAAAAGCCTAACAAAAGTCATCCAAAAAAAGAAAGTTGTAATGCGCCGCCTAGTGGTCGTGCCGCTTTGAAAACAGGAGAAAAAAAAAATCAACGCCGCGTCGCGTGAGTTCGGTACAGCGATCCAAAACAAACGTAAAATACAGGCAAAATAAAAACGTATTACGCTGTTTTACACACGAACACACGTCTAATTTCTCAGTCGGTTTTGCTTATTTGGAGCAAATACACCCGAAATCTCTGACTCTGCCCCGGCAGTACACGGTTATTACAAAGTACAGAAGTTAATCTTGGACGACCTGGCTGTCATTCCTCTCTGACTAATCCTTCGTTGGTGCAACAGAAAGTTAAACAGAGCCAAACAGGTGCTCTTCTGTCCTTTTCACACCCCAAGGAAATCACCCGGTGTTTAAACAGCGTTGGTGCTCATCTCTCCAATTCCGTGAGGGGTAAACAACGGTGCCGCAGACCAACCCCGCCGCACTTCCCTCGTTCATTTTTCAGCACTAGTACTAATATGTATGTAATATGTATGTTGCACGTGCGGTACAAAAGAAATATGTATTAGTTTTGTTTAAAAAAAGAAAAGAAAAGAAAAAAGGCTAGTGTCTGCCTATCTATTTCTGGTTCCACAAATCAGAGATTTTACGCCGATGCCGTTCACTTCGCGCAAAAGAGAAGTTTCTGTACGTGCTGAGTTTGTGAGTAATAGCGAAAGGTTTGATCATGGCTTTAGTGAAACTCGCTGCTGATGTCGGGGTCGATAAAGGCTCCTGCACTTACCTGGACATACTGGTAGATCATACGGCTTGGCTGGACACGGCAAAAAGTTAAAAACACGACAACCAGCGAGAACGCATCGAAAATCCGCCGTTCAGTGAATAGAAAAAACAACAACAAAACGCACAAAAAGGTCGCGTGGAGCAGATGTTCTATTGTAACACGTTCCTTTGAGAGAAAGAGGACAGATTTTTTAAAATGGGATCTGTGTTGTCGTGAGAGTACTAAAAATAACCCCCGAGAAGACTGGTCCGCGCGGTGTTTTCAGTCTTTTGTTCGCTCGTGCGCTCACACAGACGCTTCCTCACAGCCTCTCCGACTGCAGCTTTCTGATCAGCGCCGCCCGCTTCACGCCAACACAGGGCGGGGCTGGGCGTTTCGACCACATCCTCGCTACTGCCCCGCCCACACGTGTTTGTTCGACCGGTGGACTCGGACAGATTGGCTGAAAACATGCAGGTCTACTGCAAGCATGCTTGAAAGATGCAGTCAGCAGTTTTACAGAACAGGTTAATGTCAGCGATGGTCATGTGAACAACACATATATATATTTCTGATATTGCCTTCTGAAACGCTGTGTTCTGTTCTTTAAGTAAGCATTTGTGCACAATATAGGTCAATATACACTGTTCAGCCATAACATTAAAACACATGCTACTATTGTGTACATCCCAAAACAAAGCTGCCCAAACCGCTCTGACTCGTCAGTGCATGGACTCCACAAGACATAACCAGCAATGAACTAATGTGCTACAGTAGCTAGCTCTTCTGCGGGACCAGACAAATTAGCCTTTGCTCCGCCTGCACATCAATAAGCCTCAGGCAACCATAACCCTGTTACCAGTTCACCAGTTGTACTTTCTTTGAGCACTTTTTTTTATTGGGTACTAACCACCGCATCCCAGAAACACCCCACAGGACCTGCTGGTTTGGGAATGTTTTGTCCCAGTCATCTAACCATCACAATTTGGCTGAGTTACTCCAATCCTTATTCTTGTCCATTTTTCAAGACATTAACACTTCAAGAACTGTTTGTCCACTTGCTGCCTGACACAAGACTATTAACATTACTGTTAAAAGTTTCTTTCAATTATATAATGTTTATTCATTTATTTAGAAATGTATCTATTAAGAGATTACCAAAGTTACACAAAATCTACATGCAAAGTTCAGTGTTCATGGTCTAGATTCCAGTGGATGACTTTGTTCAACCTGAAGAACACTGCCTTTAGTAAAATGACTATGTTAATGCCATGTCTAGATTTCAGTGGACATCTTTGTTGGACCTGAAGAACAAAGACTTGAGACAAATCTTCTTCCAAAGTCATTCAGAAGTCAGGACCGGTGGCAGCCAAGATAAGTTGAGTAGCATTAATTTCTTTGTCAGAAATGTAAATAGCAAAACATTGTATCTCCATGGACACATAAGGCTGGCCAAAAACTGAATGTTGTCAGTGGGTGCACACTGGGTAAACACTGAACATCATGTTTGCTAACCTAGGAGCATCTGAGATTCCATTCTATTCCATTAAATGTAAAGCTAGGTGGAAGGTGAGATGTACCTGCTTTAGCACTGTCCACACTAATATACTGATAACCGTACATCATATGTTAAGAATGGCAAGAATGTGCATAGTGTTTAATAATTTCCTTTTTTTAATCAGCTCTTAAATCATATATCTTCTCACACAATTCCATTTTGTTTATTACAGTTGACAAAACACAATATGTGGACAATATCATATATTAAAGTTAAATTTCATCCGGGCAATTAAGTCAGTAAGTTGTTACATTTCTGCAATTACAACAAGATAAAACAAAGCAGTTTACATTACTATGTGCATTCACATTTGCATGTGCAGTGTCAAGACTCAATAAAGTATTAATTACGTGCCCTAGTTCTACCTGACATTATAATTTACTTGCCATTATTACCAAAATATATTAATTATAAGTGCACACACCAGCAAACAAAGCCCTAAAACTATACTTTAATATTGGTATGACCACACAGCAAGCGTTTCTGCTGACAACTTGGATTCATTCTTCAAATCAAAATATGAACATTAACAACTGTCATTCTTGAATCAGTAGGAAAGATTTTACTTAGCTTATCAAACTCTATGATTTTTTGCAAATGCAGAAACGGTCCACAAGTTAGTGGACGGAACACATACTGATCTGCTTGCTACCACACAAAACTGGTGTTAGGATAAGAAGCATCATTTAGACATAACCTGGAGACTAGGTCATCTAGATTACATTGTGCTGAACCTCCTGAAACATCAGAGGTCTCCACCAAGGGTTGGTATGGAGGAATGTTAAGTGCAATGATAAATAATTACTTAATTATTTTAAATGATCCTAAAAACATCTCAGACATCGAAATTTTCAACTGAAGTGTCATTATAAATATGTAGCTACTTTTTAAGCAAATTATTGACATCTTTAAAGGCAAAGAATTGATTCATGAAAATGATTCTGCAGTACAAACCAGAGAATCAACAATGACCATTCATTCACAAATACATCTGCAATTGGTCTGCTTGGTACATATACATTTGTGCTACATTTTATTGCATTTTTGTTTTTGTTTTGACTGTATTTAGACCTTTTGAAAAATAGTACTGGCACTGGTCTACAAACATTTAGATACATTTAGATACATTTAGTCAACTTTACAGAACTTGTCAACTTTATGATCTGCAGCAATTAATTTGGTCTTCATTGTTAATCATTGGGTACATACAGAAACAAGTATAAGAATGGTTTTATATAATAACCATACTGCTGGCAGTACTGTTATTAAACAACAATCCATAACAGTAAACAAAAACAGATTTAAGTCTGGACAGGGCTTTAACCAATAGCTGCTGATCTACAAACTACTTCACTAAAGCTAAATCCAATCGCTGGCATGTCAATGACAAACTCACTGGTTATCCTCAAAGCTTTGACATGGCCCTCTGCTTGGCTTGGGGCTGGGTCACAGGGCTTTCTGGTTGTGGGTAGAAGCCCCACTCTGCCCTTGGGTTGGCCACCCCGGCGATGGGTGCCTGGATACAGCAGGAAGGTATGTTGAAATCCGCCACCACCTTTAGTGCATCATCTTTAACTGACCTGCATAGCTCCAACAGCTGGTTAGAGAACAGGAGGCAACAACAATTACTACAGCTCTGCAATACATGCGTCTGCAAGCACTGAAACATTCAACAGGTAAATCTAAATAGGCCTACTTCTCTTTCTCTGGAAAATCACAGCTGGTTGTCAGATGGCACCTACTTTTTTATTTTTTTTATTTTTACAGTGCCCTCTAGTGGCCAGGATCAGTCAAACCCTATTTTTGTTGGCTGATAAGAAGCATATGACTGACTGTACTTATTTTGACAGTATTTTTAAAAATGGAAAACATTACTATTCCTAGTTAAGAAAACATACTTATTTTTCTTTCGAGTACTAACAAGTAAATGTAGCTGTTACACTATACACTAAAAGTTTATACATATTTAAAGTACTTATTGCTGCATTATGCACAGAGTGTGACAGTGCTTTCTGACTTAAGGTGGATAAGCACTAACACTCACAATGCAAAACAGCTACAGATAAGTCTTAATGCAGCAGTTGGACTAATTTGTTGGTATACTGCATGTTCTGAATAAAACACTATTAAAAACGTTTATGCTCCACATAATGCAATGGGTCTATATCACACTTATTTCCAACCATGGTTCTTCTCAAAGAACCACCATTTAACCAACAAAAAAATAGCTCTTTTATGGCATCCCACAGGACCCTACAGCATTATGGTCTTACATCAAATCAAATTTATTTGTATAGCACTTTTTACAACTGTTGTTGTCATAAATCAGCAGAACTATGTATGAATTAGTGTAGTATAACTTAATATAGGCATGTCAGTGATGGCAATAGTAATGAGAGTAATGATAGTTAATAGTGGTAATATTACTAGTGACCGATAGTTAAGAGTCCATTTAGGTTTTAACATGGTCATTAGACAGGTAGCAGTGGTAGGAGGGTGAGCAGCTAGTCTGGCATTGGTGGTGGGGGAGCCTTGTCTTATAAGACAACTTAGTCTAGAGAAAGCTGGTAGATGGTGCATAATTTTTTCTATTGGCTCCCAGCTACCAATCTTAAACATGAACACATCCTGCTGTGATGGAGAGCCTCTTTAAACTTTAAAGAACCATTAGATGTGAAATTGTGAGAAACCTTTCATGAAGACTGAGCTATTGAACGGTTCCTTAATGAACTAAATGTGTGTCTTCTACAGAGTCACTCAACTGGGGGTTGCTACATTGGATTTGTTATGCATTACTCATTCATCACACAATCATTCATCTCTTTCTGTTTATATCGGTGTAAAACCTGCATGAGTCACTGAGGTTACTATACTTTCCCACCATCTAGCCTCACAAAGAGCACATTTTTGCATTCTGCCATGTCGGATTTTACTCAAGCGCTCAGTAGTTGAGATAAAAGCCTAATACTCACAGCCTATCAGTCTGAAGCCAGGCAGCACTCTTCAATGTCTGAGACGTTGTTACGGTGTTACCGTCTGAGACGGTGTTACCTTAGCTTTTATTGTGAAAACTGCTCATTGTCCTATTTTTATCTACTTACATAAAATTAGTTGCTGAAGTGCGCTGACGCTCTTTTATTTCACAATAAAAGCCTAAGGAGTGTTTGACCACTTTCACACTCTCTCTACTTCTTTAAAGACGAAAGGAAGCCAGTTCTGAGTGGACAAGGCATTCCTGATATAAACAAAGAGATTAAGAACGCTGGTCTCCTTTAGTGTGAAAAAAAGAAAAACTTGTAAAGACCAATTGTGCTCTGTGCTATACAATTAACTAATCTGTACACTTTTCAGTGTCTATGGAAAAGGATTACATTTGTGTTTTCTCATTAAACCATATAAAGGATGAAGATACTGTCGCATGAAAACATTGCTCCAAAATGGCTTCACAGGAAAAGGAAAAAGCCTTCTTTATTTTCAATAGAAAAAAATCAAATCATTTTGAACAATTGCCAGAATCACATTACATCACCAATCAAAAACAGCAAAAGCAAAAATACAAGTCTGTTGTCAGTCAGCAACGATATCCTACACTATTCTTACAATTTGGGTATTATTTACATTACTGTTTTTTTTTACATTATTGTTTGTTGAACCAAAACACCAAAGTTATAAATCATTTGTATATGACAGTCTTTATCTTCATTTTTGGAAGTAAACAGGCTGCTCTGTATTTCAATTCATATTGAAATATTTATACAATGTGTAGGCTAGTTGACATTTTCAACTGGCTCAAAATGTGTGTGTGTGTGTGTGTGTGTGTGTGTGTGTGTGTGTGTGTGTGTGAGAGAGAGTAAGTGAGAGAGAGTGTGCGTCTATTTCCCATGCAGTGAGATGGGTGGAGTTGTCTCTAATATTGACGAGTGTAATAAGAGTGGTCAGTGTATAATAGCACTTGTATTGTGAGAGACCAGGAGCCTGCTGAGAAAAAAAAAAAAAAAAAAAAAAACTCACACCCTCCTGTCACAACGGCTGCCTTTACCTCATACAGGACCTCATAGACCACCACATGCACACACATGCCTACACATTTGCCCATACATCCTATAACAAGCAACACACAACACTTGTATTTAATAAACTAAACATGAGTAAAAAGAAACGCACCACACACAGCCTATCAGAATACAAACCACCATAAATTATTTTGTCCATACCTCCTACAGGTTAACACTCTTGCAAGTCAGCTTAACTTTTATTTTAAATGTTTTGTTTTAATAAACCTACAGGGATAGTGCTTTAAAATAGCCTACAAACCTCCAACGGACCACTATAAATATCAAACAGCAGTCATGTAGTCATGTGTAATCAACAGTGCCTTACTCCAATCAGGGCTACCTGAGGCAGGTGGCATGGATTAATTTGCATGCGTTGGTTTATAGCGTGGCTAACATGGTAATATGGTGCTCTGGCCCTTTTGCTTATCTATTCCAACAAGTTTTCATCCACTTGTAAGAAATAACTGCTTAAAAACAAAACCCTTACGTTACATGTAATGTAAACTGAGCCTGATCTCTGGAACACCTTGTACAGATTCATTAAATAAGCTGCAACTTTATTGTCAAGGTATTGTCTTGGTCGTGCGCTAGAGGGCCAAGACAAAAACTCCAAAATGCTCATAATTGAAATTGAAATGAAACTGGCCTTTATGAAGATGAATGACTTAAGATTGAGTCCTGTCATAACACATCTGGCTAATGCACACCTGAAATTGTTCTCTTTCATTTAAAAAAATTTAATCTGTCTATTTATCCATGTGGTCGTTCTAACTATATCTTTTCTGACACTACAGGACATTTCTGATTGAGTAGAGAAGCTTGTTTGAGCAGTGTGTAAGAGTGGCAAACACACTGTGCTGGTGGCTGCCAGCTGCATACTGACAGGATAGTGTCAAATTCACTGTCCTCTCAGCTTCAGTGTGCTTCTGTACACAGCAGAGCACTCATAAGGCAGACGCTGTTTGGTAACAGCTAATTGTGAACAACTGGTCAAACTACACACTGCGGGTGTGTGTATGTGTGTCTGCTTGCATGGTGTGGGATAAAGGGCGTGTGATCAATACCCTTTATTGACATTCGCATTCTGTCGCTGGTTGTTCTCTCCAATTAATGATTGAAAAGCGAAAATGAACGTAGAGAACCTAAATGAGCCCTTTTCTTTTAGGGGCTAAAAATGATGAAGAAACCATTAGATTTGATTCACACTGGTTAAAAAAAAATCCAGGTCACTAATAAGGCCTAAGGCTTTGTTTAAAACTTGTGTGAATTACTTGCTAAATGGTGTTTACCATTCTTTCCTTCATTTAAATATCAGCATTTGATTTAATTACTAGACGTATTAGCATTTGCTCTTATTGTTAGCCACATTAGCTTTTGATTTCATATACAGTGCTTATAAAAAGTATTCGCCCAATAGGTGTCTTGGTGGTCTCTTTCACTAGGCTTCTTCCTGTACGGCCACTCAGTTTGTGAGGACGGGCTGCTCTAGGTTGATTTACACATGCCATATTCCTTCTATATGACATATCCATCCACTGACTTATACTTTTCAGTGACCTTTTCTGAAAAGGTTGGATCTGCATAGAGTGTTCTTTTGTTTTCATGGTGTATTCGTAAGGCAGTAATACTGATTAACCAGTGACTGGACCATCCAGACAGGTGTCATTATACTACAATCACTTGAGAGACATTCACTGCACTCAAGTGATCTCCATTTCACTAATCGTGAGACTACTAGCACCAAATGCCTGGACCTCTGTTAAATTAGGTCAACCACATGAGGTGATTAAATATTTTTATTAAATTGACAATTCTTTGTAGAAATTTGTTCTCACTCTAAAATTAAAATGTTTTTTAGTTATACAGTTATACTGGACATGATTCCATCTATAAAAGGAGAAAATATCCAAGAGGGTGAATACTTTTTTTAGGCACTGTATGTTTTCTTATACTAATAGTTTCAATCTTCATGCTTTTTAATTCAATAGTGCTGTTCTAGAAAGTAAACGGTGGTTAAACAGACATTCATGCCCAGTGTTGTGTTTGTTCCTATTGTATTCTATTGTTGTATTGTGCCTCTTTTGCATCTAGGTATCAGTACTGCATTTGGCAGTATCTAAGCTTAACAGTATCTTTAGATTCTATTTACAATATATACAGCATATAACTCCCACTATATATTGCTCTAGATAAGAACATTTGCTAAATACTATAATATATATATATATATATATATATATATATATATATATATATATATATATATAAGTGTAAATGTAGACTTAATGCTTACCTGGTTGCGAATATGTCTGCTAGCACCAGGGCTCAAGTAATTGTGTTCTAGGTACCATGCTCGCTCTTGATACACCAGGCTAGTGCCGTGCAGAAGGCAGAACTAGAAAAGAATGGAAAGGGGAAAAACAAGTCAATTTGTAAGCAAACAAACAAACAAACATATTAGCAACATGTACAAAAACATTAGCATGTGTGCAAATGCATTAGGCTAGAGTTAGAGGCATTTGGATGTAACTGTGAATAGAGGATGTAATTGTGATGCATATAAAAAAAAACAAAAAACAATATGAGAAACTGAATAAATACATGGGATCAAGTCATCATGTTCAGATGGCACTGGAATCTTTTAAAGAAAAGCACAACGCAACCCCTTATTTCATTAATTGAAAATAGCAACAAACAGGAACAACCTTCTATTTTTCCACAAACAAGGGTCCATGTGCAGGGCCCTCATCAAGTGGAACATGTTTCTAGCACTTTGAGTCCGGTGAGAGCAGGATGTTGGGTAGCAGATGAAGGGGAATGGAAAAAAAGAAGAAGAAGAAAAAAGAAGCTGTGCAAGTTAATATCTCCCCTTCAACATAGGTGAGACTGAAAACTTACCACTGCAAAGCATGAAAGAGCTGGGCCGAAAAAACACAGCAGCAAGAGTATGTTTGGTGTTCGTCTTTTCTGAGTGGACACTAAGGAAAGTAATATGACCCTGGCCCCTGCAGCTCAGCTAACAGGGCATTCAGGTCTTTTGTGACCTGTGGCCCCTTGCTCTCTTTAATCTGATGCAGCTGGGTAGGTGCTAGAATCTGTGTGGTCAGCCTGGGCACACTTGCCATAATATGCATTAACTAATGGCAATTTTGAGCAGCAGTGGCAAACTGAATCCAAATGTATTTCCAAACATAACTCAAATTCCACGATCAGGAATGGTAATGACGCTATAACGACTGGCAATGATGACTATGTATCTGGTACTTGCTAGATACAGTCATGTAAAAAACATGAAAACATTTTTTTTTTTTTACATATTTAAACATATAAACATTTGATATTCCCTTGAACAATATTGGAAGATGGAGGTTATATAACTAAACACAAACAAAAAAAATCATTTATAAAATGTAATCAATAAAAATACTATTTTCCTGTGAGCAAAAAGTTAGGACACCCCCATATTTATTACTACTTCAGAAGCCTTAAATTAAAATCAGATGAACCACATTAGTGGCAGATGATTAGAACATCATTAGTGGATTTTGGAGAAGCCTGTCTTTTTTAAACCTCAGACATTTAGTTAACCTCCCCTAATTGGTAAAGTGAGCTTTATTACCATGGGGAGATCAAAAGCTTTCAAAACACTTAGAAAATAGCCATTCCAGTGTCCGCACAATAATTCACAAGTGCAACAACTGCCAACGTGATCATGGCCAGTTCGGTCTGATAGCAGACCGCAAAATGCGTAAAAAAACAATCCTAAAATGTCATCATGGGATCTACAGGTAGCTCTTCCCATAGCTGAAGTCAAAGTACAGTATCTGCCTTCAGAAAGAGACCACACACGATTTGAATAAGAGGTGTGCAAGGAGGAAACCCTTGCTGTCGAAAGGTCAGAGAAACAGCCAAAAAAGGAAGATATGACAAACAAAATTCAAGAAAAAAAGCTAAGCAAAAGGTTATTAAAATCAGGCAAGGGCAAAGACCAATGTACATATATGTGAGGTTTTTGACAGTGGAGAGACCTGAAAAGGCAGGTTATTTTTGCTGTTTCACAGAAACAGGTCAGTATTGTTTTGTCTACTTGGTAACTAAAGATAATTACTTTCCATGATGTTGCGCTTTCTAACAGTATATAATAATTTGATCATACACCCTTTGCAAGGCCACATGAACTACTTTATTTTACTTCGTCCTTCAGTCTATTGTCCTGCAAACAATGCTGCGATATTTCAATGTGGAATCAAACTCCCATGTCCTTCTTACTGATATCCCACGAACCATTTTGCACTGCTACATATTATTATTATTATTATATTATTATATTATACATTATTGAAAATGTATGCTGTTCTAGGTTACAAACTTGATATTGTGACTACTTGTCACACACCGGAACTAAGAAAGAAGCTTTTACTCAAATGTAATGCCCATGTATGTGTATAATGGCAATAATATTGCGCTACAGGCAGTTCCTCTCTCACAGTGGCTCTCCATGACACTGTTCTCTTCCTCATATGCAAAAGTTAGAATGAGGGGAAAACACACATGCCTGGAGCTTATAATCATGCCATTAAGCTGCTTATCAATTCATCAGGCCTTCTTAAAACAGCTTTTGGGCCCTGACTAAACATAGACCAAAGGTGTGACTCAGCAGTAGAAAATGAAACTGAGAGTAGTTTTTTGTTGTGTCACACGCCTGACACAACAAAATACTGAAGTGACGAGCCACAAGAAATTTCTGGAATGGAGGAGAAAAAAAAAAAAAAAAAAAAAAAAAAAAAACCCACAACCCTTCACACTTTTTAAAAAAATGAAATGAATCTGGTTGTTTTGCAAATTACCATTTTTTAAAAATAGTTTATTGTATTATTCCACAAAGACCAGTGAACCCATATGTTTTTATGTTAAATGTTAAAATAAGTAAAAGTAAAATACAGGTGATTTTGAAACCTCTCCACCACAAAAGTGTTTCAAAATTTATGTTTTTAAAACATCCAGGGACAAAACATCCATATTCCCAACCATTTATATTACCACTGAGCATTTCACGTTAGACCTTAGAAGGCAGTTGTTCAGATGTAAAATCCTTACTAGTCATTATTGAGTATGCAAAATTGGTGAAATTCCCCTTTAATAGCTATGCACCATGAGGTCAGATTTTATCTGTATCAGCAGATAATTACTGAACAAAATGTATTGGACTGAATGTAAATGCATCTCAGATTTTAATTATCTTGTTAGGGTAATGGCTTGTACACAATTATCATTAGGAAAGGTCAAGAGATGCAAACTACAAAGTACAAACTACAAAGCTTTATAAATATCTATTTTTATTTATAACTAATGCCCACCAAACAAGAGAAGGCTTTAAGAAGACGGCAGCGTGTTTCCGGAAACGGTTCCTCAGTTTGTAATGTAATTTAAAGTCCAAGAAAATGTTTAGAGAGGACTGCCCATAAGGTTGCTTGAAAGATAAATCCAAACATCTGTTTGACTGCAAAAGACATTCAGAATAGACTTCAATTAAACACCACCAGTTTCAGGCTTCCATAGCAGAATAATGCTAAACACCCAAACCCAAATGCAGACCATTTTTACTAACCACTGCCATTTTGGCCTTTTTTCTGATTCCAACAGATTAACTTCAAAAACTGACCATTTACTTGCTGTCTGATATTTCCCACAGCTTGTCAGATGCCATTGTAACAAAACAATCAATGGTTTTTGAAAAAGTTTAGGCACCCCTCACCCCACAGAGAACACACAGTTCTGCACATTCTAATGCATAATTACGGGTTATATGCTGAATTAAACATATTGGAAAAATATAGAAAAAATCTAAACTTTACATGTAGTGTGCCCACAAAAGTAACTGAACATTAAATACACTGTTCAAATTCTATGTGCTCTCTTGTACTGAAAAATGTAATTCAGTTTTGTTTCCTGTAGAAGATTTGTACTTTTTTACAAATAGAAATGACAGTGCCCAAATCTTTGCATAAAGAGGTTAAACCGCACTAATCAATTATTTACTATGAATATTGCCATAGATTTAGTTTTGTTCTTTCTAAAATAGCATACATGATTTTATCAACATGACTACTGATCTACTAAAGTGTCCTTCATGTGGACTACAGTTGCACCACAATGTTCTCTTTTAAGTGTGGATTTAAAACAGATCAATGAGAATACCTCCAGTGGGCTTTCTGGGCAAGTCAAGTGAAATACAAAAATACTGTAGAGTTGATCAAGTAAGACATGTAAAAACCACAAGTTACTGAATGACCAGAAATCTGATGACATGGTTTTCAAAAAGGGATTGGTAGACTTTCCCACTCTGTCACACTATCCTTCCTCCAAACACATTCTGAACATAGCTGCCTACAGAGATGATGTTTAATCAAGTTCTGTCATCAAAATAGCTGAAGACACTACTTACCAGCCTTGCAGCCAAAAATGATGAGACAGCTTACAAGGCAAAGTAAAATGAGTTCTCAAAAATCCTTCAAAATCATTCCTAAATATTGCTAGGACTCCAGAGGAAAAGTGCTTAGCTTCAAATATTGCAGAAATATGTACCATCAACATTTTCCAATTAAGAGATGTTTGCGGAAAATCCACAGCATCATCTGGAACTTGTCACACATGCCTTAAGGCGTTTGACCCTTTGCTGCCTAATACTAAAGAAGGTCCAGCATCACTGTAGAGACTTTCCCCATTTAGCTTTGTGTTCCTGTTTGGTTCCTGCAAAGCAGCCTACATTTAAACTGCATTAATAGGAATTATGTGTATTTCATAATTGAAATACTATTGTGTATTTATTGACAAACAATGTCCTTTTTTATCTATTTAGCACTGGCTGAATGTTGTTTTTGTTGCAACCTCAAGGCTGGCCAGCAAAAAGGCTACGTGTCAGAAAAATAACTGCCATGTGTAACAGTCACTAAAACAAAGCGGTTCCATAAAAGCACATTAGGTCATTCTTTCTAAAGGCCAGTTCATAAACAAGTTCACCTGAGAAAGACAAAACCCGAGAGTAAAGTGCCTCTTCCAATCAAGAAATCGTGCTTTATAGTCTTTCCATCACACGACTCGTGCTACAACACACCTCCTCATGACCCAGCAGAGGTCATATGACCTTTAGGCTGCTCTCCAGAGGGCCTCCCTCAGCCCTAAACCCAGAGGGGTTATGCACCACTACAGTTTGCTCATATGACAGGTCAGCACATCCTGCTATCACACACCGAGACTGACTTGCCTTGTCACAGAGTTGCTAAAAGCATTTGCATGCAGGAGATTCATCTTGCATTGTCTCTCTCTCTCTCGCTCTGTCAGTTTCCAGTTATATGCATTCAAATGTGCATCATGTGAAACAGCTCAGTGACAAGATCCATGTATATGTGAGCAGATGAATTGGCAGTTCAAAGTGTGAACTCAAAATCTGAGTTTAGGTACTATAACTGCTACACAATCTGGCTTGGGAGGGTTACTCTAAAAATGTATTCTAGTGCAGGTTACTGGTAAAATGTGTAATCTTATCCCTAAGGAATACTGAATTACTAAAACAAAAATTGTATTACTTTCCATTACTGTTGGATTAGCAGTTTAATCTGCTTCTGAAAATGCAGCACCATACATGATGAAGCAGAGGGCAACAACCTCTGATTGACACTGGATGGCACAATAAGAATAACAGGACAGAAAGTGTGAGATAATGACGAGCTATGGCTAATGGCAAAAACAAAGACAAGCACAATCACCGCTTGCGTTGGACACAGATGGAATTTGACTTCTGCCTTTAACCTATCCGTGCAGTGAACACACACAGTAGGCAGTGAGAACACTTGCCTGGAGTGATGGGCAGTGGTGCTCATGGGCCCAACACTGGCCAGCAGCGAACATGGGTATAGAACCCACTACCCCATGTCACAGCTAGTTATGAAAGTGTGTGAGGGCATTAAGTATTTCAGTGTAATCCTCTTCTTATCAACCATGCATGAAATGGTAGATTAGAAAAAATGCCTGCATCAGATACACATCAATTAAAGCTTTCATCTTTAAGAGCATAAAGAAACCATCAAGCTCCAGATGCGAAAACATCTGCAGGTGTTTCTGTCCACCATTTAACTGTAATAAGACAATTTAGAGCTGTAAAAAAAAAAAAGTCTAACTGCAGGTTGTCTTTAACACTTAGAATTAAACTCCCTGACTAAACATTATGCTTTCCAAGAACTAAAAGCATTGAACTACTAGACTGGAATTCATTGATTTACTAAGCAAAGTAAATGCAGAAGTAGCACATCTTATATATCATGCAAGGAAGGCAGCAATTCACCCATTAGGCCTGCTGTAGTGATACTTCAGGGATGTCTGAGGAACTGATAGTGCTGCCTACAGTTCCCTTCCCACAGCTGGGGCAGAGCTAAAAAAGTAGTAGCTCCACCAAAAAAATACCATGATGGACATTGAAAGTGGACATGCTTCCAAGTTGCAGCTCCCATATTGGCACAAATGAAGAGATGCCCGGCTTATGTTGTGTCATGTCAGTAACAAAATGAATGAATCTGAATGTGTCATATTTGTTAGCTGTAAATCGGTAGTAGCATGATTTTCAGATTTAGTATTACTCTTCCTAAGGGACGTGATTCTATTATAATAGGTAGTTCTAAGGTTAAATAATTATTCCAAAAAAAAAAAGACTGCTGTTAGGAGCTGCTGCAAACATGAGGAATCTTGGACCATTTCATGGGAAGTGGCCTCCAGTTCATTAATATTCTTGGGTTTGCATTTTGCTACCGCCTTTTTCAAATCCCATCAAAGATTTTCTATAGATGGAAGATTTTCTGTGGTGGCCTCTACCTAAATCTTACAGGACTATTTCTGAAACAAAGCCGTAGTGGAATCAGAGGCATGCTTGGATAACATGGCGCATGGCTTTCTCTTAGGATTTCTTGAGCCATTTTTCCCTCCACATGCTGCAGGTGCAAAGCAGCCCCAGAGCTCCTTCTCCAGACATACTGATCCATTGCCCTGAAAATAATCTAGTTTTTTTATTGCTCCACAGAAAAGAAACTTAAAATCTCTGTGGCTTATTTATGTGGTTTTGAGGAGTACGGGCATGGAGACCTTTAGCGTTAAGTATGCACCTTACTGTGCAAACTGAAACCTCAGTGTCTGCTGCCACCAAATATTGCTTTTACAGTTACTTGAGGTGTTTTTTTTTTTTTTTACCACCTGCATCCTTTGGAATCTCGTGGCAGCTGGGGATAGCTTCCTCTTTCTGCTACGTCCAAGTCATGTAGGATTTCTTGTTTGTGCAAGGCAGCAATATCTCTTCTGACAACTCTCTTGGTTTAGTCCAGTCCAGGTATTTGATGTGTTCTGAGACAGTAATAGTAATTAGAAGGTGTCAACCACTTGTTGTTAGTTGCGTTGAGCTGTTTAAATTGTTCTTGTTTGATTAGTTGATTGCAAACAGCTGAAAGTTTGTAAATTTTGATAACCCTAATATGCAATCAGGGTTGAATAATTTTGACTACCTACCAATACTTAGACTGCTGCTTAGATTTGAATGTTTGGTATAGGAAAAAACTGATACTGTGTCATCTCCACTGTTTACTACTGGTTCTTTACTAGTTGCTAGTAGTTTCTTATTTCTGGCAGTTTTGACCTAAAGGTTAAAGTAGTGTGCTTAGGACCGGAAGCTTGTTGGTTCGATCCCCACATATTTAGTATGTGTTTATGTTCACTGCCATTGATGGGTTAAATGCAAAGGCTAAATTCTGTTGTAAGGCTGTGCAATGGACACAAAGTATGACTTTATTATTTCAAATAGCATTAGGCATTATTCACCAACTGTTCTTAAGAAATTTGTTCTTAAAACCCACTGATATTTTTACATTCACATTTTTTCATTATCCATCCTCATGAGAGCATAGCTGCAAACAATTCTGCAATTCAAAAACACATAAATCTGACACTTTTTTGTCATGGCTTTTCTCCTGAACAAATTCCTAGCAAGATATTGATGAACGAGGCCTACACTGCACTTTAAGTTACTACTATGTAACCTTTTGATATTTATTGGTTTATTCTCTTTCAGTATTATTTACTGTGTATCCACACTTGCACGGGCCTGTACTAAGTTCAAATAACACCCTTTTCATTGTGTGGTAGTATAGACTCTCAGTCTTGATCTTGATTAATAGCTGCTCAATTTCTGACCACCAAAACCTTTAATTTATGTGATGAATCTTTGTAGCACAGTTGACATGGTAATGGTAGGGTAGTGTGTGTGGGGGGAGATGGCACAGTTGACACAGCAGTTTGGCTGAGGATTTTTACACAATTCAATGCCACTGCTAGGATGAGAATGACTTAAAAATGTCCAGTCAAAAAACAGTTATAAGAGCATTAGTGAACTGAAGTTGTTCAGCATGCACAAACAGGCATGTGTCCAGAGCTCGTGGTGAACAGCAACACTACTTATTTTCCACTGTTCAAAGACTCAATGGCAAACCTCGACTGTCTTCATTGTGGGCAAACAAAAACTATTCGTACACGTTCTGAGAACTTTCCATAGACCGTGTCTGATGAGTCGAAAGAGGAAGAGAGTGGCTTGCAGAGCAGTGCATGGCGGAGTGGAAACCTGCTTTCACACATACCTTGGTTAGCAAATCGTGGTCGTCTTTCACCTGGCATTCTTGGACGGCAAGTGCAAACTGCTCCAAGGTCACTAGAAGAGATTTAGCAATGTGAACGCAAGATGGACAGTCAAACAAAAAATTAAATGTGATATTAACTGCAGTGTAGAGCTCAACTACTCATATCTCTACATTCGGTTAACTTTAGCTAAAACATTTGCTATATCTGTGCGACCACTCTTTAATTTAATGAAATAAAGTTAATGATGAGATCAAACACATACATTGTTTAGGTACATAAACAAATTAAAAGCTCCAGCGTAACTCAAAAAGCCAACATAATTGCATGGGATGTGCAGTTATTCAAAAACAGCAAAACTATGGATTTTATTGTTTTTAACTTTGGTCAATTGATTTAATCTGATTTGCATAACATAAAGCAGACTGAATGTGTGGTGTGGCAAAAGAATAATTGGCCCTCTTAGTTATCAGTAACATCTGTAAGATGTAAGTGCACGTTCTTGTGTGTGCATTTCTGTCTGTGTGTGTGGGAGGAGGATGAGAGAATGGAAATTTAGTATCGGTGGGGGTGGAGGGGATATCAGCCTTGTATAGCTCTTTGGTTAACAACAGCACACACACACACACACACATACATATATATACACATATACATATACACATACACTGTGTGTGTGTGTGTATATATATATATATATATATATATATATATATATATATATATATATATATATATATATATAAACCACACATATACAAGCTGATATATAAACTATAATGTCCACATTTGATATTTCATATTTCTGTACACTTCTGTTTAATATGCACCAGTCCATTCATTTTCCTTAAAGAGGAATTCCATCCATTTACCAAAATCAAGTCATTCAGAGTGGTTTGATGTGAAATGGTACACTGTATAGACCAAGAAGCAGGGGTTGCAAACTTAAACATTTTATTATGCAAAACAACTAGTCATATATTTGATATTGTGTCCTCCTGAGTTTCATACGTAATGTTTACAATTTTCTTTTGGCCATGTTTTGCCTTATAGCGTCCACTTCAAACCAACCCCACCCTAAGCAACTTGGACTTGGTTTCACTAGAATTGACAATTTCACAACAAAGCCCTCTAAATGCAGTCAATTACTCTAGTTGTGTAGAACGTTTGCAACATCCAAATTGTGGTCCTGATAAAATGCCTGTTGTGGTGGAACCCTCACCTTTGTGTATGTGTGCAAGAGCAAGGCTAGTCACATGATGCAGGCAAGAATTCCAGGCACTGAAAGACTCTTCCTTGTTCTTGTCTACCTGCACAGGGTGACATAAGAAGCAGAATTAAAGATTTATTGCACAACTCAATCTGTAGAAGACACTTTACTTAAGAGTGATAAATTAGTGTTTTAAAGGGATATCAGACTCTATTCAAACTTTATTAATAGAGAGAATGCCTCAGTTAAGAATGATAGGAAATAGTGGGTACATACAGAAAGCCCATTGAACAACACCCCCCCCACCCTAAACCACCCTACCGCCACCACGAAATAAATAACAGTTGAAAACATGTACAGGAAACAGTTTTTTTTCCAGCCCATCTGAAAGGGGCCCTCAGTGACACTGACCTTAGTGTAAAGTCGTGCAGCTAGGCTGCGCTGCAAGACCCTCTCCCTGTAGCTTAGGGCTTTTAGCAAGAAGCTCAAGTCTCCCACCTTATCCACAGAGAAACCAAGAAAACTGTAAGACAAAAGAGACATGTTCACATACACAAGGTGTGAAGAGATCATTTACGTTTTCACTCTGCAAGCTGAACACACATCAACTGGCATTCTATCTTTCTATCTCTTAAATTCTGACAATCACTGGACAGCTTCCAGCATTTGGTCCAAATGCTGTTCTAATGACAGGAAACAGGAAACAGCATGCTACATTTCAAAATGTCCTTAAGATTAAATCATACTATTTTGTGTAGTTAGATTAGATTAGTTAGATTAATCCTATTTTCTGAAATGATATCTAAATAGCAGTATACGTATATTTTTACTGCCACATGAGTAGACAAAATAATCATAATTTGGTATTCTATTTAATAATAAAATAATATTATTAACCTGATCCATAGAATCTACACAGCTTTTACTGACATCCAGTGACAGCAAAAGTGGTTGCAGGAAAACCAGTGGCTGTCATTATATATATATATATATATATATATATATATATATATATATATATATATATATATATATATATATATATATATACACACATATACACACACACACACACACACACACACAGTATTTCACAAAACAACAACAAATGCAGTGCCTCAAATAGTATATAACACATTATATACTATTTGAGTAAAGAAGTTGTTATTTCATGACTTACACACTAAGTGCACTACTGTGTTGTACTTCAGTTCATTTTGCTCAAAACAAAAGGTAACTTGTTGCATCAAAAAAATTGAGGCTACAATGTTGCAATGATGTAGTATTTGCATTCGAAAAAAGAACTGTATAGCAAGTAAAACAAACATTTCACCATTAAGAGCAATTGCTTCTACATCAGACGTTGGTTTTAATTAACTAACTAGTACTAGTAATTAATATCTTAATTAATATTTGACTAATTTATTTAACATTCACAATTTTGTCTAATGCTGATGGTTGAATCCTTCATTAGTATATGAGTGGTCACTGTAGTATAACTCACCAGCAGGAAAAACAGTCACTTGCTTTTACCACTGAGGCCAGGTAGTATAACCAAAATTTCGAATATTAATGAACACCAAAAGGAAGTAGGCTAGGGTGAATGCTTACTAATTAAGACTAAAGTAAGCCTTTTCTTATAAGCATAAAATATTATTTTTCCCTTTCTGTACTGAAGGGTGACAAGACCACATAGTTTAGTACTACAAGACCTTGTTTATTTATGTATTTATTTTACATTACTAGATACTAGTACAAACTGCTATTTAGATTGCCTAAAGATAATAAAAGGTTCCTCCTCATTAAAATGAGATTTTCCAATGAAAGCAACCATATAGAACAAAGTTTGAAACACAGCTGTACATGATGAGAAGTCCAAATTAAAGCATTTGCAAACCTGGTCCGGAGTCTGTCGGAGGCCGAGCTGGTCCAGTTTCTGATCAAGCCAGTCATGATACTGTTCTCAAACTGCCTGGAGTACTGAGTCATCAGCTCACGAACCACCACCTACACAAACAGAGCAAAAAGAAGGACATTATCAACTTTCTCCACACATTCACGAATAAACTCAGGTCCTCAGCAGATGTTTAAGACATTAAAGCTAAGAATGAATGCAGACATTTATTAGGATGATCATTGCTCACTCACTGAAAGGTTGATTATTTACTGTATGACTGTACAGAATGGAAAGATAGTTTTGGTGGTCCTCACTTATTAAATTTAATGTGCAAGAATGGTTGTTTAAGAGCCATTATAAAATAAACAAATAGCTAACACCAGTGATCATAAAGCAGCAGACTATTAAAACTATTTCACAGACTATTATAACTGTGATTATTTCTTTATGGGCAAAATGTCATTGCCCATCAGCAACATTTTAACCAAAGGCCTTTAATCTGTGATGTGAAAAGTGGGTTGGTGTTTTTTTAGATCAGGGTAAATAGAACTCTTTAAAATGTACTTAAAATATAAATGGAAAAGAAACAAAGTCCTCAGTTCACCCGTGTCCACCCTAAGGTTCAGCCCTAATGGCAGCAAAGAAAATAGTTCACAAAGCTACCATTTTTTTCTTTTTATGTCAACATAATTAGGTTATCTGAGGTTAAACTCCAATCTGCTGCATACATATACTAATTTGGTATAGATTTCTCTCATTGTTCTCCTTCCCCAAATACAAACTGCCCCTTTAACATGTTCTGATTGTGTCAAACTAACTAGTGCCTCCTGAACACGTGCTCAGAATAAACTGTTCTTGTGCAACAGCGAGCATGTTTTCATAATAACCCTTGCTGTGTTTGTCTTGGGCTCAACATGTGTAGCTGACTATAAAATGTGTAAACTGGTATACATACTGTAAATGTTCAAATGTTTGTGGACATCCCCCTCTAATGAATGTATGTAATGTAAATGTTGGCTACTTTGAGTTAAACACATTGCTGACACAAATGTGCAAATGGGCACACACACACCTTGTCTAGTCACTGCAGAAAAGTATTGCCAATTGGCAAGTATTGCCAATATTGCCAATCTGTTTCTCTGGAACAGATAACCATGAACATATTGGCACCATGTCAAATGCCAGGCGTGGGCTATAAAGGTATAAAGTACTGAGCTATGATGCAGTGGAACTGTGTTCTCTGGAACGATGGTGTTTTTGGGATGAGGTGGAGTGGTGATCAAGCAACATTCTGACCTCACAAACACTTGTGTTACTGAATGCAATCAAATCTTCACAACAATGCTCCAAAATCAGTAGAGATGGAACTCTTTTTTTAATATCATTGGTTTCAAAAGAAGCAGGTGTCTCAATAATTTTGTCCATATAGTTTATATTGATCTAACAATGTGATATTGATTTTCAGTTTTAGTGGCACAGATGGACAATAAGTATTATTTCCAGCATAACATATTTCCACATTTTATTAACCACACTTATTGGAGAATATTGTGATTTAGAATTTAATTAGTATGTCGCAGCACTTGCTGAAAGTTCCCCTCATGACAGGTGACAGCAATGCCCCCTGGGTGAGACTCCAATTACACTCATAATAAGATCATATGACTGATATCAAAGAAATTCCCCTATTACTGGCCCGCATAAACACTTAATGTGTGAGGGGGAATGGGAAAGAGAGAGTGAGAGAGCGAGAGAAAGTTGAGTTTAAGGGGCTGGCAGAACCTCTTAGTGCCCTTGTGACTTCGAAATTAAACCCCCAAGACTGCCTCTGTGATTTTTTTTCCCCCACATGGCCTAATTTAACCTTACACACTGCCCTAAAATTCCGTTATAAATTTCCTTAGAACTTAATCAAATACGAGTGTTCACAAATAAAGGCGAGACAATTTACATTATGCTTTGAAATAGTAGAATGTAGGCATGATGTCAGTAGGGTAATTATCAGTGGAACCTTGCATGCTTAATAGAGATTCATGTCAAGAAGTCCTTCGTTTTGCAGGTTTATTTTAGGAATATTAAACAAAAATAATAATAATAAATAAATAAAAAACAAAGACCATTATAAATCTGCAGCAGAATAAATTATCTACAACTGTGAAATAAAACAGATGAGAACATATCAAAAAGTCTAAAACTGAAATCTAACAGAAACGTGAATCACTATTCTAATTCAGTCCAGACATTTCCAGGGGGATTGCCTTTTGTAATATGATCGTGCTAGAAGTTTATTTCCCAGTGTTAGGGAAAATTACTTTATTTTATTATTGAGAGGGCTACTGTAATCTAATTGCAGAAGAAAAGTTCAGTGTGTCTTTAAGCAAGCTGTGAATAGTGACCTTGTATTTGAAAATTTGTACTCTGTGTGTGTGTGTGTGTGTGTGTGTGTGTGTGTGTGTGTGTGTGTGTGTGTGTGTGTGTGTGTGTTTCAGCCCTCCTCTCGCTTTCAAACGGCTTTAAAAAGGGAAACACACAAATGAAACAAAATTGTCTACTCTCTTGATTACCTCAGCAGTTATTCAATAACTCAAAACATGCTGGTGCATATTCATTTCTGCCAGGTGCATAAAAAGGTCTCTTTATAATGTCACAATTGTTCATTTGATTCTGACGGTGGGTGGGTAGACATGGATTATTGAAGAATCACAGTTTGTCAGAATGCTTCTCATAAAGGAGGTCTTGTGGGTTTACTCTGTATTTTCTGTTTACAGCCTTTTGTTTATCACAAAGAGATCATGGGTAACCACAGTGTGACGCTGGACTAAAAAAGGCTGGCTATCACCAAAATAAGAGAGAAAACATGACAAATAACAACCTTGAGCAAAATGGCTTTGACACGCAAGCCTTGTGATGGAAGCTGTTCTCTCTTTTTTTCCTCTCCTCAAGTGGTTGTTGACAAATTAAGTGTGGTTTTGTCCATGCACTTATAAGGTTACTGGGTAGAGTGCCTTTATTAAAGTAAATGCTGTACAGCACAAATATTTTGACTGGTTTCAGTGGAGGAGTTTTCTTCTGAAAGCTCATAGGTAACGCTTACCTGAAGCATGACCATATTGTCTCCCTCAAAAGTCACAAAGACATCCGAGTCACATTTTAAAGAAGGGATCCTGTTCACCATCATGAAGCCCTGATGGGGAAATTGGGGAAAAAACTATGACAACGAGCTTTCTTTATATTTCTATGTTCTGCAGTAGTAAACATTTTCCTTTTTATACCAATAAAAAAAGATCACCAAAAAAGGTCACCATACAAAAGTTCTGTTTCCTTTTATTTCATGCGATGTGTGGTGAGGGCTTCGAAAAGTTAAATGTCAAAGTGGTTCGAGTTAAAAAAAGATGAACTTCACCATGGTACACTCTTCAATTCACTCTGGGGGTGAAGTTTTTGTGGTTTCACTTAGTGCTTTTCATGCTGCACAGTGCAAACAACTCCAAAATGAAATATGCTTGGAGACATAATACTGAAATAACTGTACCCCAAACATTGTAATCGGTCTGATAGAGTAACTATCATATCAAACAGACATCTGTTAGTACATTTCACAGTCGAAAAAGAAAAAAGAAAAAGAAAGATATTGTTTAATTATGACTGATGATTGTTATCTAGATTTGCCAGTGTAACAATATGCATGGGCTGCCCTCTAGTGGCAATCTGGCTATGGCCTTAAAATAGGAACAGGAGTGTGCTGATGCAATACACTTATTATAGCCCTTATAAATAATGCATGTTGTCTGACTAGGCTAAGGACAGGATCACTGGCTAAGGGACTTACAACAAATGACTGGGTCAGTACCCAGGGTGAATTATTACTGTTTGTTTTCATGTCAGAGAATTTCTACTAAATAGTGGATAGATGGCACAATTCTATCCATCAGTGTTGGCACTCAAACTGTGGTAAATCGTGGTTATTTAAGGATGTGTAACATGTCTCATGCAGTAACACTAGTTGAACTACATGCCTTCCTCACTTGAGAAGATGAGTAGCCTAATATATGAGTCAAGTTCTGTGCGATGCTCTTAGCACTGCAGATTCACTAAAACCAAACAAAAGTTCCTTGGGATATTATGCATTGACTGATCATGGTATAATTGTGGGTGATGAGTGTAAATGTAGATCATTTATTCATGTTGCAGTGTGCATCGACAGACAAAGTACCATATTCTTCTAATTATGAAAGGAAGAATTAAGAACTGGAAGCAATATGAACTGCAAGTTGAATTTGTGGCTGCTGAGACACAGTGTAGACTGCACATTAGGTGGCCCAGTCTGTGCCTCATGCAGCTTTAAGACTCGACCATATGTGCTAAATTCTACATGCATACAGAAAAAAAAAAAATAATAATAATAATAATAATTCGGTCAGTTAGCATCCTCCTCTAAACATACTCTGTAGCTGGACTCTGTGTGGCCACTAGTTTCCAAATATACAGCATGCATGCTTCAGGCACATGAAACAACTCCCCAACAGTTACTATTTCTGACACTCACCATGCCCCCAGTACACTCGCGACACTCCTGAAGGCATGCTACGTTGGCCCAGGTACTGTAGGCTTTGAGGCCAGCCACTAACGCCTGGAGTGGCCGATTGCTCTGAAGGTCCTGTCCCTGACACAGAGCATCATCCATTAAACCAGCGGTATACCTACACAAACACAAAAATAAAGATAAAAACAAAAACATTTACATACTGTGTTGATGCACCTTGCTGATGTATAGTTAGAGACAAAGGCATATCTGGAAACCCCAATAATTCATCCACCTGCTCAAGCCCTGCTGTGCTGAGAACTGTTTGCCAAACAATCTGGTCGCCAGTGTTCCTAGAGTGTGTATTTCAACTATGTGTGCATTAATTAACTGGCAACTCTCTGGATATCTAATCAGCATGTACAGTTATGGCAAATGAGAAATAACATCAGCTCTGAGTTTGAACCTGACAACCCTCTACAGCAGCACTTTCAAAACACACACAGATAGATATACTTCATCACACACTCCGTTTAACCACATCAACACCAACGTTTTCACACACAGACACACAGTTTTGCATAGGCCACACTGAATGTTTAGATTTTTTTCTTGTTATGAAAGACTGTAACTGTACATTAGAATATGTTTGATTAGCTACTTTATTTACTACAGTTCCTTTTTTTCCGAACATACCTTTGCTGACTGTGGCTAAATAGTTCTATTTTGACTCCTTCAGTTCATAGCACTTGCTCCCAAAGCTCATCTGGCTGTTCTACAGGTAAGGTTTCTGTCTTAGGACTCAGGTTTCTGTCTTATGACTCTTCCATAAGATTATGTTTGTCAAAGCAACACTGCACACTAAAACAATGTACCACGTTGACTCAGTCAACTTTTCATGCAGGGTTTTGGCAGTCATATAGGGTGTTTTGATCTGCCTGTCAGTATACAAGCAGTTCTCTCCAATACATTTCATGGTCATCCAGATTTCATTTGAACAGTCATTTCTTAAAAACATTATGCACTATGGAAGCCACAGACATCAAAAATTGCTTAAGGTGCATAAACATTTGACAGGCCACACAGATCACTTACATTTTTATTGTTTAAGTTATGAAAAATAGAGTAACTGTAAAATGCTGACATAAAACTAAACATACCAGGTTTGCTACTGACATCCTATATGACTGACAGAGCGAAGTGCAGATTTCTGCAAAGCTGCATTTATTTGCTGGTAAACTTTCTTTTTCTCTTTCTTTTCTTGCTCTGTGGTATTTCTCAGAAAGAATACTGTATGTATGGCATGTCTTCAAATTTCAATTTCAAGTTAAAGCTCAGCCAGCAGCGAATGACAGAGCCTTCACATATTTCATTTACACTAAGCTCCAAACAGTACATAATACTGCATAATGAAGATAATTCTAAATCGCCCATCTGTGAAAAAAAGAATCACCCTAAGACCATCAGTAACAAGGTTTTTAAACAATGTGTCCATACCTACCTTGTTGATACACATTGTAGATGTACACATACACACACTGTTTTTGGCACTTGTCTGTGGCATAAGAATTTCACCAATAACACTGTAATACCAACTAAATACACGCACTACCACGGCACTACCTTGGCAGCAGCACTTCTGTGCTGAGAATGATTCACCATCCAAGCAAAATATGGTCAGTGGTGGTCCCATTATGGTCCCTTCCTACTGATGGATGGCAGAGAAGGAGCTGATAAACTGTGCACAAACAATGGGACATAGTAAGTAATTGTAAACCTACCTTAGTGAAAATATATAGTAGGTGTACTAGGTATATTGCCAGTGTGTATTGGTATTTTATGTGGTATGAGTCTTATTGTCTTACTGCCCAAATAGACAGGAGGAGAAATTTAATCAGTCAGCCAGAAAGGAACCAAACCAACCTGACCAAACTGAAGAGAGGAAAAGAATGAATTCCACAGTAGACAATGCCAGACTGACCTGGTGGTGAAGGTAAGGGCGAGGGAAGTGGCCAGGTGTGGCATCAATCTCAGATACTGCGTTTGATGCTCAATTATCTTAACCTCATCCTGGTCTTTAGGTCCAAACTGTCTGCGACTGAGGGACAGAGATAGAGAGAGAATGAAAGACAAAGAGAGAGAAAGACAAAAAAAAGTAGTGTGTATATAAGCACTGATGTTGATGTGGTCGAACAAGTGTGTGATAAAGTACATATCTGTGTGTGTGTGTTCTGCAAGAGTTGCTGTGGTGGACTGTCAGCCTTGTGTTCAGAGTGGAGTGTGTGTTTCTTTTTGCTGAGGTGCGGAGATGTGGTGTCACAACTAAGATATGTGCACCTGTTACCCATGAACTACCGCAGTCTGTATCTCTGAATCTATACACTGCAGGTGGCTTCCCCACAAGACAGGAGAGAGAGAGAACTAGGGCTGAGTTGTGCGTGTGCGTGTGTGTTTGTGTGGCTGGTTTCCAACATGACAGAATCTTACAGAAATGCCCTTGTGCGTGTGTCTCACAGGCAGAGAGTATTTCTTATAGCTGCTGCAACTGATTTTCACATTTAGCCACCTGTTATTTTTAAACTCTTTTGTGTAACTTTTGTGTGACTGTATGCTTTAGCAGAATTTGATATTTAGACCAGGCTACATTTGTCCAGTTTTCAGCTTTTTAGTTTAGGTAAGCTTGGCCTTGGCCTGCTGCAGCCTCAGCTTTCTGTTCTTGGCCGACAGAAATGACACCCAACTTCTGACTCTTCTGAGTAGCGGCTCAGCAGTTAGATGACTGGGCTATTGATGACCAGGTGGCATGTTCGATAGCCAAGTTCAGCAAGCTGCCACTGTTAGGCAAGGCCCTTAACCCATTCTGCTACCTGATAGCTGCCCACTGCTCCATGCACGTGTCATCATTGTTACTGCGTGTATTTTCTACACTAGCATATGTGCGTGTTCCCTGCACAGATGGGTTAAAGGAGGAGACTAAATTTCATCAGTGTCCACCATAAATAGTGAAGATGGTTGTCTGTCTCATGTTGTCCCCTGTGGTTGTAGCCCATCCACCTCCAAGGTTGGACGTGTTGTGCACTCTGTGATGCTTTTCGGCTCAATTGTAAACTCTAGACTGGCAAGTGGTACAGCACAACAGATGAGCCAGTGTGGAACAGCGACCCTCTATAATGAACACCTTTTGTCACCGAATACAGTCCATGAGTTTTTTTGATGCAATACTTTTTAAATACAAAACTAAAACTCAACTATATCCTGTTGCTCTAGCATTGGTTATAAATCTTTACAAATCGCAATAAAAACATATAATTCTATCATGTATTGCCATAGTAGTCCAAGATGGGGCTTGTGATTCCCAATTCAAAGTATACAAGATCTAAGTTGCTTACAGATCAGCTTTTCTAAAAGTTCTCTCAATTAGAGCAATTGGAGCTCAGAGAGAGGAACACATGAGTCACTCATGGCTCTGCATTTCTCCACCCTGACCCTTAACCAGACCACACAGGAGACAGCACCAGTGTGTGTATGTGTGTGTGTGTGTGTGTACTGTCAGGGGAAGTCCTCTTTCCACACATACACGCCTACCTACACTTTCAGCAGTACTTTCAGACACTTCTTCACATACTTTAAAGTACCCCTCAGGCTACTTTTAGTACTGCAGCAACAGAATCACATTATTTGGATGGTCCCCTACAGAGGCCTCATAGATGTTCATGTGACATTTAACAGAAAGCCTATTAAATGCAACTGAACTCAAAGCTGAATGGAAATGAAAGTGGACTCAAAGCTGACTGTCTACTGAATGTAACCTTGCACATTACCCTACCCTTCATTGTATCTGTAAATCAACCTTAAATCCTAACCTTAGTCACTTTGAGGGTATTCTTCAAAGAATCAATTGTATTTGTAAATTAGTAGCTTCTTACAGAATTCTCCATAGAGTAGTAGGGAAGACATCAAAAATGATGTGACAATTATGCAATAACTCAAATGCATGAGCAAATCAATTGTTTTTCAAAAAAAGAAAAAAGATAAACCTTCCTTTTCATGCTGCGGTATTTGTATACCATCAAGCAGCTTATTAAGATCCACCTGGGATGCCCACACAGTGGTCCTAGGCCCACACAGTCAAACATATGTATACATTCCAAAAAAAAAGACCAATTTGTCCAAACATTTGATCAATACTGTATATATTCACCATCTTCACTAAAATAACCGCAAAAATATTACCGGGGCAGCATTGCTTATTGTGGCTTTAACACAGATTAGGTGCCAATGGCTACTGATAGCCCATTAGCAAGTTTTAATAATTAATGTTAAGCCTCAAGCCTCAGCTGTTGTCATATTGGGTCGGTACAACATCCCATTAAATCTGTTTATCTTAACAAATGTTCCAGAATAAGCAGTTGCTTATTATTATTATTAGTCCACAGTATAGAAAGTTTAATCAGATATCAGATTTGACAATGTTGTTTAGTGTTATTCTTGCTTGGACCTTTTCTTCACTTTTCAACATCGCTGTTTGTGCTTACATTTAATTTTTTTTCATGCCCTCCTCGTTGCGCTCATGGTCGGGTGGGTTCTTGTACAGTCTTTGATGCAAAAAAAAAAATCTATAATGTGTGTGATTTTCTGATCTCAGTGTGTGGGCGCAAAAGGGGTTGTTTTGCAAGTGGAAAACCTGCGACCATAGAAAGCAAACATTTCCCCTCTCTCTTGCTTGCTCTCTCTGGGGATACCATCTTTGGAGACAACCCTGCAACTCTTCCACCTACGCACATGCGAACACACACACACACACACACACACACACACACACACACACACACACACACACACACACACACACACACACACAAAGCCACATGTAAGGAGGATAGAGAATAGCAGATGTGGGGAGGCCGAGAGTCCCCCTCTATACGGGATGTTCTCTGTGGTAAGCAGACTCTCCACACGTCACTGCCGCCTCGTGCTCTTCGCAATCATTTGTAGACTTGCTTGTTTTCTCCTCTTTCTGCCCCATGACCACATGAATGGCTTTTTTAGTTTGTGCATCCTGTTTTGATCTCAGCACTCCTTTTTGAACTTAAATACAAAATACAAAATACAGACCATCTAAAAGCACCCAGATAGCCTCACTATATGACAAGGTGGATGTCAGTTGCTGTCCACTGTTCATGTAGTTCTAAAATTCACTACCACTCTGCTTCTATTTAAATCTGATTCAATCATGTCTCTCACACATTGAGCATCTTACCTGTGACTGTAGCGCACTGCTATGATGAGACCGAGCTAAAAAAAAAAAAAAGGGGGGGGGGGGAATTACAGCACACCTTACAGGCAAAATACAAGAATATAAATGGATGGTATACATCTGTTTTTGGTAATAAGGAATGTACCAATATGGAATTTCTGAACCAATGCTGATAAATCCAAATTTAACTCCTGAGTACAAATACCAATGTTTTGGGTCATTATCCATCTGTACTGTGAAGTGATGTCTCAGAGTACAAAGTCCTTTCTGTTCTTCTTCTTTACAATAACATAGAGCATGTAAAAATGATAAGATGAAAAGATACTTGAACAAATTCCTAAATGGTTAATGCCCTAATATTAAACCCCTTGAATTAAAGCAGCATTATACAAGAATTGTTATTTCTTGCTCCTAGGCTCCCCCTACAATTGGGAAGTGTAATACATGCTTTGAGCCACCCTTAAAGAACACGCTGTGTACAGCAATTGTGGACAAGCTGAGTGATACAGAACCATTATTAAAAATAAAAGAAGCATGTGGACTAACGCAGTAGAGTAATATTACTGGATTTTACACAAATATGTTATAAGTTACGCAGTTCTCACAAGCATCGTCCTGCCCACTTCACTAGAGTTACACAGTGCAGTTAGCAGCGTTCTGAGTCTGGAGTAGCTATGAAGGAGACACTATTCTCTCTATTACAGATCAAATAAGCAGCAAAATTATATTGAAGCTGTTATTTTTATGGGTAAAATGCTACATAATGTTGCTTAAAAGCTAAACGGCTACACTTATCAGTTGGATTGCTTTATTTGACATCCAATTACAAACTCTAGTGTATAGACACACTAAGCTCTCAAAATTTAGAGCAGTTAAATTTACCTGTAATCACGGACAGTCAATTCACACATTATGGTCAGTATCAGGCCTAATCCTCATCACAACAGACACCTACTAGAATTTAAGCTACCAGCAGCAACAAACTGTGCCCTACACACACCTGCAGCACACTATCAGAAATACAATCACATCCTCAGCTGTTACACACAATCACCTTACTTGACTGTTTTTATCCCATTACTTTGTAGCCTGCACTGTTATTGTATGCTATACTGCCTTTTGGCTAGCTCATTTAAAGTGCTGAATACACAGTACACAGTGTGCTGATATTTATTCTGGACAAAACAAGCTAATTGCTACCATAAAACAACTAGGAAAAAAGGCCAAACTCCTTTACCTGTCTTATAGGAATAGGATAATATAGGGATGATGAGCTACTGTATATTGTAGTTTAGGGCACACCACAATGTCTTACCATAAGCTACAGTATACAGTAGCTCATCCTTCCTATATTATCCTATTCCTATAAGACAGGTAAAGGAGTTTGGCCTTTTTTCCTAGTTGTTTTATGGTAGCAGCCTGTTTTGTGCAGAATACATATCAACACACTGTGTACTGTGTATCCAGCACTTTTATGACAGGGAGTTTATCAGAAGAATTGTTTATTTCATTACTAAGAAAGCCACACTGGTGGTCAAATATGTAGTTTAGGAGCTCCCCCTTGTGGTGACCACCATGTATTGTCTGAATAGAGGACATTGGTCTCATTAAGGTAACATTTTTTTCCATAAAACAGCACCCACCTTGTTTAAATACCACAATATGACATGGTTTGTAAAATACTGTGCACATGCTCAAGTTCTAGCTGAAACTCTCACCTTCATAGCAGCCATAGCCTGCACAGTGAGGGCCAGGCGAGTTGGGGTGAGTGCAGCCAGCATGGCGTTGAAGCGATTGCCTTTACTCCGGATATAGGAAAAATACTGTCCGTCAGCAGACACTGAACCAAATCTGTGTGCAACACACACACACACACACACACACACACACACACACACACACACAAACCTAAATACACCAACCTAAATACACCTATACAAACACTGTGCGATATGCCATAATGTGGTTACACTGCTACATACTGCCTTTGAGATAAGATTATTTTCATTATTTTCTTATCATTTACCTTTCTTGGGTTATGTGATGTATAGCCATTGTCCTATGGGATATTTAGTCTTTATTCAATTATATAACATGTGGACTCAATTCTTGATATCCCATTTGTGTTTTAACACAGTAATGTTCTATAACTGCTACTTAAAAATAAGAGCTTTAGTTCCTCATTCTCATTCTGCTTAACAGCATATTCTCACAGCATTACTCAATTATTACTCGATTATTATTACAGAATAATAATTGTTGTTACAACAGTTGTTACAATAGGCTAAACAGTACAAAGTGCAAGTAAACCCTCTTCATCTGTAAAATGATCTACAACTTCCTGACAAACAGGAAACAGCACTCTATGTGCAGCTGGGCCCCTACCTGTCATATAGCATCCCCATTAGTACAGGTGCACCTTACAGTTTGTGTGTGTTCTGTTCTCTCCGTCCTCCAAACCAGCAAGTGCGATTCAGTGACCCTTTGGTCAAAACACTGGTATTTACAGATAAACTACAAGCCTCGTGAGCCTAATCACACATGCTGATTGGATGATGTGTATACTAAAGACTACATATTATATTTCACATTTGAGCCCTGGGCTGCTAAAACAACAGAGAATTTACAACAGAGAACCTTAGTACACAAACATATGTAAAAGTACTGTTGTGACTAAGGTCTTGTAAAAACTGTGGAATCTGTGGACTTTTTAATTATCATATATAGATGACAGCAGTGGGCAATATGGTAAAAACATATTTTTTCCTGCAATCAAACAGGACTTATCACATTCTTCGTAATTAAATGTGAATCTGGTCAGTGTTCTTTAAGCACATGACGATATCCAAGATATACTCGGGAAGAATATTGTAAGCTTCCTCTCCATTACAGAAACAAACCAGCATTGACTGTCGCCTCAGCATTAAAAAAATATGTGGGAACCTCTGGGTTGTTATTTGACTATATTTTTGTCTATAAGGTACTGAAACAAACATCAGCAACACCAACCCCACCTGAATACATGTACACACACGCACTAGCTGCTACTTATTCCTGCTGTTTACAAAACCAGACTGGTCTACCTCAGCATACACTCCTGAACTCCCTTGTTTGCTCTCCATTTACATGCACAACATATCCCTTCTCTAATATTTATTCCATTTACTAGTTGGACCTAAATTACCCAGCCTTAACGCACACATTTGCACATGCACCCTGCTTGTGTTTTGTCTATTGTCCTTGCACTATTGTATGTGCTACCTATTCTGCACCGGAGTACTATTCTGCCTTGTCCTGTACTGTACAACCCTGTATTAGTATAATGACAATAAAGTTGAACTGAATTGAAATCCCAATAATTTATGTGCACAACATTTCTCAACACACAAAACACTTGCAAATTAAAATGTTCCTTATTTCTGGTGAAAAAGCATAAAAAAAATACTCACTTGTCCAGCAGGTTTTCCCTTGGTATCCTGACATTATCAAATGTTAAGATACCATTGTCAACTCCATGCAGACCTACATATAAAAAACACACACACACAAAAAAAACTATAGTAACAACATTTTCATCATTCTCATAAATATGTTTTTTTCTATTTTCATACATTTCAGATCACACCCCCACCTTCTTTATGTTTCATATCAGATGCAGTCACTCCAGGGCACATAACTCCATGCTGGTCACGGATTGGCACAATGAAGCAGTGGGGACCTGTGAGAGAATCCAAAATGAAAGCACCGTAAATATGTTCAATGGACATGGTCTAATACACACACACACACACACACACACACACACACACACACACACACACATATATATATATATATATTATATATATATATATATATATATATATATATATATATATATATTTCAGTATTTCTAAGTAATTGGTATGTACTAGTTTGTTTTATATGTATATGAGTAAAATGGCTCTATTGTAGTGTTATCTGAACATGAGCTTCAATGAAAGAAATAAGACTAATAAAAACCTTTCAGATGCCTTAATATCACAAATTTAATTTGTTTTTTTTAAGTGTAATATTTACTAATAAACAGTGCAGACTTTGTTTTTTTTAAATGTTTTCAAAATAAAAAAGGTATTTATTTTACAGTTTAAATGAAAAATTTAAGTGGGATTGCCATTTTTTGCTTTTGGAGACCACTTGGGTCATAAATACTAAATCTATAGCTGATCATTTGATTAATGCTGGTCTTGAACACAATATGCATGTACAAAATAAGCTGTATAAATAATGATTCCTTGTCTACATATATATATAGAAGGAATGTTGCCTATTTTGCAGTCCTAATATAGAGTAAAGCTTGCATAAACATGTGATGTAGGTCTACCCTTTTTTCTATTGGCTGATAAACTGATCTGCTGATCAGAAAAATACATGTATCCAGTTTAAGTCTTGTAACAGATGAAAGTGATAACTGTAATTCTAAAGAAGTATAATGAAGAAGACACTGATGTGATGTCTCAGATAGGTCTTATTATCAAATAAAGCTGACTTTGAGTAATATATATAAAACACTGTATTATAATTAAATCTTGTTTTACTGATTTAAACACTGCTGCATATTTAAAGTAATACCCAAGTTAATATTACACAATATTAAACATTTTATATTCAACCCAGTGATGGTTCTTGCTGCAGTATCAGTTGATTATAAATACCATGAAGTTCTCCATTGATTATGAGCTGTGCAAATACAGCAGCATAGTTTCCCTTCATTGTATTTCCAATGTACATCTTCTGAGCATCCTCACAAGGTGTGTGAATAATAAACTCCTGTGAAAACATGGAGACTATAATTGGTACACAGAGCTGATCAAATGAGTGTAAAAACAAGGAGGTGGTATTAATGTTATGGCTGATCAGTGCATGCAAAAACAATAAAGACATTGGGAAAGGGCCAAATACTTTTTCACATCACTGAAGTTGAAGAAAGAGATAATTCAGTTTCCAATTTTTAAGATGCACTTCCCTGAACTTAAACCTCATTTTTGAAAGCCCACCTCAAAATCCCACAGATTTAGTGCTGATGGAAATTACACTATTTTTTATTTCTAATTGGTTTTATACAAAATGGACATGAAAAATGTTTAATAGGTTTGTTATTGGATAGATCCAATCTCATTTGAGCATGAAATGTCAGTCATAAATTCCGATCTTAAAAATGATTCATCACATAAACCTGGTATGCAAAATACTCCATACAACAGGAACTGTTTTTGTACCAAGGTGTATCAAGCCATAATTCACATGATTCTATTATCAGTTGATATGAGTGGCCTGTGACTGGAGAAACAACTGGCTCTACAGATTTTCCGATCATGACACACAGCTTTTCAAAGGTATGGTGGACATTTCCAGGTTGGCACAGAGATTTTAGCCCTGGTTAGTTGGGCCACTGCTCATCCTGCCAACAACACAGCCATACAAAAGACTGCAAATGGCTGTAAAGATGAGTCTGCTAAAAGCAAAGACAGAGTTAATTTTGCTCGTTTCAATGCCACTCCTATTACATTTGCAAAACGTTTAAATGAAAACCCGGCTAAAGTTTGAAGAGTTTAAGGTTAATTTCCAAAGGTGAAACACAGTTGTGAGAAATGCTTCTACTGCTGGCGGAACTGCGCTGTGTGTACTGAGAATTTGATTACTTTTTATTTAAGCAATTGTGAAATAGCACTCAGAACATCTGAAATCACCTGAGTTGAGGGCTCATAGTAGGCCTCAGTGAGAATGCCCCTCGCATTGCTCCCATGCCCCCTCTCTGTCAAGGCAAACATTCCAGTGAAGGCCAACTCCTGCAATTTATTATACAAGTGGAAAAGACAAAAGAAGAAAAAGAACATAACACACTATATTCTTGAATTATGGCACTAACTATAAATAAACCAAAATTAATATAAATGCCAAATGTCTGGATTCCCATGTGTCAGGATTATCCAGATTTGCAATACCACACGGAATCAACATGCATTTTTTAGAGTTCAATTCAAATGCAAATCAATCACTTTGGAAATAGGAACTGAGTTATGTGCCATAACTTACAGAGGAAAAAAGCAGAAATAGAAGTGAATGCCAATATTCAGACAAAGAACTCTTAATTACTTTTTGATTTGGTTGTCATCCATATTACATTAAACACTTAAAAATACATTCTGTATATAAATATATGCCATTTTGGTTAATCTAAATCTTTCAGTGATTCCAGTATTGCAAAGTCAATATCGTGATAATGATTAACAAACAATATATAGGGCAGCCCTATATATAAGTTGAGAAAAGCATGGGACTACTGTTAGTCCATCGGTCAGTTAGATTCGACAAATCAAATTTCTCTGCACTGGTACACTCAGATGTCATGGTAGACCCATTTATACTTGAACATCAACCTTACTAGGTATGCAAAGCTAACTGACGCCTGAATTTGTTAAACAAATTGAGAACATAAAGTGAAACCGAACAGTGTCATGCAGAACACTGTAAGCGCATGTGGCACTCACTCACCGTCACAGGGACATAAAATTTCTTCACTTGCTCTGGGTTACCTAGGTTAGTGACAGCTCCACCATATAGTCCACACACAACACCCATCTGGAAGTTTAGAGGAAGCAGTATCATGAGATCACATTGCTGACTGACCACAACCCAATGCAAATATATAGTCACAAAATGCAAACAACTACAAGGAAGCAGTGTATATTGCATATTACTGTTCTGCATGTACAGGTGAATTACTGATGGGTAGGGGAAGGGTTAGGGCATGACATTGTAGTGTATATGCAAATCATCAAGAAAAAGTCATCATAGTTCCAAGTATTTCTCTTTATCTGTAATCATGAAGACTGTATCTTTTGGTTTGGTTCAGTATATCTAACAAATTCCAGATAAGCCAACAGATAAGATATTACTGCACCTTTACTCCAGTGGCCATGTCCGCAGAACAGATCATTTCTGTGATCCCCAGGCTCTTAGTAATGAAACCTTTCTTTCTTCCAACAACCTACAAACAACCAGAAATGGGTAAAAATACATTAATTTACTCAGTTATTTTATTAATTGTACCTTTTATTATTTTGCACACTTTTTCTTCAGTATAGTATAGTATAGTGGTTAGTAAATGGGCAAATAACGTGTTAATGTATATATCGTCACTGTTCAATGAAAAACATGCATCTTCAAAATGGTGTTCTTATCTTTGAATGGAAGTCAATGTAAAATAAGAGTGTATTCCAAGTAATTTAGAGAATTTCTATTGATCTATTCATCTTGATTTATTTACAGAGTGTACAGGGCAGCTACAGGGTTCAAATGAAGAAACCTAAAAACAAAAATGGAGATGCATTGATTTCATTGAACTGCAGCTACCGTTGCTCTCACTGGATCCTGGTAATGTGGACATGGTCTTCATGTTCTGTTTCCACCATAAAAATCTTAATTGAATAATGCTAAACTACTGAAAATACAGTTGTATGCTAATGTTTGGGTACAATAGGTCAAATGACAAGGTGGTGCAGTGAAATAAGGAACTGTCACGGTTATGCTGCTAGCCATCAGCAGCAGCAACTGGCCTTGTTCTCTCCAGGGTGGGTAAGTGGCACTTTCTCTTTTCACACTTAACCACTCTTAACCACAGCTTACAAACCCTTGTAATTCTTTTCCCACTGTAAAGAAGGTCTCTGGTTCTTAAATATTCTTGGGTCATGCAGTGTATTAAAGGTCTTTCCACAAGTTCCACAAAATCTCAGCGGCAGAAAGACACAAGACCAAGAAATACCCATTCTTGCATAATACTGTTTATTACCTGCTGCACAAATCTTGCAGTTTCAAGCTTCCGCATTTCATTTTAGATCATAAAAGGTCCTCAATAGAAAATATTGTTTGTTTTAATTCTTTTTTTTTTAACTCTTCATGTTGGTTTTGACAGCTGTGTGGACACTTAGGCTGATGCTCTTCCCTCATGTTTGCAAGCAACATATGACAGAAGGGGGGAGAACATCAGAAGTATAATTCAGGTAAGGCTGGCTTATGAGGGGGCAGTAACTCTGCATTAGGGTCAAGTAGTTTGGAAGTTTATCTCTAAGAGCAAAGACACCCAATAGCAAATATGATGTTTGTCTCAGGAGCCACATATTTTAAAGAATGGTGGGCCTGACTAACCAGGGCCCTCCAATAGCCTCAAAAATAAAACTGAGTTTTCATATGCGAAACTTTCTTTTATGATACACTCTGCTTATCAGGCTGTTCATTTCCCCAGCAGTTCCTGGCCCACATTTTTGTAAATGTAGCTATTACTTACATTTGCAGCTTGCAGCACAGGAATTGTATTAAAAAGTAGCTACAGTAATAGACAGTGTTTGTGCTAACTTAACCAATGCAGCCCAGTTCACACTGCACTGCATTCTGTTTTTAATGTTTTTCTTGTTGAATTTTCCTCTGATTACCTTGATTGTTTTGGACAGACACCAAGTTGAAGACTAAGACTAAGACTATCATTCTTGCAGCAAGATAACAATTCAAATCACAGTTTTAGTTGTTCAAGCCTTAAGCAAATACTAACCAACCTCATAAAGAAATTAAATATCAAATATTTTTTTTGTCTTTTCTTTTCCTAAGATGGAGAGGAAGTCCCTGGGCAAATGTGCCCTCAGCACAGAATTTGCTGCTTGCGCCCGGTTGGAGTTTATCTGGCCATTGCTCTTTTACCTGATCACTGAGGAGACGTTGTATTAGTGGTATTTTCAGCACGTAGTGCAGCCTCTCAGCCGTCAGGTCTCTGATCTGCTCCAGGTTGAGGTCGTAACTATCAAAAAAACACTTTGAATAAGGATAGGACAGTCCTGCATTGGTTTTATATCAGGCTTCTTTTTGCTGAGCTTATTCGAGCTGAACAGGCTGTCTGTCCCGCTATTTATTACAGCTCCATGCTATGGCCGTTAACTGTAGATTAGTGTCTTTTTATTCTCCATGCTGCATTGCTCATTCTTATTCCCCCCAACCGATCATCAAATACATAGAACTTAACCATTTAAGCACCAAATACAAAGACTTTTTAAAACTGCAATCATGTGTCTTCATTCTGCATACCCGCTGCGCCGAAACAGCTCACACTGGGAAATTTTGTTCCGAAGGATATCTCTAGTCTCCCAGAACTCCCCATCCAGATATCTGGAAAGGCTGGTAGCTGAGTAGGTTTCAGCCATGTGGCCTGATGACGGAGCTTTCAGTCTGACACTGAAGCAAAAACCAAACACTCTCACCACTTTCCTCACTCTCGGCTTCCGCGTTTTGATGACGTACCTTCGACGGAGCACTCCTATACTTGTGTAAAATAAGAGCGCATGGATGGGTAATCTATGGTTGTTGCTTTTCACCATTAAAACGCAAGGAAAACGTATTAAATTGTCCGGCGTTTGGCAGTGTGAGGGAACATGAGGGAACAGAGCTGGTTCAAAAATTCCTCCAAACTATGTGGCACAGGGTCTTAACTTCGTTCTTAAGGACAGCCCACTCAGAACAATAGAGATGACATTTTTTCTATGAATAAAAATAAATAAAAATTCAATAATATTAAGATTAATATTATGTTATAAAAGTAGGCAGTGCAGTGCTGTAAAGTTGGCTCGTACACTGTATATCAGAATCAGAATCAGAATCAGAATCTCTTTATTTCACCAAGTATGTTACCCATACAAGGAATTTGTCTTGGTGAGAGCAACACGCATGACAAGTAACAAAGAAACACAGAACACAGTCTTAAACTAAAGGAAAATGACACTAAACAATAAATAGGGTAGGGGATAAATTAAAAAAAGTAGAAAGTACTAAAGGTAATAAAGGTAATAAAGAGCTGAAAAATATATTTACAGAAAAGAAAAGGACATCTGTACAGGTGTGCAAATAGTCATAGTGCAAAATAGGCAGAGTGCAAATAACTGTTCAGTCCGGTTTGGTACAGTTCAGTTGTAAGTTTAGAGGTTTACAGTGGGAGGTGACCACTGTGATTGAGGAGCGCTACAGCTCTGGGGAAGAAGCTGTTAGCATGACGTGTTGTGCTGGTTTTGATGGACCGCAGTCTTCTACCCGAGGGGAGTGTCTGGAAGAGGAGGTGTCCAGGATGTGAGGGGTCAGATGTAATCTTGCCAGCCCGCTTCCTCATCCTATATCTTGGTTAAACATTGACTTGAGCGCTAATCGAATGATACTAGTTTGGTTAAGGGACGTTAACATAAGACCAGCAAGGTGGTAGTATATATATATTTAAATTAATAAACAAATATATCGTTTTGTGGTGTTGCATTTATGCATTTTTTAGTCCATTGCGTTCGACATGTGAATCACGCTCGACAGCCTTTTCTGCGTTTGGGCCTTCCATCCACACGATCATGGTCTATATCCATGGTGGAGGTTTTTGTGCGGACGGGCAAAGATTATATAAAAAAAAACACTAGCACGTGGTTGTTGCCAAGTAACAACTTTTCTTTTTTTTTTATAACACTGTAACTGAACGTACTGCGCTGACATTTGTTGAAAACTGCCACATAAACTTCACTTCTCTGCCTAACCAAGAGCGTACAGACGTCGTCACGGCAATGTAAGAACTCTATGGTAGGTTTTTTAATGTTGTTAAGAGAATGTACTTCAGCTGGGCCCCGTTATTTTTGTATTGTTTTAAATGCCATTCTTCTTATCTTATCCTATTGTTTCCACCAACCTCCTCATTTTCGGCCACTAGCTATAATGTTTGGAATATTTGGTTTCACAGGTGTTTATTATTACTCAGGTGTGTTCCAATTAAAGTAGACATAAGACACCTAGGGTGGGTCCCAATTGTGAAATTACTAATATTAAATCATTTCTGAGTATGAAGGGTTTAGTATAGATAAAATGGTCAAGGTTGAGTACACTCAGCAACTCCAATATATAACCAAGCTACGTTCCAAACCTAGCTAGGTGGGTTGCATTTATCGAGCGCTACGTCGTGGAAGGCTGTCCCAAAGTGAAGGGCCTTTTTATACAGTCCAGACATGCAGTGATTTGGAGGACACAGCCGATGTATCCTTCCCAGCGGTTCTCTGCACACATACAACTGAATTTTGTTTTTTAGAATTAGAATTCATTTCCGTGAAGAAATGAAAAAGGCCAAACGCTTCCCGCCGCAGTTGCAAGAGGCGGGACATTCCCGGTGACGTCACCACGCAGCCTGGTTAAACTGGTCAATTTGTGTGACAAACAGGCTACCAAGAGTTTTACCTCGGTTGCAGCCTAGGCTTTAAAACGCAGCTGCATACTTAGAACTGGTCATTTTTTTTGTGTAGTTATGATGGACCCTATAACCCCTCAATGTAATGCGAAACAGAAAGGGAGGAGCTAAAAGATGGCTGATAAAGTTGCCATTATTCAACATGAGGACAAGAGCAAAATGTCAAATAAATTCAAAGAAGCTATTATGAGCCTGGAAAACAAGAATAAAACAGTTAGTGACATCAGTCAAACCTTAGGATTACCAAAATCAACTGTGTGAAATGTCATTAACAAGATAGTATTAACCAGTGAGTTCATTAATCAACTGGTAGGCCAAGAAAGACCTCCACTACTGATAGCAGAAAAATCCTAAATTGCCAGTCTGACAGATCAGCAACGGTCTTCAGGCAGATGTGTATGTGACAGAGACTGCTATCCACAGTAGACTACTTTCCATTGGTATGTCCCAAACACTATGGTGCCCTTAAATGAGGGGGACTGAGTAAAAAAGAGTTGTAAGTTCAACATATAGAGGAGAATATAACAAAAATGTGGTTTTGTCTTTATATATATATATATATATATATATATATATATATAGGCTAGATTTTGTGAAGGCTAGATTTTTTATTCAGTTTTTTGAATGGCGCCTTCTTGGTTAAATATTGAAGAAGCTACTCTCATGGTTATTCTTCCTCTGATCTGGTATACAAATGGAATAATTTAAAATCTAAATAAACCTAAACCTAAATTTTTAAAAAAGTTTTTTTCTATGTTTGTTTCCTTTCATATTTTGTTTTTTTAATTTCATTTTCATTATTGTGTGAGTTTTGTTTTATGTTTAAAAAGCAAACTAAATAAAATATTCTATAAAAAACTGGATGTATTTGTAACGGTTTGTCAATGGAGACAGAGGCAGATGTACTTGCAGGATATCTTTTAATACTGGAAAATAAAACACATAAAACCATTATTCAAATATCCTCATTGAAATGAAGTGGAAAATACATCTTTCCCATTGGTTCCTGGCATATCTATTTATATACAGGGCGTGTCTTCCAATCACTGACACCGTCAATGTGTTGCCGTTTCCCCAGAGCTACCTTCACTTAGGCGTGCTGGTAATGATTATGTAATGCTTGACTGCTTGGCCTTCTTTTACAGGCTGTCAGAGCATGTTGCCATTTTGTTGTTGTCATCTTTTTGAATGTGAAATTGGTTTGGCTTTGTGCCAGTGTTCACTTTTATGCTTCCACAGAATGATAAATGTGGTTCTCTGCAAATTAGTCTTACTACTTACTTTCATACACTTACTGATATTGTTAATCATGTGCCACTGAAAGTTCCAAAATGTATTTTAACTTCAGAATCAGAATCTCTTTATTTCACTAAGTATGTCACACATACAAGGAATTTGTCTTGGTGAGAGCAACACGTATGACAAGTAACAAAAACACAGAACACAGGTTATTTACAGTATTAAACTAAAGGAAAATTACACTAAACAATAAATAGGATAGGGGATAAATTAAAAAAAGAAAAAGTACTAAAGGTAATAAAGAGCTGAAGAAAGCTGAGAGATGTGAAACAGATTTAGTTGAAAAATATTACATATAGAAAGTTACAGATGACCTGAATATTTACAGAAAGAGAACATCTGTACAGGTGTGCAAATAGTCATAGTGCAAATAGGCAGAGTGCAAATGTTCGGTCCGGTTTGGTACAGTTCAGTTGTATGTTTTGAGGTTTACAGTGGGAGGTGTCCACTGTGGTTGAGGAGCGCTACAGCTCTGGGGAAAAAGCTGTTAGCATAACGTGTTGTGCTGGTTTTGATAGACCGCAGTCTTCTACCAGAGGGGAGTGTCTGGAAGACGAGGTGTCCAGGATGTGAGGGGTCAGATGTAATTTTGCCAGCACGCTTCCTCACCCTGCTGGTGTAGATCTGCTGAAGTGATGGCAGGTTACATCCAATGATCCTCTTTGCTGTCCTGATGTTGCGCTGGAGTTTGGTTCTTTCTTGTGAGGTGGAGGAACCAAACCAGATAGTTACGGAGGCTTGATGGACTTGATCGTTGTGTAGAACTGGATCATCAGGGTCTGTGGCAGGTTGAATTTCTTGAGCTGTCTCAAGAAGAACATTCGTTGTTGAGCTTTCTTGATGATGGAGATAGTGTTTTTCTCCCATTTCAAGTCTCTGGAGATGGTGGTGCCCAGGAACTTGAGTGACTCCACTATGGATACTGCAGTGTTGTTGATGTGGAGGGAGGGAAGGGGGGGGGTGTATTACGTCGGAAGTCCACCACCCTCTCTACAGTCTTTTCTGTGTTTAGCAGCAGGTGGTTGTTGCTGCATCAGGACACCAGCTGTCTTTCTCACCTTGTGACCAGTGAGAAGCTGAAGGCCTTTCCAGGCTGACTCTTCGCAGCTCTAATCCCTTTCTCCAGCCTGTATTTTGCCTCCTTAAAGACAGTTCTATCTCCACTCCTGAACGCTTCCTCCTTTTCCCTCCGAAGCTGTTTGAGTTCTGCAGTAAACCAGGGTTTGTTGTTATTTTATCTCACCTGTGATTTAGTTGAGATACAGCTGTCTTCACAGAAACTGATGTATGACATCACAGTGTCTGTGTGTGTCTTTTAACTTTCTGTTATTGATTATGACTAACTACAGCTGATAGCTTCTCTGTGTTCAGATAAAGTCAAGTCAAGTCAAGTCAAGTCAAGTGGGTTTATTGTCATTTCAACTACATACAGAGTACACAGTGAAACGAAACAACGTTCCTCCCGGACCATGGTGCAACATAGACAGTGCATACAAGACACAAGTGCAACACAAACAAACAAGTGCGGACAGACAACACAGTACAGACAGAGGATAATAAAGAGCGTTTGTTTGACAAAACTCATTGGACTAACCAACATACAGTAAAATTATAAAGTCCAAGGAACTCCAAACAAATGTATATACCAAGATTACCAATTCAATTACGTTATTAGGAAGGCACCAAACTGTCAAACTGTCACTCTCAACGGAGAGAAAGTTGCTTTAATGGTCAGGGACAACCTAAGAACCACCAAGGCACATGCCTGCCATGAACTGGAAGCTGCAGCAAGCCCCAGCTTCAAAACTGACACGTTCAGGCTTGAAAAACGTTTGCAGCTGACAACATGGATTTTTTTATAGTTAGATGAGAGTTAGACTCTATCAAATATGCCAAAAAGTTAATCTTACACAAATGAACTTAATCACCTTACTTTATCCCAACTTTCTCTAGTATTTAAATATGTTAACTTAATTTAATCAGTAAGTAGTGCAGTTAGGTTTTTCAGTGAATGTAAACCTCCAAACACTAGCCCAGATCAATACTGTTTACTTTTAAGTACCCAATCAGAACAGAGGTCAATCACTCTTAAAGACACAGTAAGAAACAACATTTGTTTGTTGTCATGTTACAACATTACAAATTACTCGATTAAACGATTGCCAGTTGACCTCAGCAACAACAATAAAATATAAGAAAAAGTGTACGATCTTTTGGATTTGTCGATTTTGACTCGTTCCTCGTTTTCACCATGTTATGTCTGCTCCATCCAGTAGGGGAGCCCGTCCACTGCCAAATATGACGAAAATGCGCTTCTCAGACACACGCGCCTTTCAGCTCACTTCTCAGTTCAGAACTCCTCGGTTCAGTGAAACGGAATCGTTCCTGTCGTCCCATTTATTGTTTTTCACCGTTTTAAAGAGAGGATGTGGAAACGGCATTTTTGAATGTGTTGTGCGCGCCACTTTGCTCGTCGTCGAGAAAAACAAGGGAAACAATTAAATTATAAAAAGCTGTAAATTAATTCTGTAGACAATGAGGATTTCGCTTCTCGTCCTGACCCTTATGACGCGCTGCTATGCTTCTCTTCGTTTTATGTGTCCGGACGTTTGTCGCTGCTCAATGAAGACCATCTCCTGCAACAGGGCGACTGAGACGAGGGCAGTCAAACACAGCAGTGTCAGCAGACTGTAAGTGCATAGAGACCACTATATTATGAAGCATAAAAATGTGTAAATTCAACACTAAAATGTGTTGAAACGCGTCAGTCGCCTTTTCACATTTAAACATATAAACCTTAAATGTAAACATTGGAGCCAGACTCTGGATGGAATTCCAGAAAGGCCCTAAATTAGTTAGCTATCTTGTAATCACAGCTTGTTTTTCTCAAAAAATCTAATGTTTTCTCAAGATAGCAAATGTTTTCTCAAGACTGCAATTGTTTTACTAGTAATCTTGAGATAAGTTGCTTTATCGAACTATAGGAACTATATGATAACATAAGGATAATCACAGGATAATATTACAGAAAAATATAATTAACTCATGGCCTTTCTGGACTTCCACAGAGTAACTCTTTCTTTATTTAAAAAAAAAATCACATGTTGTAATTATAGCAAACGTAAAAAGTGTATTTAAAATACACAGCTGTATAAAAATAGCTTTTTACTGCACTATACATTTGAAGTGTGCCATAGGGCTGCACAACATATTGTTGTAGCATCACCACTGCAATGTGAACATGTGCAGTAGTCACTTCACAGGACGAGTAATGTCCAATTAAATCAAACACAGCATGCTGTTTACATAAAATGAAAAATGTCATCATTCTCATTTTTAATTAAATGTCTACCCGTGGCAGGTTATAGCTGCCCAGTATCATTTATTTTACTCCAATCTTGGATACACATAGTTCATCATTAATATCATCATGACGGATGTTGGATCCTTGCTAAAAAAAATCCAATGTCATGCAGCTCAAGTGCATGTTAAGAGAGTTAAGAGTCCAGTCAGATTTTAACATTGTCGGTAGACAGGTAGCAGTGGCAGGAGGGTGTGTAGCTGGTGTGGCATGGTGGTGTGGGAGTCTGGTGGTCAAACTGGTGGGTTGCAGATGGTCTAATGCAGGTAGAGGGGACCCCAGTGGTCAGCCTTCTAACAGGTTGGTCTGGATGAGTGAGCAGCCAGGGAAGCTAAAGAGACAGACATGTACATGACACGGAAAAGAGGACTAAACTCTTGCTTAATGTAGGAGTGTCTGGGATTGTTTTAAGGAGAGTAAATGAAAACAAATATTATGTAAAATAAAGTTTGTGTTTTCAGAGGTGATAGTAGAGCTGGGCGATATGACCTCAAATCAGTATCATGAGTAATTGAACATTTTATCTCAATTACAAATAATGAACAAAAGCTCTCATCCATCTAGCTTTTTTGCCGCAGACTAGATGGGGTGGAGTCATGTGGCTACACATGCAGTAGTGTGTTTTAAAGGGGACAGTACATGAATACATACAATAATCGTTTTTAAAAAAATCTAAATGGGAAAGATGACATCAATCAAGGTTCTGAATGCTGGCTTTGATTCATATTTGATTTATTGCCCAGCCCTAATGGAGGGTTCTTAACTAAATCTGGTCTGTTAAATCTGTCTGAATTTAAACACAAACTCTATCATGGTTCAAATAAACAAAACATGTAAAGGCCCTTTATTAGAATGTGCATACCACAAATAAAGAAATTGGAATAGTTGGAATAATAAAACTATAATAGCAGGAATAACAGCAGAAAGCAACAAAAGCAACAAATCTCCACTGCCATGTGCTACAATAATATTAGTTTAATTTTGTGTGTGTTTAAAGCTCTATCTTTACATATAACTAAGATTTTTGAGTTACTAATACTGTTTAGGTTTTGTGTTGTTCACACATGGAGTCCTTTAACTGATTTTTTCCTGTAAACATCGCCTTCATTATTTAATCATGTACAGAATAACTGTATGATTTTGGAAAAAACTGACAATGCCAGAGGTTTTTTTTCCTGCAATAAATATTGCAATATTAAAAAACAGGTATTTTTCCACCAGTATTTCTAAATACATGTATGTGCATGGGCTCCTCTAAGCAATTGCTAAAAAATGTAAGTCATCAATGCCCACAAGGCAAAGGATATATAAGAATGTCTGTACAGTGCAGAATGTTTTGAATTAATACATTAAAAAGGGATCTGTGGAGCTCAAGAGGAGGTAAGGAAGACTAAGAAATCCCTTAGAAGATATTTCTGTTGGTATGCTGTTAACACATGCAAATTTAAAACTCCATATGACAGGCCAAGAACCTGCAGAAAAGTTTAGCGTCATAAAGGTAATGCAGCATATGTGTGTGTCATGCACAAACCTTGTTTTTCCTAAACATGATATTCATGATTGCAATGATGAATGCTGGTGCCAGATGGGTTAGCTTGAGTATTGCTTGATCTGCTGATCTCCTAGGATGTCCACAACAGTTTTAGATTTTACTTTGAATGGTGCAAAAAAGAAAAAAGATTCAGTGAGCGACAGTTCTGTGGATGAAAACACGTTCTTAACCTATCAGCAGAAAAGTTTCACGGAATGCGCAATGTGTTTCATAAAATATGAACTTGTAACAAATCTAAGATTTTAATATAACAAAAAGACCAAAAGCAGATGTAGATGTGTTTTTTTGTTGTTGCTATCACAGCTTTAATTTTTTTTACTGGGTCCGAATAAATGATTCTATCCGATCCTACCATCCAGCACCATTCGGAACCCCACCTACGGACACTCTATTGAAACTCTATTTCTAGCCAGCCATTCTTTTTCAGAGGACCACATATCTGCTTTTCATATTGCTTGGATGGACACAGCATATTCTTCTTTTGTGTAGAGCCAGTTGGGAGGTTGTGGACACATATGAAAAGTATCTGGAGGAGTGAGGTCAAGTTGTTTTGCCAAAACTGAATACTTCTTTGGTTCAGGATTAGGCTTATTAGCAGTGTAAGAAAAGGTAGTGCCTGGTGAGAGTGAGTAACGGATGTGCTTAACGTCCTTGAGGACTTTAAATCATCTCTCTCTGATACACCCAAAACCTTGAGCCTTGATAAGAGCTGGAGTCAGCCAAGGACATCTGGGCAATCAATGTCATGCTTAAAGGAGCAAAAAAAATGTTATTTATTAATATTTTATGATAATTTACCATTTGATTCCACAATACAAAGTACTTGAGAAATGTAACCAACATCCTGAATGTACACTAAAGCAATGGGAGTGCTAACAAGTATTATCACAACCAACACAATATTAATTTAAGAAACACAAATAGGTCTATAGAACTCATCACAAGATTCTTTAAGCAAACTCACTAAGTGGAATAATGATGAATATAAATGTTGGGAGATGGACCATGCTCCAACACCTCCCCCTCCACTAGTAGAGAGGAAGGTCTCCTACCTTCATTAAGCATCACACACCCATCTTGAAGCTCCCTAAACTCCAGCCCAAAAAGTGTTCACCTCCCTGATCTACCTCCATTGGCATGGTACATACCAGCAAAGTTAGTATTAGCCTGTTTATACCTTATTTTGAGATTGAAGATTTCACATTCTTGTTTATTTAATGTAGTAAACCTTTAAGAGATATTTTTTGTTGTATTGTATGTTTCAGTTTTTTTCTGCAATTATACTTTGGGGCTGCTTTGCTTCCTCTGAAACTGAAAACCTGCAGCATGTTCATGGCATGCATTCAATTAAATATCAGAAATCCTAACAGAAAATGTCATACCTTCTGTGAGGAAGCTGAAGCTTGGGTGTCATTGGACCATCCAACAGGACAGTTTTCAAAGTTCACCAAAGCTTAGTTTCAGAAGAAGCTGTGAAGAAGAATCTGGAGTGGTCAACTCAGTCACCTGACTTGAACACCAAAAACAACCTGCAAACCCAGGAATATTAGTAAACTGGAGGCCATTGCCCATGAGGAATGGGCTAAGATTTATCAGGAACCTTAGCCCATTCTTCTGGGCTGTCCGGCTATGCATCATGTTTCCAGCAGGTCATAACAGAAAAAGAAGTAAAGATGCTTGTCATGAATGGATTGAATAGGGGTTAAATATGAGACTGCAGTAGTCATTAGTGTGGCAGTGAAATGCACAATGGCTAGTCTTACCTAAACAAGAAAAAGGTGACTTGATTTGTAAAAGGCAAGTGAACAATGAAACATTTCTTTAACATTTTTATGTATATTTTATTTTCCTGTTAAAATTCCGAAATAACAAAAAGTCAGTAATTTCTTCATGCTTCAAACTAAAAGTCAGTTCATCTCTGAGACTTTTTCACTCTTTCTTCCTTCTTATATTAACTGTTCTTTTGAAGTCTATCCACAGCTCTTGTCCTCATGTTGAACAACTACAGGCTCCAAAGGTGTTAGAACGCTTGGAAGCAAGTCTAAGGATCTTGTACCTGCACTACTGAAGCAATAAAACTGATGGATCATAAAAACCTTTAAATCCAAATGTCTTAAATAAATGAAATTATTTAATTATTACGTGGTGAAACCAAAATGTAAGCAAATACCCTCAAACCAAAGTCTGAAATACTACCTTTAATCACATCTGATTGGTTTAATGGACCACCCCTGCAGAGTCTGCTAAATCTTCCTTAAGGTCACTTGCATTCAAACAAAAGAGTTTTTGATTTCCCTGCTAACAACCCTATGAGCAGTTGTCTCAGAAATGCTCACTGGAAGGTTTCTTGGGGTCTACTAGACATCAACCTGGCCTCCAACTTTTTTCATTTTAAAATTTTTAAAAGAAATATCGTATTTTAAAAGAATAATACACTAACCCTGCTTAAAGTGATGAAAACAATGTTTCATTTTTAACACTATGCCTTTTTGATATCAAGTCATCTTCTACTTTATTTTGACTAAGGGTGCCCAAATGTTTGCTTGCCACTGTAGGTCATTTTGTACATAATTGTAGTACATAGCAGCATTTACTATCTATGTTGGCAACCCTAGCAAGGATATATATATATATATATATATATATATATATATATATATATATATATATATATATATATATATATTAATAATCATCCAAATTTTACCCATCCTTGCATTTTTAGAGAACTCATCTTTATGCAAATATATGTGCTCTAAATGCATTTTTGTAATATGTGCATTATTTGTTTTAGTGTTTTGAACTATATTCATTTGAAGAGTATTCCCAGTCTGTGCTTTGATGGACTGAAGGGTGTTAAAAGAATGTGAGTATCCAAACACTTCTCCTTGCTTTTATATTCTAAAAAAGAACACTTTATAATTTACATAGCTGATAGTAAATGTATTTCAGCATGCATCATTCTATACAGCACACTTCACTGATGATGACAAAATGTTCCTCCTAGGCCTATTATGTGTAGACTTCTAGTGTTTATGATGATATCCTAATGCAAATACATTTTAAACTATTTCTCCTTTATTAAAATTCATTACAGAATTTTACATTTTATCCTTTACTCCAGTAAACTGCTTTTGTCTAATGCATACTGTTGAGACAGTATACTTCAATTTTCATAGAGGTGCTCAGAACTGCCAAATGTATGTTTTCATATATGTGAAAAACCTTTTGTGAAAGAAATGCAACTGCTGAATACTGAGCCTGTCCTCAAGTTACTATTTTTTAAATGAATTTCCCAACATATTTTACATGTGAATTAATGGGAATAAAATGTGAATATGTGATGATAATGGTGCATAATCTTGGCTAAAATAATTAAATATGATACCAAAACAGTTGCAAAGCTGCTCCTCAATCCCCGGCTATTGAGACCACGTCCCCTGCATGCACTGTTCATTCCTACATCACATGTACAGCATATGTCCAGATGATTTCTAGAAATCATCACTCACCACTAACTTGTGATAAAATATCTTTATTTGATTTGAGGTTAATAATTAATAATGAGTAATTAAGACAAATTAAGACGTAATTGAAATATAGGTAGCTAACCTATGCTAGCCTTGTTAAGCTAACTTCTTGCTAGCCCACTTCCCATTTTATTCCATTATTAATTCCAGTTAATTCCCATAATTACCCATTTGTTCGCATGGTAAATGTATTTGTACTGCTATGCCTTTATGTCTGCTGTTGTTGAAAAACAGTACATTGATGATAGTATATGATAAACTTCCTTTAAAGCATCCAATATTTCCTACTAATTCCAATGAATTCCTAAAATTTCCATGGGAAGTTCTGGAGCTAAAGTTCCCATGGAAAGCCTTTATTTGCAAAGGGGTGGAAAATATCCCATACATTTTCAGTAAATTACTACCAGTAATTTACTGGAAATATATCAGATATTTTCCACCCCTTTGCAACCCATAGTTATAACCCATTACTTTTATCTTGCATGAAGATAAATGGGCATTGATCAAATGTGTAATATTTTATCTGTTATTCTCAGTGACCTCTACTATTGTGTGATTTCAGAGAAATTGCTCAGAGTGTCACTCTGGAAACCATAGAGACCCAAGCCTTCAACAATCTCCTAAACCTCTCAGAGATGTAAGTGCTTGTTACACACCGGCCATGCACTTTCACATTGTCATGAACAAAAAACAAAGCTGAATCTACACATCAAAAAACTAGTGACTTAGCAACACCAAACAAATGACTGAACACCACAACTAAAGGGCCAAAAGAAAAATGTGTATGACTTGATTTACAGGCAGAGCTTTCAACACGTTTAGCAGTGTTTCACAAAAAATAAAAAATAAAATAAAGGAAAAAATTATAACATGACAAAAAAAGGATTGGATGAAAATTACTCCTACCTACCATTATTTTAATTTTAAATAGTATTAGCTTACAATATATGCTCATGTTTCTTTTCCAACACATAACCTATAAAAAGGCACTGCCAACTGTCATGTTTCTTTTGCAATTTGTTGTTAAACTGTTATGTATGATTTTACCGCAGATCTATTCAAAACACAAGGAGCCTGGTTCATATCCGCCAACAGGCCTTCAACAATCTACCCAAGATGAGATATCTGTAAGCATTTTGTATAATCTGAATCATTTCTAATTTCTCCACTGTATCTCAGGGCTTTTGGCTAATTCCAATTACAACTAGAACATATTACTAGCTGCCAAGCTTTATAAAAATGTTTAACATACTGAACAGATTGGAGCATGCAAAGAAGAAGGCAAATATTTTAATGCACAAAAACATACTAACTACTTATTCCTAGGACTTCTTGGTAACTTGAGCAAGTCATAATTATGAAGGACAATGAGGATCCTGTTGATGTTTAGTATGTTCTCTGCATTTTGATGTGTTTTTGTAGACACAAGTTTATTTACTTTTTTTAGAAGCATCTCCAACACAGGCATTGCTGTGTTTCCTGACCTTACATCCATCTCTTCGCTTGAAGCCTCTTTCATGCTGTGAGTTCTGCAAGAGTCACATGGCTTTCTTAGCCCGACCAGAGAAAAAGATGGCAAACAAGTGCCAAGCAGTAGTACAACATCACCTTGTTAATATCATGTTCATATCAAATACTAACATTTAGCTTTAAACAGAAGTGGTAAATTACAACATGGCACCTAACATTACTAAAACATGTATAGGCTTGCACTTAGCTACCATTAGCTAGCTTCAGCCTAACACACCTGGAGTTGCATTTACAAACACCCAAAAAAACACATTGAAGAATCTTCATTTACACATGTAGATGTTTTCAAGTATATTTGAAAGATATTACAGCTTATAGATCCAGGCTAGTAAGGTGGTTTGACATGAGAGTCAGAAAAAAATAAGATCCCAGAACAGTCAGTCTCATGTTGTGTGGTCATCAATGCAATTGCTGGAAAAAAACACAGAACACACAATATGTGTGCACTGTCCTGTGGCACACACACAGCATTGCTGTCTTTGTTTCTTTTTTAGAGATATCTGTGACAATCTCCACTTGCAGTCCATCCCACCAAATGCCTTCACTGGAATGACAAGTGAAGACACAACAATGTTAGTATCTCGTATTGTCTGTCAAAGCAGTCACCACAGTGTTTAATTGAGGGTCGTGTTCATGTGCTATGATCATTAAAAAGTTTGTAATTTGTACTCTTATGTGAGATGATACTAAAGAAAGTTGAACTGGAGGTTACAAGTAGTCCAGATGGTGGTGCCAACATATCAGGGTTACTTGCTTCTAGGTTGCTCCTGTTTGCTGAGGTGAATCAGGTGTGTTAGGTTAGGGCACTAAATATGGATTGGATGGTTTGTAAACATTGTATCATGAAATGTCATATGTCCAAAATGTTAGACACATGTGTTGATGGAATTTTATTGACTCTTATAGTTATGGCAAGTTATTGACTAATTATTTGTAAAACTAAAATGCCACAAAAAACAGCCACTGCCCTAGGGCATGCCTTGACTGTAGACTGCTTGAAAAAGATAAGTGAATGAGTTTTAAAGACGTTTTACATAGCGCAAAGCTTGTTTGGCATCTTTATTTTTACAAGTGCAGTAAGCAACTTACTTCCAACATGACTGAGATAAATACAGTAAATAGACAGTGGTATCACAATTAGTGTGATTGTTATTGGATTTTAAACTATGATATAAAATTAACCATTCCATCACATGTGAAGGAACAGTGCCAAGTATATGCCATAAAATCGTAAATGTCATCAGATTCTTCTTGATTATAAATGACACTTTGATATTTTGTGCTGTGACATTTTGTTTTAAAAGGCAGCCCCTCAAAATGAATTTATTAAATGAAAACACTAGAAAAGAAACACTACCTAAAATTACTTGTGTGATGTTAGAAGTATTAAGTCCCATGTGGAGGCTCTGAATTTACACAGATGAAAATAAAGACATTTACCTAGCAAGGGGATGGCTTTTAATTGGCTTCAACCGCTGGTCACAATGTAGGAAAATACTACAAAATTATATCCTAGTGTTTTCCCAGTGAGTGCTGATAGATCAATTATGAGTAAATGGAAGCTGCATCATTTAACCCAGACACTGCCTAGACAAGGCTAGTTCCCACAACACTGGAAATGGAAGCCACAAAGAGGCCAACAATCGCTTTGAAGGAACCACTGAGTCCAGGGCTAAAGGCTGAAAGCATGAAAGCATTCTTGAAATAGAAAGAACATCAGAGCACATTTGAAGTTTTGCAAAAGGAATCACAGTAACCAAGCTAAAATGTGGGATAAGGTTCTGTGGTCAGATAAGAGAAACATTTAGCTTTTTGGCCAAACTCAAAATGCTATGTGGTGCAAACCAAAGAGTGCCCATTCCAACACAGAAGTCAAGTCATACTACAGATCTCATTCCAATTAAGAATATGTGGCACTATTAACAAAAATAGTGTACAAACCTGGTGAAATCTGTTGTTGCAGAAAAGGTGGTCATATTAGTAAAGAAAAGTTTGAAGAAGTTACATTCTACAAAATACTTGCAAAAGCAGCATTTCTTTTTATGATCTGCAGACAAATACTGAACTTTGACTTTGCATATTTGCTATAAAAATACTGGAACTAACAGTCTTGTCATTTGAAATCCAGATTATTCTGATGACTTAAAGGGGCTGAACAATGTATATCTACTTTGGGTTAGATGTTAGACTGAGGAAAAATACATACACTATTAGTATTAATTGTACCCCTTTCTTCTCTCTTTTCCAGGAATCTTTATAACAACGGCTTCAGAGAAATACAAAACCATGCCTTTAATGGGACAAAAATAGACATACTGTAAATATTGCCATCTTAAACATTATGTTGTATGATGAACATGTCAGTGAAGCACACAAACTCACATACTTGTTTCTTAGAATATTGAAGAACAACAGAAACCTGCAAACAATTCACACAGAGGCTTTTAGGGGAGCTTTGGGCCCTACCGTATTGTAAGTTTATTGTTTATTTTTTATTTGGATTTCCATTAGCTGCTATTGTGATATTCTATTTATCCTAGGGTCTGAGAAGTGTGATATTCAAAATGCATATTGCCTTTATCTTCTATTTATCTCTGTTAATTATCCGTTTTAGTTGTATGCTATGCCCTATTTGCATATCACAATGCTATAGTCACTGTTTTTGTGTTGCAGAGACTTGTCCTCCACAGCTCTAGAGACGTTGCCCACTCGTGGTTTACAGACCGTTCAGAAGCTGGTGGCTCAATCTGCATTCTCGCTAAAGAGATTGCCTCCACTAAATGGTCTGGAGAACCTAAGAGAAGCTCAGCTTACCTACCCAAGCCACTGCTGTGCTTTACTTAGCTGGAACACTTACAGGTTCCAGTGATTTACTCATTCTACATTTATCCCTAAGAGGCACTGAACTCTCACTGTTGATTGGTATTTAGTAAATAGGGCATGCCCATCAGCGAACATGCAGTGATATCTAATTATTCTAAGTGCTGCATATTTTTATATTTTTATGTATTATTATTGTTTGTTTATTGTCTTATTTTTCAGCTCTTTTATAAACAATAAATTTAGAGATTTTGTTATAATTAAACAACTAATCACATCATTGTTTATTGTTTTTTTTTTCTTTAAGTAGAGGTCATATCACCCACTACACTTCCTGTGGTGTAATCTGACCATTTATATCACATTTATAGTGCACGCACCCTTTTTAGTGTGTCTCAGTAATTGTGCTGCAGGCTTGAGTGCAGATTTAAGGGACACAAAAACTAAACTTTGGTTTCTTTAACAACTTTTTGACTACTTGTCTACTTTTCAAGCTGAATCAGGTGTTTAATAGTCTTTGTCCTAAATACATCCTGCCCTGCACATTTTAGTGGTCTCTCTCATCCAAACCCATAAGCTACTTCACTTAATGCTTTATGAACTTATTCTTGATTAAAATTGGGTGCGTTATAGCAGGGAAACGCATTAAACACAGGGCAGGTTGACTCACTGAACAAGTATAAGAATTACTGTATCAATCCCAAAAGTAGTTAACACAGAAATGCAATGTTGTAACGATTTAGAGTTTTGAGTGAGGTTTTCCTCAGCAGGTGTATTTATTTTCTTTCTCTTCTCACAGAGAAGCACCATCTTCAGGACTGAGAAATGGGTCTTCATACTGTGACGAACAGAAACTGTTAGCTATGTAAGATTTACCATATAACTAATTTCCTGACTTTCTTGAACTTCACAGATGGATTTGGGTTTAGATCTAGACAGAGCTTGGTCAGCATGTCCAGCATGTTATGTATCCACATTTTCTGAGCAACTTTCCTTTGTTGCCCTTCCTTTTTGTCAAAGATACTTTCAGAAAGTATGGTACCAGATAGCAAGCTTGTTGTGCTGCATCTGTATAAATAAATGCTTTCTGATCTAGCTGTAGCGCACATGGTTCGAACAGTTAATCCAGATCAGAACCAAACAGTTTTTGCGTGTATATACTAAACCCACTCAAACAGGTCGAACACTGAACCAGTGGACTGGTTTAAATGGAAAAAATTAAGAACAGATATGGATATGCATGCTGCAGATATGGTCAAATTATCATTGCTAAAATTGCAATAAAAACACATAGAAACTAGTCATACATATTTGAAAACAAGCTATATGTTGATATACAGATATATGTTTTTAAAACAAAACACAGGACTGGCATTTCTTCAAATATTGGTTCCATCCAGCTTGCACTTAGTTTGGTAATTCATGTCATAAGTAGCTAGCTGTTTGTGCCTTAGTTGTTTGCAAAAAAAAGCCCTACTTTTGCTTGAGTGACACTTGTTTTAATGTTACAGCTTTATGCAATATAGCAAAATTAGAATGTGTTTTTATTTAGCTTTTATCTTTGCTAGTTATTTAATTGTTTACATACATACTTTTAGGCCAGTCCTTAAACGCATGAGATGCAAGTCTATGATCCAGATTTGTACCTTTATTGCACAGTTGTGCATTTGTTGTTACAGTAGGTATGACCCTGTCGTTGTTATGTGGTATGTCATTGCTTTCTATGATGTAGTGCAATTTTTAAATAGATCTAAATCAATACTGCACTCTATGATCTGTCAAATAGACTGTTAAATATTTTTTCAATGGTTTCATATTTAGGAGATCAGATGAGGCTGCTAGTGATGAGTCCAACATGGGTGAAGATCCCTTTTCCATGTCAGGACCTTTTGGCACTGTAGACTTTGAGTACCCAGAACTGGACTCCTGCCAGACAAGGCCAGTCCTTCTTTGCAGCCCAGAGGCAGATGCCTTCAACCCTTGTGAGGACATTGTCGGCTTTGAATTCCTGCGTGTGGCCATCTGGTTTATCAACATTCTGGCTATTGCAGGCAACCTGACTGTACTTCTTGTATTGTTTGCCAGTCGCTGTAAGCTCACTGTCCCTCGCTTTCTCATGTGTAACCTGGCTTTCGCTGACTTCTGCATCGGTGTGTACCTCCTCATGATTGCTACTGTGGACCTGCGCACACGCAGCCACTACAGCCAGCATGCTATAGAGTGGCAGACGGGAGCAGGCTGCGGCATCGCTGGTTTCCTGTCTGTCTTTGGTGGGGAACTGTCCGTATACACACTGTGCACTATCACTGTAGAACGCTGGCACACCATCACCCATGCTTTGCGGTTGGAGCGTAGGCTTGACCTGCCCCAAGCCACTGCCATCATGGCTGCCGGTTGGCTGCTCTGTCTGATCATGGCCCTGCTCCCTTTACTGGGCATCAGTAGTTACAGCAAGGTCAGTATGTGTCTGCCCATGGATATTGAAACCCCTCTAGCCCAAGCTTATATCATTCTACTTTTGCTCTTTAATGTGGGGGCTTTTCTGGTGATCTGTTGCTGCTATGTGCGAATCTACGCTGCTGTACGTCATCCGGAGGTGCCAGGACGTACTGCAGATGCCAAAATCGCAAAGCGCATGGCCGTGCTCATCTTCACTGATTTCCTCTGCATGGCACCCATCTCCTTCTTTGCCATATCTGCTGCCTTTAAGGTACCCCTCATCACAGTCACCAACTCCAAGATTCTCCTGGTGCTCTTCTATCCCATCAACTCCTGTGCCAATCCCTTCCTCTATGCCATCTTCACCAAGGCTTTCAGAAAGGATGCCTGCATGATGCTGAGCTCCATGGGTTGCTGTGAAAGCAAAGCTAACATGTACCGTATGAAGACTTACTGTTCAGAGAATACTGGGAAAAGCAAAAGCGGCTCAGGCAGAAAGGCTCCACGTACCGTCATGTGGTTATCCTATTCTCACCAGAAGCCCCAGCTAAAGATAAAGGGTATACAAAAAGACGGCAGCTGAGGAGGACATCTTACACTTCCTCCCATTTTTTATCGGTGTGTGTTATTGTACAGTGTGTTATGTTAGCCAAGTGTCCCCTTCAGCATTTTTATAAAATTTGATTTTGACAGACGAGAGAGGTTTGGGGGAGAATGCTTTCAGAAGGAGAATTTGTGACAGTTATTTTCTCCCAGACAATGGACTATTTTTCTCATGCAGGAAGAGAGACCACAAGAAAGAGACTGGGATAAAAGACTTTGGCAGCCAATGTTGAGGCTATTGTTAAGGGTAAAAAAAGGAGAATCAAATACGGATAGTTTTTTATTCTTTCCATGGTCCTTCTCACCTTTTACCCATAAAGGAATTGTACACTATATGTCCAAATGCTTGTTAGTGCCTAATCTAATAAATGCATTAGCTTTAAATTGCACCCATTCCAGACACAGATGTGCAAATTCACACACACAGCTTGTCTAGTCCCGTGAAGAAGTATGGCTAATAGAATAAGACCCTCTGGAGTACATAAACATGAACTATTCCTGAGGCAGAGGGGTATAAAGCAACCCCACCACTGAGCCCTGGACAGTAGAGACAGTTACTCCAACAAAAGCAGGCTAGAATCTTATTAAAACCCTTAATTTCTGAAGAAACAATGAATGAGCAAGTGTCCCAATACTTTTGTCCATATACTGTATCACAGCCTGCCACCTCCCAGTTAACTTTTCTCGTTTGCTGATGAAATAAGGTTTCAGGCTCTGTCAGACTGGTTTTATTGTGATGAAACAAGATAAATGTGCCTACATCTCAAGGATTATTGTTCAGGTCTTATCTCTAAGTTGACAACATACTCTGGTCCTCAAAGAGGTCAGAGGGCTATGACTCTGTGTTCTCTCACTGACCTTGTTATGTTGTATAGCACTTCAGATAACCTTGTTTACCAGACATTGAGACTCTGGGGACTATGGCCACATCTAAACAGTATAATGGAGCCTCCTTTCCTACATGCTTGCCTTGTTTGGACTGATTTCAGTTAACAGGTTCATTTGCAGGATTTCCCAGTTCTGGCCCTGGTTGATTTCACACTGTCCAGTTTTTGTGCCGTTTATCTACCTGATTTAAATCATTATTTAATGTATTCCCTTTTTTATGTGCTGGATATGGAAGGGGAAAGCATGGGCTCCCCAGCACTGATTTTGGGAGCCACTTATTTGGATCCACATGATTACGAGGGATTACTGTAGGGTAAGCTGACAGGAAATGGCCCTTATGCAATTATTCGGACAGAGCATGTAAAATAAATTCGTTATTAAGAGAAATTGCGCCGTGCTGTGGACAATAAAGGACTTGCAGAAGACAGTTCGTCTGTTTTTTGTTACTGCTTTACTTGACTTTTGTTGTTACTTTTGTTTGTACTTTGTATTTGTAAAATGATCTAATATAATTGTGCCTCAATTTAAAATGGTTGTAATATGATGTAAACTGATCTGTGAAATAATTTGTTAAAAACAAAATCATTTAGATCTGGAGAAATATTTTTTAATGTTTTCTTTTTGTAATTGGTGTTAAGTGGCATTGTGATACAATATAGTTTTTTGCACTTTGTTTTTGAGGTAAGACTGTAGCAGAAGCAGTTCTGTGGCTTTTTAGAGCATCTGTAAGCAAGTAAAGTTGAACGACGTCACACAGACAAACGGAGTGAACAGCGGCTGGTCTCTGGAATGTGATCACATTCGTGATATTCGGCACAAGAGAAGCTCGAGCTGAACGAAGCAGAAATGTTGTCTACGATTGTTCGGAGATTTCTTTCATACACGTCTGCAAAGCCACTCGTTTTCTAACTGGGACTCACTGGAGAACTGGAAAACCGCATCCAGCAGAAGAGTTGTTGACAAGCCTTAATCTGCTATCTACAGACTGCTGAGGGACGAAACGACCTCACGATGTCGATAGATATTTTAAAGTTTCTCGTCCTTGGAATGTTGTCGCTTACGACCAGTTTGATAACGGGTAAGTTACTGAAACCTGAGTGTTGTCTTGTTTGATTTCGGCTACGCAAAAAGACTGCAACGTGGAAGAGATGCAGAAATATCTACCAAGTTACCCGACAAAATGATTAGGGTAGTCTAGAACATATGGAGGTGATTTAACGTGGAAAGTCATCACTATCATCTCAACCCAAATCAAGCAATAAAACTTTTGCTTGAAAAACTGTTTTTTTTTCTGAGAGGCCAAACAGCACTAGTTCAGCGGTCGCTTGCTAGCGGGTACTCTGACGCTGTAAAGCAGTTTAATGAGTAGCTTGCATTAATTCCTAGGACTGTTGTTTTGTAGGGTAATATAAAACCTTACGTTAAACACTTTTAAAACATACAGATGCAACTTTTATCAAAAAACGCTAGCAGTGCAAACATATCAAAGAAATAACCTTTATCATGTTATCATGCAAGGACATTCTAGAGCATTAGCGCTGTGACAGAGAAACCCCAGACACTGTTCATCTGTACCCAAAGAGCTAGCTAACTGTACTGTGGACTGATTTCTCGTTTGTACACAGTTTTGGGGGTGTATGTAATTTTAAAGTATTGCTTTTAGCCACTGCAAAATAAGAACTGCATTTTTAGGACCTTGACTTGTTTTCATATCAACGCAACCTACTCTAACGACGTTCTTGTTGAAGACCTTGTTTTTCTGAAAGCAGAAATGCTAGAGTTAGGTCCTACTAATATGCTGTAAAGGAAAGGTACTTACACTTGGCTAAAATAGTACATTCTTGTTTTTTTATATTCTGTTACTTATCATCACTTAAGGTTCAATTATCCTTCAAAACAAACCCAAAATGTTCAAGAGCTAGTCCAGGTAGTACAGTCTTTGCATAGTGAACGGTAAGTCCATTAGTACTCACTCATACTAGACAAAGCAATGTGCTTCCTCTGATAACACATTTCTGTTGTAGAAGTAAGTTTCCTCTGCTTTGAAGATTATTTAGATGAATCTGTTCTCAGCAGTAAATATGATAAATAGTTTACACTTTAAAATGTATATGAAATAAACTCCAAAACTCTGTGACCTCAGCTGACAGGCTAGTTTTTGGTGGACCTTTGAACACCACCACTACCTCTACCATGATTTCACCTAGGCTAAGCTTGGCCTTCAGTCAACTTAATGACTAAGTTTGGGTTAAGAATAAACAACATTTTTTTCACTTTTCTTAAAACTTTCTCCAGCGAGCAGTCTTGTACACAGCCAAATAGCTGTTATACGCCCTGGTGGTTTACCTCGGGGAGGCCCTCTTCAGTGGGGATCGGAGCCCTTTGTGGTGCCTGGACGAGCCCCCAGTGTGCACCTGTCACAGGAGAAGATCCGTAGACTGCGCTTCAAACCTACTGTGGGCACTATCCGGCTGTCAGAGGGATCTGAGGTCAAATTCAACTGTTCCCTTGACTACCGGGACCTAGGACAGGAGCTGAGCATCCTTTGGTTTAAGGATGGCAGAGAGATCCCTGATGGCATGCTGGCTGAGGTGTACAACCAGGGAACAGTTACCCTTCTATCTACTATCAGGTTAGCAGAAACAAATTTATTTAAAATGATATGTTGACCATAAATACGTTAACTCTATAAAATAAAATCAAAATTAAATGAGGATCATCAGAAGGTAACCTATAATATGCTTATCTAGATCTTATTTTCCATACTTAAGACACAATAAAATACAGTTAAGGCTACCTTCTGATTATTCTTCTACACAGATTATGTTTGTGCAAGAAACATGATACAGCAGAATGGTGCATATATATATAATCTCTCTCCAAACGTTTGCATGGCCCCTCCGTGATTCTGCCTAACTGCCAATTTTAAATGACATTTTAGAGTGAATTGAAGGTGCTTTGCTATTTCTTTTTGCTGTTAGTGTCATTTTCTAAACTAATTAGTCGCAACGAGACAGAATGGTCTAAAGTGTTAATTGAGTTTTTAAAACTGGACGCGTGTCCAAACTTTTAGACATGATCCATTGTGTTTCTTTTTACTTAAAACACACACACAAAACATGCTACTTGGCCAGGGGTTTTCAAACTTTTGGAATTTTTTTTATCCCTCAGTATTAGGAGTGTCCAGCGAACAGATGCTGGTGAATACCGATGCAGACTGAGCGTCAGTAACAAATTGATTGAGTCGAATCCCATCATTGTTGAGGTAGAGGGTGAGTATATCTTAACATTTACACTAGCACAAGTATTCAGATACTAAACGTATACATTTTTTGTCTCAAAAGACTCTCGTTATTGTCTCATTGAGATATGTTCTGGTTGTTTCAATGCAGGTCTGCCAACTTTCACAAAACAGCCAAGTGATGTTAATGTAACACGAAATACTTCTTTCACACTCACCTGTGAAGCAGTAGGCCCTCCAAACCCGGTCATTATTGAGTGGCTTCACAAAGGCCAGAAGATAAACCAAACCAGTCAATCCCCTAGCACCATCACTGTCTTAGGTACGTGCCTCTGTGTTTCATTAAAACATTGGTTACCACTTTCTTCTATAAAAAGTAAAATTAGGCAGTTCACACAAAACTAGAAAGAACTTACTGAAACAGGTACGTGGATCATGTGTATGATGGCAGTCACATGACACGTGATGGGTCACATCCAAACAAACTGTCAGGACACAGTAAGAATTGTAATGTGAATTTAACCTTAGATATTCTGCTGCTCTGGTTCATCAGTGCTTATATGTATGCATCACTTTGATAGTTTGCTAGACCATATGAAAATAAACAGGGAAAAATAAATTACTCTCTGATGACCAGAAGTATTAAAATGAAAGTGAGGATTATATAACCAGAATCTTCTGAGATCTGAAAGAGTGTCAAAAATAGATAGTTACTTGTCTGGGCAAGATCCACAAGATCAAGAATCTAAAACGTTAAGTGAAATTATGCATATTTGCACCTAAAGAGTGTTATTTTGCTCTGGAATTGCCCATTTTATGAAATGGATGACGTAATGGTAGATTTGAATCAGTATTTCAAATACATCTTTAGGAGAAGTGGTATTATTTCCTATTTCTGTTACATAATTATGACTTGCTTCCTTTTCCTTTATGCCTGTTTTTTGGAAAATATTAATTTTCCAGCCCCCCTTGCGTCTTCTGAATTTTTACCATTTAAAAACAAAATGTTTCAAACAGAGTGTGCTGCTAACAGGTTACAGGTTCCCAATTTTCAGTGTTTTACAATTTTTACAATTCCTGTATTGCATTGACCGCACTTGCTTTTGCACTTCTGTTTTGCTTAGCCTGGAGGACTTTTATTACTGTCTCTACTACAACAGCCCCCAATAACAATGCAGGGGATTTAATGCCATTTCCACAAAGCTGGTACTGAATGAACACACTCTGGCTTTGTTGTTCAGCTGTAAGCCTGGAGTTGGACTTGGAAATGTTCAAAATGTCAGTGGAAGGCACTGGCAGTGTATTGTGTTTCTCAGTCAGTACAATTACAGTAACGGTTACTGCTTGCCTTTTTGAGAGACGTTTTTACTTTGGTATCAAAACATGCATGCTGACACAGTGTGTGCTGACTATGCTTGTGTTAATCCCCTCAAAATAAAGCACTTAAGATACAACCAGTTAATTTGCTTCAAGCCCAGAGCGGAGATGTTGCGCAAGCAGGACCTGAGGAGTTAAAGGTCACATTTTTGCTTTGTTTCACCATGTGTGCCAGAGAAACAGAGCGAGTGGGGGGAAGGGGACAAAGAGAGTGAGGGGGGGAGGGTGCAAGAGAGTGAGGGAGAAACAGATTAGCCACACAAAAGAGCTCATTGAAATCGTGGCCACTGAGAGGCTGGAGAAGGTTGAGGCACTGCTCAGTAGATAGCAGGCCATGCTCCATACACCGAGTAAAGGAAACTCAAGGCATAGTTCTGCAATGCTCAGGGCACAGCATGCCACAGCAATTAGAGGCTTACCTAATTATAATAGTGAGAGCCACCTAAAGTCCAAGGTAAATATGAAAGGAGAACATAAGTGGTGGGGGTTGGTATCTTCTTAACTTCTTAACCTAAATGCAATCTAATCAAAATCAAATTAAAACTGACTAGTCAAAAAAGGCTGTATCAAAATGTATTCTACATGACAGTTGTAGTAAATTTCTAAAAAATCAGTACATCAATTTTACATCCACAAAAGCGGCGATTATTATAATGTAGGGTATGTTTAGGGTAAATGTTAAGAAATATTTGTCCAAAGTAGATAAGTAGATTAATAGTAGATAGATTGCAATATATTTCCCTGCACTGGTTTGTGCCCCACTCTCTACTTATCCAGGGCTCGGATCAGGAACCAATATTTTGTGGCATCACTCCAAACCCCTATGCTTGACCCTTGGCAAGATGTTTTTGTAATAAAATGCAGTTCCCTGTCATGGCGTGCTAGGCCAGACACCGAGGGATGAACACTTGCAGAGATGGGTCCAATGCAAGTAATTTATTAACACTAACTTAAAAACGTACAAAGGGGCAAAACAAAGCAAATGAAGCAGCAGCTAATGGGCATAAATGTGAAAACAACACAAAGTAGACAAACCAGAGGGCGAAAACAAACACCTGAGACTGGGGGTTTAGGTGAGGAACCAGCCGCAGAACCAAAAACTACTAGGCCGACCAAACCTGACACTGCAGCGTGGAAGTGGGTCGCTGGAGCGAGAGTCGTGGATCTATCTTGGTAGCGAGTGAGAGCGGTTCTCTGAATACGTGAATGGCCAGGTGGCCTGCTCAAGAACGTGGACGAAGAGCCGAAGCTGGCCTAAACACACCGTGAGCCAGTACAAAATAGAAGTCCTTATGTGAGCTTGTGGCCGGCGGCTCGGAACCGCCCTGGGTTAGGGCGCAATACTGAGGGGCTGACATTACCTTTTTTTCCAAACAGATTTAGACTTTCATGTACTATTAATATGCAATGTACTTTAAAGGTATCAGGGAATACCTGAAACAAATAGGCTGTTTGAGATTAGTGTATAATTTTGTTTGTAGCATTGAAGGCCCTCTCTAACTGGAACAGGTCGTATGCAGAACTGGTTAAAATGGAGGTTGTCAGTTGCAGTGTGCACATACTTCCTAGCAGCTGAGCTAAGCTCTAGATCTCTTCTACTTCTGACTCCTTATTGAGTTTTCAAGTTCTGTCTCTTCTTGGCCACTTTTGTTTTTAAAATAGCTCCACTACTTCCTTTTAGGTCTTGGCTGAAAGCAGGCCTGGGGTCTTGGGTCTTGTCTGACTGCTCAGCAGTTAGAGTGCCGGGCTATCGATAACAGGGTTGTGGGTTCGATTCCCAGGCTTGGCAAGCTGCCACTGTTGGGCCCTTGAGCAAGGCCCTTTACCCTCTCTGCTCCCCGGGCGCTGGAGTTGGCTGCCCACCGCTCTGGGTGTGTGTGTACTTACTGCCCCTAGTTTGTGTGTGTGTGTGTGTGTGTGTGTGTGTGTGTGTGTGTGTGCAAATTTAAATATAATTCTTTGCTTTATTTGCTTTAGGCTTGTCTGATCTGACTCAAACTTGAGAGTTTTTTGTACAAATCAATTGAGTGTTAGAAGTGTTAGAAAATGCATTGAAGTTGTTCACGGCAATCAGCAGTATGACAGAGTCTTACATTTTCAACCAAGTCTCTCTCTGGGCACTTTATTAGTTCACTTGACATGACAAAGGCTAAAAGTAAATATGCTACTAACACTAGCACCCTCAAATGAGAAAATGAGCATGGGTGGATGATCACGGCAATATTTTTGATAACTGGAAAGGTGAATTCATATTCCCCTGTGTGGAACATAAACGGTTTATGTCACCTAAATGGGCATCTTATTTGAGCATTCAGACATTTTGATGTTCCAGCCCATGTAAACAATCAAACAGCTTCCTGTCAACTCCACCAGGGAAAGCAATGTGCCCATTGTGACGGCATTTCCGAGCATGCAGAGTGGGGGGGGGGGAAGAAAAGAAAATAAACTGGCACAAAAGGGATATTATAGAGATGCCGTCACAGCTTTTGGCAGACTTCTGTCAGAGTGGACCGTGTTGGGTTGAAGGGAGATCACTGAAAGACTGGTACTGTGTGGCATTCTGGAACTGGTAATTGCATAGCCTCCCAGTAGTGCCCACTGGAAACAAAGGCTCTGGCTTTCATTGTTCCATCCATAAGTGATACGAAGGAATATTTAAGCTTTAAAAGCATATGGACACAGTGTACAAGACATAAGTGGCTTATATATATTATTTTTTTGTGTGTGTGTTCATTTTAATTGTTTCCACAAATTCTCACGTGGTCAAGTTTATTGTAAAGCTTATTTGACTCCCCACTGTCACTTTTTAATATTAGTAGTATAACAATAGTAGTTATGTTTACAGTAGGCACTAATTTAATAACTATGTTGGTAATGGCCTGATGACAGCAGAACATGCTGCTTGGGTAAATGAAATGAAATAAAAATTAAAATGAACAAGAAATTAATTCTGAAACAAATCAAGGATGTGGCTGTGTATTTCTTTTTGTAATAATACAAATCTAGAACTGCATGTTTATTGCTTGTCATTCTTTTTACTGGTAATAACACAGCATTTGGTATCACAACACAGGATAGGATGACCAAAACCAGAAAATAATAAGAAAATTGCCTATTGACCATTTCTTCAGGTATAGATGCACCCACCCAGTACAGTTGTGAAGCTCACAATGCTAGAGGTGTCACAGTGTCAAAAGAAGCTCACATCAACATTAAAGGTATGGAATTCACCTGCATTTAAACAAAACAAGAGGTAACCATGAATAGAGATTCCATTTGGTTTCACAAGGTTGTGAAAGCCTCAGAAAGTTTCATGTTGTGTGTTATTGTTTTAGACTTTCCTGCCAAGGTGTCAGAGGTTGCTGTGATCAAGCGTGAAGCAAACAAACTTGTCTTAAGCTGGACTCCTGGACATGATGGCTATTCACCTCTCACTACCTGCTACATAACAGTAAATTAATACTATTTGTGTAAGGCCATTAATATCCCTATTTTAAGAGAAGAGACGTGGGAATGGTTAAAGGTTGTACAAAAGTTGTACAAAAAAAAAAAAGAAAAAAATAAATCTAGCTCAAGATGATGAGGAAGTCTTGTGTGTGTTTCAGGTGAGAGAGCTTGGCAGAGAGTTGGGCAGCCCCACTGGAGTGCACAGTGTGCCTGTTCCTCCATTTTTGTATGAGATCACTGGCCTGAAGGCCATGACCTGGTATAACATGAGTGTTTCCTGCACCAATGAAATTGGTCGCTCGCCACCCAGTGCCTGGGTCCAGAGCAACACTACTGAGGGAGGTGAGTGTGGCTGGGGTTAAGGGTCTGATAGAATTAAACAGTGTTTTTTTTTTTTTTTTTTTTTATTGGGGGGGGGGGGGGGTTGGGTGTCTTTTCTGATTGACAGGTGGACTTAATAAATGGATCAGGTAATAGGTAATGGTGTAAAACTGATTTTACAGCATTAGTTTTGAGGTGAAATTCAGTTTAGCATTTCTTGGTTAGAACAGATATTGTACAATTTACAATAGTTTTATTTCTTCTGCAATGTCACAACCTCAAGCAGAATTTTTGTAATCTATGTAAAGCACTGGTGCTCGTTTTATTTCATATAAGGAGAACAATAGTAGTCTATGATTCAGCAGACTTAATGCTAGTCAATAAGAGGACAAAGTTGATGAGGAAATTACGCAAGGGTGATTCCTCCGTTAGTTATGAAGTTACTTCCTCCGTATCGCCATTTTTTCCCTGAAAAGCCCTATGGGAATAGGAGTGGTGCCAAAGAGGAAACATGATTTTCCTCTCGGGCGTGTCCAGCAAACATTTCCTCTATATTCCTAAAGGAACAGAACCAATATATTTTCAGCATTTGTAAGCTATTATATAATTTAATGCCACATGTGTGAAGAAGCATATTGTCACTGTCAGACAAAAACCTTGCATTTACTAAATGGCAGCGTTTCAGGAGAAGGGAAAAGTTTTGTTTGATAGAAGGCGCTGTTTTGGAGCATTGTTATTGGTCCATTCATCATGAAATGTTGATTCCCATAATGTCAAAAAGTGGAAAACAATATTGGCAATACAAGGTTTTTGCATGACAGTGAAGATGTATTTTATTTGTATTACACAAATGGTTTTGAGATTTAAGGTCAAATCAAATACAGCTTTAATTTCCTGGCTGATGTCTTGAGATGTTGCTTTTTTGTTTTTCCCTCATGATGCCATCTATTTTGTGCACCAGGCCCTCCTGCAGCAAAACACCCCCACAACATGATTCCGCCAACCCTGTACTTGACCGTTGGGGTGGTTGGGGTGGCCTACCAGAATGCAGCGTCACGGGTTTTTAAATTTATGTCTCTCCTCTACTGCATTCTCTTCAGTGGCTTCCTGTAGCTGCCTGCATCAGATTCAAAACCTTGACGCTGGCCTACAAAGCCAAAAATGGACCAGTCCCTCCGTACATGATGGAAATGGTCAAAAGCCGATCCTCACCAGCCTTTCGAGCTTCGAGTATGGCTCTGCTTGACGCGCCATTCTTTAAAATCCACGAAAGACAAGCGTCCAGACTTTTTTCTGTCCTGGTACCAAAGTGGTAGAATGAACTTGTCCAAACGACAGAGTCGCTTGCTGTCTTCAAGCGCAGACTGAAGACCCACCTCTTCAGAGAATACTTGGGCGAATAGTAGAGTGGTCACCTTATTGACTTGTGTTTAGTAGTGTCTAAACTTGGAGGTATCTTTGAATTATTAGCCTATTGAAACTAGCTGAGGGTATCCTTGGGTAAATGGCAAAGCACTTTTGTAAGTCGCTTTGGATAAGAGCGTCTGCTAAATGCCTTAAATGTAAATGTGTCTTTTTCCTCAAAATGCACCAATGGTCATTGTGGCCCAACAGTTTCATTTTAGTTTAATCAGATTTCAGGACACGTTTCCAAGAATTAAGGTCTGAATTGACTGAGTTGCACTTAACATTAATTAATGTTTTTCTTTTTCAATATTCTTAGCACCTTCAGTGGCCCCACAAAACGTGAGTGTTCATGTAAATGAATCCATGCTTGTGATACGATGGAAGGCCCCTCCTGCAGACAAGGTGAATGGAATTCTACAGGGATATGATGTCATCATCAATGATGGGAAACACACAAATAAGGTTATTTGAATTTACTCTCTGTTTTAATAATTTGATCAGAGATAATATAGAGAGAGATAATAATGCAAGTGCATGGTCATGTCAGTTAGTAAGTTCTGATATTACATTTTAACTTAATTTCATTTTGTTATTACTGAGGAAGTTACTGAAGGCCACGAATGCTGCAACCACTAAACACATCTTGAATCACTTGAATGATAACCTTTAGAGGTTTAACTATTTTAGATGGCTTTTTATGCAGCTCCACTAAACCAAAACCTCTTTTGCTTGTTTTTTGTCTGCTTGCATCTTACCTTTTCTTTTTCCACTTTTCACACACTTTTCTTTACAAATTTGAACCACATATTTTGTTTTATTGAGAAGAAAAAACTGTAGCATATGTAGCTGATCAAACATAAAACAATATTTTCAGCAAATCCTAAGGACCTGTTACTTTGTCTTCCATAACATAAAAATACAACATTTATATCATCAGTATGAACTGTGCTACAATTGTGACACCTTACAGAGACATTTTTCACCTTGTTCTTTGCAGAAGACCTCTAAGTTCTAAATTATTAGGGTCTGACTGTTAAGAGACTTTACGTAGTTAATGTTTTGTATGTTATGGGTTCCATGGTGGATTTTAGGTATTTTTGAAATATTCTCCTGTTGTAAAAGCCATTGTCTTTTAGCTTCATGGATTAACATTTGCATCCAGAATTAACTAGTATTTTGTAGAATACATTCTTCCCTCTATGTGTTCCCAGCATACAAGCAGTTCTCTCCAAAAAAATGCCCTCCTCTTCCAGATCTCATCTTGACCTGCACAGTTCCCCTAAACTGCCATTTCTTAATAACATTTTACACTGGGGAAACCACAAGCTGAAACCTCCCTGACCTTGTGGCCATTGATTACTTTTTTTTTAAGGATCATTAGGCATACTTTTGTTGTATGGTGTATAGTACAAGCTACAAAGAGTCAGAGAATTTGAAAGTTTAAAATTTCATTCAGCTGACAGTTCCTGACATGCCTTAGGCCTGATTTGCTAATCAAGGTCTAAGACCTTGTTGAAAAAATGAACAGGTTTGCAAAAGATTGTATATAATTTGCAACAAAGTAATATAAATTCTTCTGTGTTCTTTAGTCTGATTAACCAATGACCGGATCTAACAGACAGGTGCCTTTATACCACAGTCCCTTGAAACACATTCACTGAACTCTGATGATCCCCATTTCACTAACCGTGAGAACACTTGCACCAGTTGCCTAGACTCCTGTTTAATTACTGCAGTCAAGAGGGTGCATATTTATGTAATCACTTATTAAATTAGACATTAAATTATATAATTGATTCCATTGACATTACTTGTAAAACTGTTGAAATAGCACTTCTAACAGCAAGCGTTGTTGCAAAGCAGCTTTACAGAGACTCAGTCCCCTTAGTGAGCAAGCCAGCTGCATCAGTGGCAAGGAACTGCACTCAGAACAAGAAGAAGAAACCTTAAGGTGAACCAAGATTAAAAAATGTATCCTCCTCTGGTTGACACAGTGTAGCAAAATCAAGAATACATTGAAAGCATAAAGACATAGCTAATGGATACATTGTAATGATTAATATAGAAATAGAAGTAAGCCTAATATTACAGAGAAGTACTTAGATTTAATCACTAAAAATAAGAGAATAATGTTAAAATGAAGATAAATTAAATTTGAAGGGATGGGTAGAGCATGCTTGTGGGGTTGGCCAGAGGGTGAAAGGCACATGCAGGACAGAACAGATCTGACTATGTGGAAAACCTTTCCTGAAGTATAATAGAATTGCTTGTAGTGCAATGCACATTTGTCATGTTGACATAGCATTTTAATATTGTGTTGTACAAATGCTCTTTTTTTTTTACTTGAATATAGATAAATAACAGGCCTTTGTCAAACGTTTCCTCACTTTTAATCAAGGGTAGTCCAAGACTGTAGCACTAGTCTTTCCATTTTACTAAATGTCTCTTAGCCACATGTATGATGGGTGAGACATGTAACTAATTGATGTTTTAAAGTTTTCACATTGTGCTTAGTGATGTAAGGCTTGGATGCAGCTGCTCGGCCATGGGAACCCATTCCATGAAGCTCTCTATGCACTGTTCTTGAGCTAATCTGAGAGCCACATGAAGTTTGGAGGTCTGTAGCGACTCTGCAAAAAAATTGGCGACCTCTGCGCACAATGCTCCTCAGCATCAGCTGACCGCGCTCTGTCATTTTACGTGGCCTACCACTTCGTGGTTGAGTTGCTGTCATTTCCAATTTCTTTCACTTTGTTATAATACCATTGACAGTTGACTGTGGAATATGTAGTAGCGAGGACATTTCAAGACCTGTTGCACAGGTGGCATCCTATCATGATATCACGCTGGAATTAGCTGAGCTCCTGAGAACGACCCAGTCTTTCACAAATGTTTGTAGAAGCAGTCTGCATACCTAGGTGCTTGGTTTTATACACCTGTGGCCATATAATTGATTGGAACTACTGGATACCATGATTGTAAGTGAAGTGTGTAAGTGTGTGAAGTGTGTAAGTGAATACTTATATATATATTAGATATATGCATATGCAGGAATTGATAATTTTACTACTGTGGTCCCCCTACAGTTGCAGAGTTTAATACACATTTACATCTCTAGTGTAAATAATGCTTCAAGCCCTCCCTTGTGGTGGACATTCATTTGTTGACAAACTGAAAAATACAGAACCAGCATTAGAAAAAAAAAAATCATGTCGGCTAGAGTATGAATACAGGTTTGTGCACAAATATGAGTAGGTTATTCAGTGTTGCACAGTTTATGTGAGCGGCTTTGTAAAAGCTCCACCAAATATAAATAGTACAGTAACAGTGCCATCAAAATGACTTTCATAGCTGTTATTTTAAGATAAAATTATTACAAAATCTTGGTTTAACTGATAGTGACCATAGCAATTTGTGTATTGACTGCTGTTTATTTTGCTTTCTATTTAATGTTTTTAGTTTCACATTGATGGCAGGTTTGGCCTACTATTTTCTGCTTTTAAGGTAAATGTGGACTAACCTAGTGTTTCATAGGAAGTGATTCTGTATAGTATTAAACTGAAACCTTCTGATAACTATCATTTCCTTAGTGGCAAGTACTGTGTTTTAACAGGGAAAGACTAGATAGGATTTCCAGTCACCTAGATGTTTTACAATAAATTGAATTCTTGATTTTTTTTCTTTTTTTTTTTTTCTCAATGACTGGTTAGTATAAATTTACTGTCAAACCTTTTGTTTACATTTGTAGTGAATGACTCCACTTATTTCTTCTATTCAGCTAAAGAGCACAATTATATCATTTACAGACTTTCCTTAAGGAGTTCAAGCAGAATGTCCTTGAGGCTAAGAAAAATCCATTCATCGATTATGGTGGTGTTTTAATCTGTGTAGAGATCACTCATTGAGTTATTGGTCTTCAGAGAACACTGCAGCTTGGAGTATTGCTGAAATATGTAGCTTTAAAACGAACCAGCTTGATCTTGTGCCAAGAAAAATAATATTGTGGTTTATTAAAACAAACACTTTGTAACCTGCAAACATAGGGGAGTCCAGCTAATATGTAATTGTGTGAACAGTTTTGTTAATGTCAGTGAGTTATGGTTCTACGTTGTTATTAAGGCATCAAGCAGGTTTATTCCATCAGAGTTCTGGGTTTAATGGCCCTGTTTTGGTTCATGCCGGATTTCTTTTCAGTGAAGATACAAACAGTTTTTGAGGTTTGTGGGATGTCCGTTAAATGTACTGAGTTCTCATTATTTAACTGAGCTAAGGAAAATACAGTTTGCCATTGTAGGACCCCTTAGAAAAAAATCACAGTTCCCAGTTTTATATTACAGACTCCACTGTCAGTGCCATTATGCAATATTCAGACTACACTGTGTGGTCTAGAAACTCATTTGACTCATGGACATGTGAGTGACTTGGATTCATAACCTTCCTCTGGTACAATAGCACACTTCCTATTTTTGTGTAAGGGGTCGGAAACTGACAGTGTGAAAAGTGTTTTTGTCTGACTGCTGTGACTCATCATTGACTGAATACATTTTGTCACTGTGAGATTTTAAACCAAGTGTTACTTGTTTTGTACAAATGTGAGTCAGCTACAAGTCTGTGGCAGGACAGCAGTAACTGGAAGTGTGTGTAATTGCAGCTGGTCTTCCTTGGACACCTGTTGCTCAGCCTCACTTTATTTATTTATTTTTTTAATCAACTGCTGGCCACTTGTTTAACAGCGAATGATCTTTTAGTAACTTGAGGACTTTTTTTCCCTTTTCTTTTTTTAATTAAGGGTCAGTTGGTAACAATGGCTCATCTTGTGCAGTACAGTGCTGAGCTTTTTAAGGCTGTTGCACAGCTGTTGTTGCTATGTGTCCTAAGTATCTCAATTATTACTTTTATACATACATTTAGTGTATTTAGTAAGAGTTTCTAGTTTATTGGTTATTACAATTTTTCCACCGATCACTCACTATGCACTTTATTAAGAACACATGTATACCTACTCATTCATGCAATTCACTAATCAGCCCATATTGTGTTAAATTCGGGCAGATACAAGCCAGTAGCTTTATTTAATGTTCACATAATGTTACATCCACCATTAGTATGGGGAGAAAAACATCATTTTATTGATCTGAGAATGGCATGATTCATAATTCTGAATGGGCTGTTTTTGATAATTTTTTCAGAGGTGTCCACTTGCCAAATATCTTGATATCCACTCTCTTTACATTGATTAACAAGGTTGTGTGAAGCTGATTAAATTTGCAGAAACAAATGGGCAACAGCCAGTAATTGTAAACCAGAGTGTTTTATTATTTTTTGGTCCTTGAATGTCATAGGGTTAATGTTTCAGCATTGTACTGTCAGCAGGTTTCTGGCGGAGAGGGAACAACAATGCAGATGTTACTGTCAGCCTTGCGCAAACTTGAGAAGTCATGTCCATCACATGCTCTCTGTTAGCCGTAACCTTCTCCCCAAGCCCTGCTTTTCTTCCAACATTTTTGGAAAGTCTCTCTTCCTCTTTTGTCAGGTTCATCATGTTTTGTTTCTGCACTGCTACTATTATCAGCATATCAGTTTTTTTCTCTCTTCCCTAATTGTACACATTAACTTTTTGACCCCAAAGGATGAACTTATTTTTTTCAGACTGTTAGAAATTAAGGTTGAATATTAGAACCTATACATGCACTTCTGAATTTGTTTTCTTGTTTTGTTTTTTTGTTAGATATCTTGTTTGCTTATGATTCAAAACCTTGCCAATTGTCTTTTACCACCCCTTTGTAAACACCCCATATTTCTCTGAAGAAGTGAAGAAAGCATGTAATCTGATTTGCTTTTTGGCATTTTTTTATATTCTTCTTAAGATTCGCAGTATCTCAACAGAGGCAGCAGTGTCCATGCAGGTGTTTAACACCACATACAGTGTGGAGGTAACTGCATGCACACAGGCTGGCTGTGGAATCAAAAGCTCTCGATACTGGTTCTTTGTCCCAGAGATTGGTGAGTATATTTCAGTGTCACAAATAACTGAGATAAGACTAGAGCAAAAGTGACCCTATATTCAACATTTTACAACATGGAGGGGCAAACTGCAGGGGCCAAAAATGTTCCCTAAGTAATCAGTAGAAAATCAGTATAATAAATCGTTGTGATTGACACAATGACGCCATAAAATATACTGCTACATTATATTAGAAACTGCTGCAAACAGAGTTATAATTCTAGCATTATACCCCCCCCCCCCCCCCAACCAATTATTCATCTTTCCAAAAAAGAAAAAGGACATTGACACAGAAAGGGAAAAAAAAAACAAGCTACTATCTTTCAAAATTGAAACGCTAAAGATTATGATAAATCTTTCTAATATTTTAGAGTAATTACTTTATTTCCATCTTTTCATTTTAAAATAACACAAAAGGGCCTGAAGTAAAAGTTTGGGCATCCCTCAGGTCAGTGCTTAGTAACACCCCCTTTGTAAGGCAAGTGTCACACCTTTTAATTTTTTTTTTTAGGCAGCTAAGAGTTTTTAAAATCTTGTTTGTGGGGTCTTTCACCTATTTGTCCTAGCAAAAGGCTTCTAGTTGTGAGGTGTTTTTGGTCCGTCTTGCATGCACTGCTCTTCTGAGATTTTTCGATGATGTTTGGGTTGGTGGACTGTGAGGGTCATGGCAAAACCTTCAGCTTGCAACTCTTTGTCTATTGTGCATTTTGCGTTCTGTTTAGAAACATTGTCCTTTTTAGGCCATACCCTTTTTATCTTCAGCCTTTTTCAGGACATGCTTCCAAAATTCCATTTGAATTCTTTAGATATTCATTTGAAAGTCTTCTTATTGCCTTCTCCTGCTTTTCTAGGCAGATACGTAGCCCACTGATACTGTTGACACAAGCTAATTAAGATTTGAGAATTTCTTGGGGTACCCAAACATTTGCCTCTTTCCTTTTTTCATTTTTGTCGTACAAAACAAGCCTAATACACTAATTGTGCCTGAAATGTTTGAAATAATAAATAATGTTTCCCTTTAACTTGGAGCTAAGTTTATTGTAACTCTTTATGTATGTTCACCTAGATCACATTTAAAATCAAGTCAGAAATTATTTGTAATTAACAACTTGGAATAAACAACTTGGAAGACTTAACCTCAACATAATGCTACTTAAACATAACGCACTGTATGGTTTAAAGATGTGAGTACCACAGAAATAAAATCATAGCAGTTTTATAGACAAAGAAGTTATACCCATATTCATTTTGTACAGTGAAGGTTTTGTCTGGATGACTTCCAGATTAAGCAGCTAGTTGACTGTGGATGAATTATAATTGCATTAACTTTCTGAATTCTTTTTCAGCTGGTAAAGTTCAGCTAATCGACGAAGCACTATAAATAATGGTGTGTAATATATAATAATCAGAGCAGAGGAAAGATTACTTGGATTGTGCACAGTTGCTCTCTTGTGCAGTGCTATGTGGTTAGTAAATATGTAAATGTAAGATTTTAAGATATCAGTTTTGCATGGGTTAGTAATTAACGCAGGCCCTGGCCAAGTAGTGTTTTGTGCCAAATATTGATACAGTTGTATGTGAAAAATTGGGCACCCACATTGTGTCACTGTATTTTTTTCAAGAGACACCAGTTAAAGTTGTTTGTTGTTTTTTGTTGTTGTTTTTTTTTTAGAGTTACCTTTGTCCCCATCTTCTAGTCCAGACACATATGGCTCAGACTCTGTGTACATTGTGTTAGGAGTGGTTTGTGGCTTCTGTCTGCTGCTCCTTGTGATGTTTGGGGCCATATGCCTGCGTAGCCGGATCCTTGAGAGTCGACTAGGGTGAGTTTGGCAAATGTCTTCCTCTTTTACTCTGTTGCAGAATCTTTTTTTACAGTGGTCTAAATAAATGGTTATGGCAATTGGTCATTTGTATGGTAATAATGGTCATTTGTAACTGGTTAATAGTACATTTAACTAATGTGATACACACTTGTGTAAGTTGTAAGATAATGACATTTGGCCTAAAGGCCATTTAAAATGCCCATTGGAGAAAAAAAAAATTAATATGGTGTGTGAACAAGCTATTTACTCACTAAAGACCATAGGTTGGACATATACAACATGTAAGTTATAAAATATGTAACAAATAAACTAATGCATAAAACACTTAATACTTACTACCTTCCCAGTTCTTTTAGTTCTTTAGTATGTTCCCCTCACATTTAAATAATTAGATCATCTAGCTAATTTTAATAAAAGACAAAGCCAACATTAGTAAGTGCACAATACAGCTTTTAAATGACCATTTTATTTGTTGGAGCTGTATTTAGCATCACCCTTGTGAAAAAGAAATTGTCCCCTTAAGTAATAAATCAAACAGTTACCAAATTCAATTGGATTAAATTTTACAAACCATGATTACTTCCAGACTTGTTGAATCTAAACATAATTTAAATAGAACCTGTCAGAGCCACAAATTTTTTACAAATGGAGAAAGGTTGGAACCCATAGGGAACCTTCCCAGGACCTTCCCCAAACAAAAAAAAAGTTCAATTTCACCATCATGGACCTTTCCATGAGGTCACAAATGAACCCAGGTGAACACTTAAAGAACTGGGCATCACTTGTTTCAGTTAAGATCAATGTAAATGTTGTCACAATAAGAACGCTAGTTATAAAATACATTTGTGGGAGAGTTGCAAGGCTCAAACTTCTGCTAACCAAAAAGAACACAAAGACTTGTCCAGCATTTGCCAAAAGACATTTAGATGGCTTTAGAAGACATGAATCCTGTTACACCTACCATAAACGAACGCTGCATTCCACCATAAGAACATCATCCCTGTAGTTAAACATGGTGGTGGTAGTGTGATGGTCTGGGGCTGCTTTGCTTTAACAGGACCTAGATGACTTGTTCTCTATCAGAAAAAGGAGAATGTCCACCCATCAGTTTGTGACTTAAAGTTGAAGCATGTTTGGGTTATTCAGCAGGACAAAAGCAAACAAATGCATAGCTAATCCTCAAAAGAAACAAATGGAAGATTTTGAAGTGGCTAAGTCAAAGCCCTTGAAACTCATTGATGGACAGTTTATGCTCAAAAGCCCTCCAACATGAAAACAATTCTGCAAATATTAGTGGGCCAAACAGTGGCACAGCCAGTTAACAGATTTAGGGGAGTAATTACTTATTCACATGGGTGACAAGTGATAAGTTTTAAATAAATCTTTGATATGTTAGCTTTTTTTTTTTAGGGGCAGTGGTGGCTCAGCGGTAAGAGCGCCGGGTTATCGATAACAGGGTTGTGGGTTCGATTCCCGGGCTGCCACTGTTGGGCCCTTGAGCCAAGGCCCTTTACCCTCTCTGCTCCCCGGGCGCTGGAGTTGGCTGCCCACCGCTCTGGGTGTGTGTGTGTACTCACTGCCCCTAACACGTGTGTGTGTGTGAGTGTGTGTTCACTACCAGATGGGTTAAATGCGGAGGACACATTTCACTGTACAGTGTACAGTGACAAATACGTGCACCTTAATGTTACAAATACATAATGCAATAATAGATTAATAGTGGAATTCAGTTTTAGTTCCACTATAGAAATGGACATTCAGACATCCAGTATAGGTTTATCTAAGAACAACCTTCTGAAACACCTAATCATAAAAAGTAAAAAATATAGTATGTTTATTTTCAAGGTTTAAAATGTCCACAGCACAAAAATGGTCTTGATTATGTTGGGGTGAGGGGGAATTGAGTGGAGGTTACTGAGGAAATTGCAGTTTGGAAGTTACTCCCAGATGCACTGTCAATAAAGGCTCTTTTCCTATTTAAAAGCTCCAGAGGGGGGCAACGCTGATTTAAGAGTTCTGTTACCTCCAGCTGTGTGTTAGAAATGTAGCCTATAAAAACACCCCCCCCTTTTTTGGCAGCCATTATGGAGCCTCTGACTTACTCCCACAATTAATAATAACGATTAAGAATGTGACTTCTAAGCCCATGCAAGCATTAGTTTTTCCCTTTGTTACCTATAGAATTTAGCATTGTGTTTAAATAATATCTGCTGTCTCAGTGTGTTTTTTTTATTCTGGCATTCATCTATCCCTGTGTATCTCATGGGTGTGTAACTGGCTCCCCCTACAGGTGGTTGCTTGGAACTGGAGAAAAACTTCCAACCATTGTTGAGTACACACCTCAGAGGTCCTACAATCGAACGGCCATCGAAATGACACGTAGGTCAAACGGTATACATTTTTTGAGTACTTCAACTTCCTGAGCAGCTAGTAATAAAGTTGCTCTTTATTTGTTCTACATAGTTTGATGCAATGATGTAAACCACAGGCAAAGTGACAGTTGTAACAGCCTCCACTTTAAATGAAGCTAATTTGCCAGTTCCTTCTGATATAAATATGTCTGATGACATATTGACCTCAACATATATGCTCTTCCCCACATAGTTGCAAGTTTGGGGATCAGTGAAGATCTTCAGGCCAAACTTCAAGATGTGATGATCATGAGAAACCTGCTTGCCATTGGAAAAGTCCTTGGAGAAGGTCAGAATAAAAATACATTTGATTTTAATAGAATGATTCAACTCAAATTTAAGGTGAAAAGCATAGCAGGACGCATTACCCCACGGTATCTTTTCGAAAGATGTTCCAGTAAAAAATAAATAAATAAATTATAGAATCTTTTTACAGGGGAGTTTGGCTCGGTAATGGAGGGCCACTTGAAGCAGCCTGATGGAACCTCTGAAAAAGTTGCTGTGAAGACCATGAAATGTAAGGCCAAATAAAGCATAGTTTGTTTGGTTATGTTAACATCCCTTTTGTACATTTAAAATTAAATTATGCATTTAACATTGAGCTGTTTTGTAGCACTATTATCACTTTTGTGTTTGTGTTTTCTTTAAAAAAAAATATTTTTTTTTAGTGGATAATTTTTCTCAGAGGGAGATAGAAGAGTTTCTGAATGAGGCTGCCTGCATGAAGGACTTTAACAACCCTAATGTTATCAGATTATTAGGTAAGACATTCACAGTAGTTCAGAGGAAGATTTAACAGTTCTCTAAGGTCACTGAGAAAACTTAAATTCAATAACATGTCAAGAAATCATTTTAAAGTAGTAGATTTCTGGCCCCTATCGGCTTTCATTCATTATTATCAGTGTTAGCATATCGGGGTAAAGTAAGCCTTTAATATGGGTATTACTGTACCTAACTGTTTGTTTGTTGTCAAATTTCCACAGTGTGCTTCTCATGGGCTGTAAGTTTATCATCTTATTATATTTTTGATTCATTCAAATAGGGGTTTGTTTAGAAGTAGGCTCGGGGCACTTCCCCAAGCCAATGGTCATTCTTCCATTTATGAAATATGGAGATCTCCATAGCTTTCTTCTTCGTTCCCGGATTGGAGAAAATCCTCTGGTAAGCTGCTCATTTTTATTTTTTAATTTTTTTTGGACAATGTTTGACTAAAGTTCCACTATTTTATTTTTTACAATGTATCATTTCTAACATGGAACACATTTCTCTCCCATGTGTGTAATATGATTGGTCTCTCTCAGTATCTACCAACACAGACTCTGCTGAGGTTTATGATTGATATTGCATTGGGAATGGAATACCTCAGCAGCAGAAACTTCCTACATCGAGATCTTGCAGCACGCAATTGCATGTATGTCTTTTTCTGTTCTCCTGTTACTGCATTGTATACATTTGTAATTAAGTTAAGATCTGTATTCATATCGATAAGAATAGTTGATAGTCTGGGATTCTAGTTTAAGTCTAAGATTATAGTTTAAGTTCATTCATTCTTTACTAAGCAGCTGTCATGATTTATATATTTTGACCACTTTGACTACAATATTGTGCATCTAATATTCAATCCAATATTATGAGAAGCCGCCACTGCATGAAGTTCACAACATGAAGTTGAATTACAAATGCACCCACTTCCTGTTACTGATCGTGATTAACTACAACTGATACTCAGTACAATAGGGAAAGTCCAAGAAACTCAGTGCAGATCCTACAAGGATAATTCTAGATTTACACTAGTCTGGAAGTCTGTAAAAGTCGTTTCTAAACAACTGCAGATTCCAAGATTATTGGTTTAAACATGTGTGTTTGGGAGTTATTGTGAGGCATTTCCACGATATTGAAGAAGACCCAAACTATCACACTCTGCTCAAAGGAAATTGGTTTGGCTGTTCAGGAACAACCAAAAACCAATGCACAAAGGGCTGAAAAAGTGAATAGAAAAGTGAAGAAGGAGGACTAACTCTGAAGTCTTAAGCATAACTGCAAACCATCAGCTTGATGGTTGACATTTTGCTTTCCCAACGTTCTAACCTCATAATGTACATGAACTGTGCTTAAAAGTCTGGCCTGTGGCAGGTAACCAACAATTGAGAACAATCTAACAAACCACTTGAGGTCCAATGTTGCCATTATATTCATGTCCATGATGAATGTATTTACGTTTTACAATGCCAGTTTACATTTTTTTCTTCTTTTTTCACCAGGTTGCGTGATGATATGAGTGTGTGTGTGGCAGACTTTGGCTTGTCAAAGAAGATTTATAGTGGAGATTATTACAGACAGGGCAGGATCGCAAAGATGCCTGTGAAATGGATTGCTGTGGAGAGTCTGGCAGACAGAGTCTTCACTGTGAAAAGTGATGTGGTAAGAAGTGGACACAGTCAAACGAGGTGGTGGTGTATTTCTACCAGAACATTCTGCAAAAGAATGTCTCCTGAAGCTCTGACGCCTAAGCACAGTTAGGTTATGCAGCAAGGGAACAATCTGAAGCACCTCTGGATGGCTCAGAAGCAACTAAATTAGTGTTACTAAATTAAAGCAATTCTGCAAAACCATGCCAAAATGTCATCACAGCTAAACCAACCATTTAGGGGGCAGGTACTTTTTTTTTACATGGGTGTTTATAGGAGTTGGAAAAAAAAGTTTTTGCTCCATTAAATAAAATGATTTAAATGCTGATAATTTACTTTCTATTAAATTGTCATAGTGAGATGATTATTTTTTATCCTTCTATCAGGAATTCAGTATTGCTCTTGTTCTGACCGTATCTTGGCTTAATATTATTTGAGATTTTTAGGTTATTTTAGACTTTGAGACATTGTCCATGTAGACATAATTGAAAGTACAATTGAAAATAACTGTTCTATTTGTTCTGCAGTTTGTTACATTGTGTGAACATGGTTCTTAAATGATTTTATGACTTTTTTTTGTTATTTGTAGAGCACCTTTTATGATGTATATTATAATTGCATCTTATAACATTTGTAATCATACTCTTATTTATTCACAGTGGGCATTTGGTGTAACCATGTGGGAGATAGCCACTCGAGGCATGACTCCATATCCTGGTGTCCAGAACCATGAGATTTATGACTACCTACTGGAAGGCCACAGACTAAAGCAGCCAAATGACTGCTTGGATGAATTGTGAGTGTCCACTCTTTTAAAAGATACATTTATTTGTTTACATTTATGGGTATGATTACTTATTTGTTGTCTGTCCTCCTGTGCATATATATATATATATATATATATATATATATATATATATATATATATATATATATATATATATATATATATATTTTTTTTTTTTTTTTTTTTTTTTTTTAGACAAAATGCCATGCCTGATTTATTTTCCTGAGGAAATGATTGTCTGAGTAAAACTAACATAATCTGCTCACATTTTATAGGTATGACATCATGTTCAGCTGCTGGTGCGCTGACCCCGTGGACCGGCCAGACTTCACACAGGTCAGGGAGTTGCTGGAGAAACTGGTGGAGAAGCTCCCTGACACATCCAGCAGGAGGGATATTATCTACATCAACACCAGCTTCCCTGAGCAGGAGCCGCAAACTGACGTGTCGCTGGAAGGCCCTCTTCTTACGTCCTCACCTTCCTGTAGCCGCCAGGCCGAAGGTATATCGATCATAACGGCAGATGTCCACGAGAGTTCCACCGCTGAGGAGGATGACCGTTACGTTATTGTTATCTCCTCAGAAGATCCTGCTGCTACAGCTCAGCACAGCAGTGTTGATGCTCCACTTTTAGCTGAGGGCAATGCAGAGCCAGACAGTGTTGGAACTGTAGCAGATATAACAGAATTTCAGCCACCCTCTTGTGACACAACACATTTGCTCTGACGTATTAAAAATGTCATTCCAGGAGGACATGGTGTTGAAAGCTGACAAACTCCTTGATTCATTATTTTATTCATTATGCATTTGATAACCATAGATGATAATTTGACTCCTTTTGAATTTTAAAATTCAAAACAATATGCAGGTGGATGAGTTAATGAGGATAACAAGCATGCAGAAGCAGAGTTGAAAAGAGCCAGTTAAACATTTTCTGATGTGTTTTGTATGTCACTGCTGAGTGAGGGTCAATATTCAGACGGTCACCCTTAATTACTATGAAAATTCTCACTATTTCATCATAAATTCAGGTGGGGTTACAGAAGCAGTAAATAATTTTACCAATCACCAATTTGCTGTCATAGCAGATTATGACAACGTTGACTTTGGGAATTTGCATAGGACCAAAAACATTTGAGAAACACCAGTAATAATTACTCCATCGCCCAATGGTAATCCAATCTGTGTAGTATACTCTTAAAATTAAACTATGCAGTGTCAAAGAAGATCTGTTTTTGGCTCTTTTAAAATACATAAAAAAATACTTTTGGAAATTTTTAGGAATGTGGTGTGAAGAACTTTTTTACATAATGTAAAGGTTTATGGAAGAACCATTGAATTAATAAAGGCTTTTTTAAAGCCTAAAAGAAGCTAAATGGAATGTATTTTAGTCCTTGCCCAGTGGCTTCTATTATGTTATGTTACAGTGAAATATGGCCAGTATTTTAAAGTTTACAGGAAAGAAAGTCAACTATTTGTTTTCTTTGTTGTTGTTTTTTTTTTGTTTGTTTGTTTTCTTATTTATGCATTTGAGCATATTTTGTGTATATATATAATTAAATATGTATATTAGGTATGCATTTGTATATATGATGTACATAGATAAATGCACATGGTTCATATGTGTATATAATCGCTGTCATGCAATAATGATAAATGGGCCAAAAGAAATCTGTATCTATTCAATATTTTTATATTGTCTTCCATTCAAAGTAAATATTTTTTTCCTCTTTTATTGTAAAGTTGCCGTTTTGGAGAGAAAGGTTTTTGTACGGCAGCACATTTTCTTTCCTTGGCCAGAGGTTGGTATTTGTGGAGGACAATGTCTGAAGAGTTTTTATAATTGTACCATTTAATGTTTTACTTTAAGTGCCAAGTTATACACCGTGAATCTGCTTAGTGAAAAAATTGCAGTCATATGTGTTTTGCTTAATAAACTGTTGGCAACATGATGTTTAAAATATGATTATTGCCTAACCTGAGACCCATACAGATTTTTGTTTGCATTAGGCTTTTTGTATCCTTAAGCTATACCGAAAAGCCACATCATTACAACCAGCTGTCTAATATTGTGCAGGTCTTCCTCGTGCCACCAAACCTGACCTGTCAAGGCATGAACCCCACAGGACCTCTAACAATGAATGCCAGGACCAAATGTTTTCCAACAGAATACTGCCTCAGCTGAATAATGGCCCAGAGCATCCCACTGTCTCAGCTGGCTTTACTTACTGCCTTATGCACACCAACCAGGCTTAAGCCAAGATTTCTCCCTCTGACCTCCTAGTTTAAACAGAATTAATTGACCACTTTGAAGACATTGACATGTGGAGCTGGGATGCCTAATGGGGTCAGAGCTGTTTTGGTGGCACAACAAAAGAAAATAATAACGTTTTAAAAATAACTATTTCTCCTCACTATCTCTGACTGCACTGAAAAATTGCGTACGTGCCACTTAGGAAAGACATTACTTCATAATCGGCCATCGAAACCTCTGAAAAGTGAGGGGGATGTGTCGATTTGAGGACGTCGCAGGAATGTACAGTTTATAGCTTTGTTCGCTAGCTTTTATCGCTCCGTTTGTTCTGGACTCGCACAGACATGTAACAGGCTATTGTGGACGTATTCGTGCTAATTGTTGACTGAATGAGAACGATTGCTGTAACGGTGAAATGATGTACATGCCTAATAAACACGAGAAAGGCAGGCTTGTGTCCTTGTTTTCATTTATTCATTGTACTTTTACTAAACATTTAAACCTTTGGCGCCTGCCGTTCGTGTTTTCTTTGCTTCTGGTGAGTGAATTGTTGATTAATAGAAACAAGGGTGTAAATAAAACGTGGTAATAGTAGTGATATTTTTGTGATTTTCATCGTCCCTCACGGTACATGCACGGTTTCATGCTTCCAACTTTGCGGGAACAGTTTGGGAATGGCCCATTCCTGTTCCTATATATATATATATAGGAGCTGCAAACCACCATCATCAACCTGTTCATCTTCCTCTGGATCATATTAGCTGGCTTCTTGTTGAAAGTGTTTTTATGGCTGATGTTGGTACGTCGAAAAACTGGAAAATGCCTAAAAATGCTGAATTACTTGTGTACGTGCATAGGCTTCAAGTTGGTCAAGCATCTTTTTTTGCCATTGATAAAATATCACCATGCACACAGATGACCCAACAGTTGGTCTGCATGTATAATTTCCATACAGTCACGCATAATGTATCAGGTAATACCCTTGATAAGCGTTTAAGGCACTTTGTTATTTTTTACATGCTTCTTTGACTTGCATTGGAAACGGTGTAGTGTGCTCCTGCTCAGTACTGTGAAGCCGGCGTGTTTAGTCTAGACCCTAGTTAGCTCTTTGGTGGTTAAATAGAGCTGCTCTCTATAAATCCATTCAGAACTAACTCTGTCTCTTTACCTTCTCTGTGTAAATGGTCACCCATTGCACTTAACAACCTCTACTAAATGGTAGGTGCCAATGGTCTACATGACTAGTGTCACTGGAGTTGCATTTACTTAACTGCAGGTGCCAATGGTGTAATGACTAGTGTCAAAGATGTATCTATATTTAAATTTAAAATACAACACAGCTTGTCAGTAAAGCGCACTTCAGATCACGTGCCGCGCAGGTGTTGCTTCAGGTGAGCTCGTGCTGCACTCACGCATGCGCGCACCCATGCCGTCTCCCTGACAGCAAAGTCAATATGGCCTGTACTGTTGTTCGGCGGACGCAGAGCTCAGCTCCGCATAGAAAGATGCTTTTTCTTCTGTCCTGGACTTTGTTTGGTTCGTCATTTAACGAAGTGTACGCTGCTCCGGAGACGGGACACTGGTCTAAAACTGTTAACAATGTAAGCCGTCATACCTCATTTTTGTATTTAGTCGGACGGACATGCAGCGGACGATTTGCTAGCTAGTGCTAACCTTCTTCCTAGCCATAAGCCGTGAAGTGTCCGCTGTCAGAGCAGTTAGCTATAAGGACGGTTACTTAGCCTATTTTAAATGTATTACCGTTACTGTTATTCACATTGGTGACAGGGTAGACGGAAACATAGCTAGTTTAAATCATCCTTTATGATGTGAACCACGATAAACTAATATTTGCTGTTCTACGACTTGCTTCACGAATGTTTAGTCTAGGAACTGGCTAGCACTGACTAGCTAGCTAGCTAACTAGCAAGCTGATGTGGCGTTTCCAGTGAGAGCTAATATTAGCCAGCTAGCTAGCATGCTTTTGTGAACGAAACCGACTGGTCTCTTTAAGCAGTCTCTTGGCACATTTGAGAAGGTTTTAAGCATTAGCAGTTACTCAGACACGGCAGAATGTTTTTATTCTCGTTGGTTGTCCTGTGGTTTCCCCTTTCGATGCCCTTTCAAAGTGACGTGTGTCCGGCTATTAGCTATACTTGATCTCGGATCATTACTGTTCAGGTTAACGTTAGCTAGTTACATTAGCTACCATTATGAAAAAGTAGCGCTATTAAAACGTACGACTCCAACCAATGAGGACATGATAGACTGACAGTATTTTAAGAGTTAAAGGTGATTGATTTATGGCAGTATAGTATTTTTCTGTTGTGCTGTTTTCATAAGTAAACCTACATATTTTCGAGAATAAAAATTCTATCTAGCTATATGGAATTAAATATGTAAATTGGTACATGGATAACGGTCTAAAATATATGACTGCAGATTTCGTCCCTCAAGTTAAATTTTGAAGTTTGCCACATTATTGGCAAGCTAGTGCTAGCTGATTTGAAACTTGTTCTACTATGAAAGTTTACCTATTTGCTGCTTGGATATTTGCATTGTTTACAGGTTTAATCAGACTAATCTATGTTCATTAATGATTTGGATAGATCATCATGTGCCTAGTGGCTGTTTTAAAAGCAATATATTTTTGTTTCTTGGATGTTTACTTTTTTTTAAGGTGGTGTTATCAAATATTTAAAGACCCAGTTTTTCCACTTGGGTCGTCCAAACGATATCTGGTATCTGTCTTTGAAAGGTGATGCCTTGTCTCAGTAACAAGATGGTGAATAACTGAATACACTGAAACCAGTCATATTAGCAACGACTGAATTGTTGTGTTCTACGGTTAGGAGACTTGTCCTGTACCACCAACAAGACATCTATTTTTTTCTTTTCAGACATCAAGACCCTTGATACTGAATAAATCCATGTATAAGGGCACTGATATCAGACTGAAAGGTAATAACTCTGGTTTATATTTAATAGAAAGAAATATTGATGCACTGAATCTAGGTAGTGTGCTACTAATAGACATATTTGTACTTCAAGTGTACTATAATACAGGGACAATAAGTATACAGTGACTGTGAAAATATGATGTAATATTTTCTGTTTTGCAGTGACTTCCTTTAATTGTCCAGAAGAAGTGCCCTTTACCATTAGATGGTATTTAAAATACTACCCATGTCACAATGAGTTCAATAACATAGATGTGAGTACTGTGTGCAAGTGTATCTATGTTTTTAAACGACAACATTGTGTATGTTAAATATCTCATGTTACGGTTGTAATTTGATTGACGATCAGGAAATGTATGAAAGGACACCGCTTAGTCGAGGACAGGGTTTAGACCCCGACCCACTTGGACCAGGAGAATACATAGAACATGAGTACAGAACTTTAACCTGCAACAATGGGATCCAGTTTTTTCCAATGTTCAATGTATGTATAATTTCTATCTGTATCAACAAGAATAATGACTATGTTGAATAAAAAGCTCAATGTTTGTTCTGGTCCTTCTTAAAAGTCAGTGTTTATGTTCATAGAAATCGCAAGCAGAGCCGAGAACTGTGGAGCCACCAAAGGAGGATGGAATTTATGTAAGAACTACATTTATCAGATATCTGATGACCACAAAGCATTTGTGAATTAAGCCCTCTAACATGTTTGTTCATCATTTAAGGATGCCAATTTTACAAAGTGGCTTACAGCAGAAGCTGGAGTTCGGGTAAAGTCCACTGATGTCCTTGACACCATTTGAACAGTTGTTTTTAATCAGTCCCTGAGAATTTTGTAAAGCTACTGTAAGGTTCCTACTTATGTTTTTCTCAAAAGGACAATGTCATTGCTACTACATGGAAAGATGGACCCTATCTCCTTGTGGTTTTGATTAAGCCCCATAAAAAGGACGTGAACTGGAATTTAACCCGTAAGGCTGACTTTTTGTCTTTTTTTTTTTTAAATCATTAAACACAGATTTTACAAAAATTAACATTAGTGTATGGAACATCTACTATTATTAGTATTGGTGGTATTATTATTATTATTTATTTTATTTTTTTATTGTAACAACAGTCACTTTTTATTTTTCATGCAACAGTCAGTGTCGTGATGAAAGGGGACCATGGCTATATTTCAATCACGGAATGGCCTCTTATGATCGTAAGTCAGTTTGTGCACATCACATTTTTTCTCCCATCCCATTTCTTGCATAGATAATAGATGTTAAGGGAGTGTCACTTTTGAAATTGAGCTTTAATCCACCACCTCACCCAGGCTGTGTTTGCTGTATTTCATTATAGCCAGTTTTTTGTGCCTAACTATTTATGTCCGCATACATGGTATTCCTGTTTTGCTGGTCATTGCAGCAACGATTTTCACTGGTGTTCAAGGGCCAGTGTTTGGTGATTCCCATGCTCAGACACAGACTTTACCTTGCAATTAATATCTCCATTATATAATATAACTAATCACTTTATGCAGTTTTCTTCGATAAACCATAATAAAATGAATGTAAAATCGTCCAGAAACTGCCCTTTCAGAACTGAAATAGAAGAACCCTGGAGTATAGTATCGGAGTGTGCTTATTTTCCCCACCAGTTCTACATGGTGATGTGCATTGTCTACATCCTCTATGCTCTGCTGTGGTTCATCTGGGCATCTTGCTACTGGAAAGACCTGCTGCGTATTCAGTTCTGGATAGCTGGCGTGATCTTTTTGGGCATGGTGGAGATGGCTGTCTTCTGTGCGGAGTACGAGAACACTAATGCTGTTGGCTCAGCATGTGAGTATTTTTGTCTATTTGTCATCTTTGTCACGCTTACTTGTTAGTCCTTAGTTTGGCTTGGTAGTAACTTTGTAGTAACAAAATGCTTGGGTGCTAATAGGAATATTCAAAATGACAAAATGAAGTTATTATACTGCAGATTTGTTGAAAATTGCTGGGAGGAGCTATGCAAAAGTGCTCATTTGAATATAAGCAATTTTCTTGTGATTAGTCTTTCTATTTTTTGTTCTTCTGATGTTTGCCTAAATGAGATGTCATGATATGTGCCAGTTAAAGTTTGTGGTTTATTGTACAGCTCAAGGCTTGCTGGTTTTTGCTGAGCTCATCTCAGCTCTAAAGAGAACTCTTGCTCGACTCTTGGTCATCATTGTCAGCCTAGGCTACGGTATTGTCAAGTAAGTGAAGGATGAAATCTACTGTAAATTAGTATAATAATAATTATTTGAATGAATTGGGGTGTTACCCTGTTTTGTTTTTAGATTTTGTCGCTTTTTTATTTATTTATTTTAGGCCTCGTTTGGGAACTGTCATGCACAGAGTCGTGGGTCTAGGTGTGCTTTATTTTGCCTTTGCTGCCATTGAGGGTGTTCTGAGGATAACTGGGGTAAAGTAAACCTGATTTCACTCAGCATCACTTTGAATGTTTCAGCAGTAACAGTAACTGTCTCATTTAAAAACGAGACAAGCCATTTCCCTTGTATGCTGTGTGAGTGAGCGAACGCATGTTTTGATCTGAAAGGGTCGGGACAATGGACCAGCTCTGATCACTGCCATTGTATTGGCTGTGTTTGACTCCTGCGCCATTTGGTTCATATCCTTCCATTCCTTTTGCTCTTATACAACACTACAATTTGTTGCTTTATTTTTATATGATGGCATACAGCTGCTGTCAGTAGTAACAGAATTAGCACATAAGGAAATAGTTAAACAATTAAAGAGAAAAGATAAAAATATGAAATGGAATGTGGATCAAAATACAGACTTGCTTGTGTTAAGTTAAACTAGACTTGTTAGCCTTAACCTATACCCTTACAGGGGAATCAGCTTAATAACATAATTTGACGTTTAATAAAGTTTGTTAGATTATACATTGGAGTAGTAGTGTCTACAAAGAAATATATTTTGTGTTTGTGTGATAATGTGATTGTGTTAAATCACTACATGAATCAGTTTTTTGGTAAAAGGGATTTTCTGTCTTTACATTTGCCCCTTTCACTCATGCCTACACCCTCCCTTTCCTTTTCCTCCCTGCATCTCTCTCCCTCAGGCCAAAGACTCTGATCTGGCCTTGCTGGCCAATATTCCCCTGGCACTGCTTGACTCCTCCCTGTGTTGGTGGATATCCTTTTGGGGTCCTCTGGTACCTGTGCAGGGGCCTCCTCTGTCCTCTCCCAACTTCATTATCTCTGCATGTTGGCTTCAATATTTAACTTACTTTTTAAAAGAGTACTTCATCAGAAAAGGCTAATATGGTTACAGTAAACGCTAATGGGGTTTACATGTTGAATATTAATCAACACCTCTCTAGCATAACCATATTAATGATTGAGTAAGGAATTCTTTTGAAATATCTTTGTCATTCGATACTTTATTACATGCGTTTCTTTTTGTTTTTTGAGTGACCATGTGATTTATTCTAGTTATTTATTTATTTATTAGGTGTTTTGTTATTTCCTTGACTTGTCTTCAAATTTTTGTTAGCTTAGCACAAACCATAAAGACACTAAAACTCAGGAGAAACCCAGTGAAGTTGTCATTGTATAGACACTTCACCAATACCCTCATTTTTGCTGTAATTGGTGAGTATTAACAAGAAATATTAAAATGGAAAATTACCTCTGAATCTTTGTTGTTACATACAGCTTGCATAGGGTTGACTAATTGCTCATGGTATATATAATTATTTGGTGGGGGTTGTTTTTGTTTTTTTCCCCTCCTAAGCCTCTATTATCTTCATGGTTTGGACAACAAAAAAATTCCGGTTAGCAGACTGTCAGGCTGTGAGTAAATACATTTCATCCTATGGTGGGCAAATTAAAACACTTCTGTGCATGAAGTAATGTAGAAATACTCTTAATAAACTAATACTTGCATAACTATGCATGTGGTCTGTGTACATTTCTGCATGAGTACAAGATACCTGCACATTCTCATTACCTGAAAAGTAGAAATAAAGATGATACCTGCATAGAAGTATTCTATTTTACCATATTTGTACTTTTGCTTAAGTGCGGTAAACTGATCAGTACAATTTATTTATTTAATTAACAGGACTGGATGGAGCTCTGGGTTGATGATGCCTTCTGGAGATTTCTCTTCTCAATCATACTACTTGTTATCATGTTTCTCTGGAGACCGTCTGCAAATAACCAAAGGCAGGCCCTGAACTGCAGAATACCAGTCCCTTAATTTTATTGTAGGGTTATGTCTTGTTTGTTAGGATTGTTGCCAGAATTTAGTTGCCCATTTTAGTGGAAATAATTATCATTTTAAACCTTGGCAGTGAAATTAAAAACGTGAATGTGTGAATGATTACTGTCCACAGAAGACTTCATGAACTGCAATGCATAGAGTATACTGCAAGATGAATACCATTTTACAGTTAAGAAGTTCTGGCAAAAAGTCTGTAATGTCTACAATGGGGGAAAAACTAAAATGTATAAAGATAGAATATGCATATCAATAACCACATAATTTTTTTTTTCTTTTATTAATGTGGAACCAAGCATATATAAATGCCTATCTATGTCCAGGTTTGTTGTTGGTCATGACCTCTAGACCCTAAAACCTATTTCTCCCCTTTTACTTAAATGTCAGTGTCTCTGTTGGGTCATAATGTCATAACGTACTACTGTTGTGCTGTGTCTGTAGGTATGCATTCACACCTCTGATTGATGATTCAGATGATGAAGAAATTGAAGAGTTCTTAGTTTCTGCAAATATTGGTGAGTAGCAATTAAAAATAATATAATAAAGTGGATGGGTTAACCATTAACATTTTGTTTTACTTTGTTAGGACAATGACCTAAACTCATGGCCAGTTCCTTTTATTTCCAGCAGATGGAATAAAATTGAGAGCAGCTAAGATGGAGACTAATGGAACAGCCAAGCCCACTCATGGACCAGTTAGTACCACAACCAAAAAAATAAAAATAGAAAAAAAATATTCAAACTGTATGCTGCCTAAACATAAGCTTTTTTTTCCCTTCAGGATGAAGACTTGAAGTGGGTGGAAGAGAACATTCCTACCTCTTTAACTGATGTGTAAGTAACTGATCTTTAAAGGAGTCAAAAAATATTTGTCATACTTCAGTGCACCCATTCAGATAATGAAAATTATTGTGTACAGATTTTAATTACCAATTTTAGTGCTCATTTTAAACATAGCTAGCATAGGCCGAGTATATCCAAAGTAAAGTTTGTTCAGGTGGTAATTTTTTTGATGTGCAGGGGCAGTTTTTACTCCTACAAGATGATTCTCCCATCTCTTTGTAAATGGAGTGACGGAAAGTTATGCTATATTCAAACATATATTTGGTTACAAACAGCATAAAAAGTTTGGCTCGAATAAAATTCCAGAATTTCACATTGTCTTGTAGCTGCTGGAGCTGCAGTGATGTTGTAGGCTGGCTAGACAGTGAGGTAGTTGCCTATTTTTGTTCACTCTAGTGTGTTCAGTTGTGTGCCTCGGCCCAAGACAAATCTAGTGGAAGAATTTCATACTAATGCTAAAAAGGTTGTTGCCCAGAAGACAATTTTCCATTCAGAACAAAAAACAGGTCGTTACTGTACACTTCGTTGTTTTTTTTGTACCGTTGTACCATTGACATGCAAGGTCAGGTAAAAAAATAATAAAATCCTACTGACAATAATACAGTTACTACAGTCTTCTGTAACATAAAAGGGAATCAAAAGCATCAGTGTGACATACATAGGTTTGGGCACCTTACGGAGACATGGCTAAACCCTTTGGCAGAAATCAGAGCTTGCAAAAAGCTTTTTGGTGTAGCTCAAAGTCAAATTTTTCCCACTCCAGGTCGGGGGAATGTGAGGCCCACATTAGTATTTGCTGGAAAAAAAAAACAACACTAAAGTTGTTAAACTGCTTGGTGTCCTCAAGCCCATTTATGAGGTGGATCACTTGTAAAAACATGCATATTATGTTAGTTTTTTTTCCTATAATTTTTGAAAGATCGGTCTTAAGATGCACATTCTTATTTTAGTGTATTTTGACAAGCCCCATAGGCAAGGCAAGTTATGCTGCACAAAGCATGTCCTATGAATGTAATGCTTTAACATGCTTTTTAACCTTTTTTCCTTTCCTTCCTCTCTCTTTTCAATTTTACAGTGCTCTACCTGTTCTCCTGGACTCTGATGAGGTACCGTATATTAAAATTTTAGCATACACAGTCAACTTTTTCAAATTTCAGTGTTAACTTTGTAATGAATATACTTTCATTTCTTTTACATTTTACAGGAAATCATGACAACAAAATATGAGATGTCAAAAATGGAGTGAAAGCATAATACCTGTTTTCCTGAGATCAAAGATCTGCTGCTGCTGCTCCCACTTTTAGCAGAGACAAAGAGGAAAAAAGCAGAGGAGAGATGGGCTGGTGAAGGTTCTCCTGAACTGTGTCAGAGCCCACCATTTGCCAAGTGCAGCAGAGGGATTATGGTGAAATCACAGAAGTGTCCTGGATAACCTAGCAGTGGTTATGTTGCTTTTTGCCTTCAATCTCAGAGACTTTTTTCTTTTTTGCCCCTTTACCCATAAGTGGGTGTAAAATGTCATGTCTCTCGAACACAAAGGCTGGGAGTTCATTTCTTTCTGTATTCACCCAAATTTTGTTTAAGCCAATTATGTGGCACTTTGCACTCTTGATTGTTAGGGGTTGGCATGTTAAGGAAGTGTTATTTAGGGGCTTCAGTGCTTGAGCTTGAACAATGAGGACATTTTCAGGAAGGATATAAAGTTGAATGACCAAAGACTTTTCGTTTTTTTTTTAACATGCTCTTAAACATTGTGTACAGTGTTATTTATCTGTTATATGATGGTAGGCCATCTGAAAATACAATGTGTAAGATTTTGTCTGTCCTCGTGGTTTGATTGGGTTTGTCTTGTATGTGGGTGATGGGCAGTGGGAGCAGTTTTTTTTTTTTTTTTTCTTTCTCTCTCTCTCTCTCAAATGTCATTTTTGTGCAGTGTAAACTCCAGCGTTTTTATGAAGTAATGAAAATGAATGGAATTCCTGCAGCAGGAAGCACAATGTTTCTATAAGCTTAGAGAGCATAGCAATATACTGTATCTCATCCTCTGTCACTTTGTGCACTTTTGTTTCAACACTGCTTTCACTGCTCTCTTTTTTTAAAAAATTCTTTCTTTCTAATGACACTGCCCATTTCTGTTGGATTTACACAGAAAATATGTGATGAATTAAATATAACCCAGTACTGGTGTCACTGACAAAATAGCTTGTTAAAACACAATTTTGTTGATTTTTGCAAAAGCAACCATGTGAAAGCCCTGCTTAGAACAGGCCCATTCTGTGCAATTTGCCCTTGTTGAAAACGTTCTCATATGAAGAGAATGATTCACTTTGTTTTGAACATCAAAAGAAGTTTTGAAATGTCTTTGGAGAATCTACCATCTGAAAGGGCACATGGATTTTCAATGTTATTGTACTTTTTTCCCCTTATGCACGTTTTCCACGTTCTGGTGTTTTGATAGACTTGATCTACATATAAATAAAGATTATTTTATTGTCCTTATTTAGTTCTGTTGTGTGAGTTAGAGAAGTATCACTCACTCATTCGGATTATTTCACCCAGTGTTTCTTCAATAATTCCTCTAGATGGTTTTATCCTTATCCTTTTATCCAGTATGAATAAAACAGGAGAATGGAATTTAAAATGAGTAAGGATAAAACAAATAAAGGAAACATGGATTAAGAGAAGGCACAATTAAATAAGTAAATAAAAAAACAATTCTACTGGTTATCCTGGGCAGTAGTAGAAGAATCTGAAAATACAGCTTTAGTGTTGGTAGTCTGAAAGTGTTAGTCTCGATCTGAGGATGTTTTACTTTGCCACTGTGGCCTTTGGCTTGGTCAGAATAGGCTTGTTGTTTCTCCAGTTCTTTACACAGCCCAACAAATTAAACTCTGCTTCCCATTGACATTTTTCTTGTCTGTGTTTTTTTGTTATTGTGTGTTCTTGTCTGAATCAATATGTGACAACATTTGAGTTAACTTTTCCAAAAGCAAGACTGACCTACGTTCAGGGGAAACACGACCTCTAGTGGCAAAGAAAAGACTCGTCAAACCCAACGATACTGTAACTAACGGAAAACTACACAAAAGTTCAATGTAATTTGATTATCTTAATATACACCTAAACCTAACATTTACTCTTACTAACCTAACATTATTCCGACAAAAATGAAAAATCTTTCCCGTTTCTCAATTGATGTCTGTATATTAATTTTCTCCTACATATGTCCCAGCGCTGTGCTTCTTTTTCATTCCCCTTTGAGTACATGACAGACGAGTTGTGTGAGTGTGCACATAGCTTAGTCTTTTTTAATGGACTGAAACAATCGACCGAAATAGAGGTTTCTATGTGAAACAACCTTTTACAGCAATTACAGCTGCAAGTCTCTTGGAGAATGTCTCTAAGTCTGGCACATCTATCGACTGGAATTTTTGCCCATTCATTAAGGTAAAACTGCTCCAGCTCCTTCAAGTTCTCTTGGTGTAAAGAAATCGTTTTAAGTACACAATTCTTTAAGGTGTAGGATTTGACTATGCCATTCCAAGACATTTAAATGTTTAACCTTGAACTAAGTGTTTGAACTAGGGTCATTGTCCTGCTGGAAGATTAACTTCTGTCCCAGTCTCAAATCTCTGGAAATCTCAAGAAATTCCCTGTATTTAACACTGTTGTGTGCAGAGGCTGTTTGTCTACATTTGTGTTCTCTTTTTCCCCCTCACCTTTCCGAGCTCCCTTGTTCAATTAGCTATCTAATAGTCTACAGGTGTGCTTGCTGTGCTGATTGGCTGAGCTGGTGTTGGAGGATGGCTTATGACCAAGTCTACCAGGTCCTTGTGGGCTCCTCCTTCTTCCCATTACCTAGTCAGCCAGACCATATAGTGGGGAAGTGGGGAAATTGTAGCCTATTTCTTTTTTGTGGGGTTGATTGTTTTATTTAGGTTGTTTGTTGTATTTTCTTTTTCTTTTTTTAAAGATTGAGATAGTTTAGGGAGGAATACTTGTTTTGTTTTTGGACTGAGACCGTCCCTGAAGTCTTTTGCTTCCTTAATGGTGTTGGGTGTTGTCCGGTTCAGATTTTGTCTCATCTGACCAGAGTACTTTCTTTCATATGTATGGAGAGTCTCTCACATGCCTTTTGACAAACTCCAAACATGTTTTCTTTAAGCAATGTTTTTTTCTGGCCAACTCTGGAGTGTATGGCTTAAAGTGGTCGGATGTGATTAGATATTCCAATCTTTGCTGTGGAGCATTTCCAGCTCCTTTAAGGTTATCTTTGGTCTCTTTCTTGCCTCTGATTACACCACATTCCACATTGTTGTTCAAATTGGATTTAAGTTAAAGATTACTTTTTGTTGTTGTTTTTTTAATTAAACTCATGGATGGTATTCTTAGAGCTTTTTGGAACACTGAAAGCTTAGACACCTGTGATTAGTTTGCCAGTTGAGCCCAAATAAAGGAAAACTACTTGAGAGGAATGTTTCACATTTATTAAACAGCTCACAGGTTTCAAGCAATAAGGGGGGGGGGGGGGGAATCTCTCTGCTGCTGAAAAGTGTTAAATGGTGCAATGCCAGTTTGTGCAGATAAAGGCATAATGAAGATTTCTGCCAGACCAATTCCTCTGCTTAAGAGGGCAGCTGTTAAAATGCCATTACAAAGAAGCAGACCGGTTTTTGAAGCTGCATTTGCCTCTGGAGTCCTCCTGTCTACTGCAAACCTTGAGGTGATTAGGGTCCCTGAAGGTGTGAATATGGCAGTTTTGTAGCAGACTCTCAATACAAGTATATATACTTTATACTGATTTCATGTGACACTTGAATTATAAACAGGTGAACAAATGATGACTTCTGAAAGTAATTGTTAAGGGTTTCATAGCAAAGGGGGTGAATGTATATGCACAGCACCTTTTTTAGGATTTTTTTTTTCACTTCACCAATTTGGACAGATGTATGTGTAGGTTTATTACATAAAATCCAGATACAAATCCATTTCAATTCCAGGTTGTAATTAGCAAAATAACAAGGCACTGTAAATATATAAAAATATTCCCCCCTATTTGTCATTTGAGATCCTGAGATGAAGAAAATGTTCCATCTGTATATCATTGTTTTACTGATCTGTAATGAAGCATGTAAATGTAATTACCACTTTTACCCTCCCTAGTGATTGAGTACTACACTTGTGTTTCTTTCAGGGGCTTTTTAATGGAGCTGCTTCTATTCTGTAAGACACAACCACACAACCCCCACTATAGGTCTTTAAATCTATACTGTGACATACAAGTGGCATTTGTTTTGGACAAAGCCTTTATTTCTACAGATAATCACAAGGGGGCCTACCGACATAAGCTTACTATGGTAATTTTTTTACTATTACAGTTCTTACCAATCCATGTCCTGGGGACCTTTTGCTCTGTGTGTGTTTTTGTAACACATTTGACCCAGCACATGAGGACCTTAGTTAATTCTTTAATGAGCCAAGTCTAGTGTGCTAGGTGAGAAAAAGCACAAAATGTGCAGTTTGGGATTGTGAGAATTACTGTGCAAGTGGAATTGTTTGCTAGTATGCTGGAAGACAGATGACTTCTGAGATTTAGCTTTCTGTTACTGGGTTCTAGATTTTGCTTTAAAATGCTTTAGTAGTGTTCAAATTCCATAATGCCACGCATACAGTGAAGGCACCCAGTGCAGCAAAGTAACCCACAAAATACCAAAATACCCTCCATCATGTTTAACCATAGGGACAGTGATGTGCTTTATAAGAAAGCTCTATTTTACTCTCATCTGTCCACAGGATGTTCAGAAAGAGTTTTTAAAGTAAGTTCTCGGTGTCATAAGTGGGGTCCTTCTGGGTCTTCAACTAAAGTATTCCATTTTATTCAGATTGCAATGAACAGTGCAAGCTGACAATGTTGTTGTACCTTGTGTCTGCCAGTCAACTTGAATTTGTTTGGAAGTTGATTGAGGTCAGTGCTTGAAGTGTAAAATAGTGCTATCACTCTCCATGGGGCCTTTAAAGTAGATCTTTTCACCGTTTTTTTCCATGTCAATATAAAATACATACATAAAATAAAGTGTTGATATTCAACACTGGTGGGATTATTGCTTTGAAAATCAATGTAATCACTTAAGGCATTAAGGCAGTCAATCACCTTTCCCTCCCTCCCTCCCTCCCTCCCTCCCTCTCTCCCTCTCTCTCTCCCTCCCTCTCTCTCTCAAAACACATTCAAACAATACATGTCTTCCATCAGTTTTTCTCTTCTGTCCATGTCCAGGGAGGTTGGCTACTGTGAACTGGTCTGTACTGGTCTAAACTGGTAGAACATTATTTATATATTGCCAGTACCTTATACTACAAATGCAAATAAAAGATGTAAAACATGACTGAAATCTAAATATTTTCATATAATTTTGAAAGCAATTTTGCCAATAATTGTGTTCAGTTCATTTCTGGAATGATATTAGATTTATTTTTACTCTACTTTTGTTGTGTTGTTTCAATGCTTAAATATGAATAAGCATGTGACACAAAATGCTTTTTGATACAAAAGCATTTGTAATTGCAACACACTTTGGGGAGAAGTGGTGCATTGCCTGAAAGAAATGTGGGGATGGAATTAGTTTATGCAATTATTGTATTTCAATTGCCTACCAGTGAAGGAAATTGCTTCGACCCACAGGTCAGCCATAAGCTCTTAATATGCTTTCAGCCAGTATGTGGACTTTGACCTGCAAATCATACGCACACAGACAACACATACAGTTGCAAATGATTAAACTCCCATCTAACCCTCCTTCCAAATTAATTAATTACTATCCATACATCAGTAGTAATAGTTCCCACCCACTGTTTCAATCTCATCTGTTACACAGATCCATTCAATTTGTGAGAGTGTAGTCAATGGCTATCAAAGATGTACAGCTGTAATTAATATTATTTAATAGTAGTAGTTTTTTTTGTAGTTTATTAGCAAAATTTACAAACATTCAGCTGTTTACAATTAACCAATTAAACAAGAAGAATTTAGATAGCTTAACACAACTAATTTATCAAATGCTTTCTCCAAATTCAACACAAAATACGACTTTTATTGACTATTGTTTTGTAATAGGACTCTAATAAGAGCACACATTTGCAAATCGGGTGGCAAATCAAAGACTTTTCAAGAGTGCACAAACATGGAAAGGGTTGCAAAAAGATAGTAATAGTTTGCAAGTTCAAAGTTAAAGAAACACTGGCTTTGCTACCTAGACGTGGAAGAAAGAGGATGCTATCACGAGTGCCACCAAATTCTTGAGGAGGCAGGTTGTAAAAAACCCTGCAAAAGACCTGCAGCAAGATGTGGTGGCAGCAGGCACTGATGTTTCAGTTTGCACAGTAAGGTGCAGACTAAATGCTGAAGGTCTTCATGACTTCTGTCTTTCTCTCCCGAAACCAGCTCCAGGACCCTAACTAGTCTGGCTTTAAACCAGCATACTCAAACTGTATTAGAATCAGTATGGAAGAAGATCAGTTGCATTGTCTTCTTGATCTCTCAACCACCTTTAACACAGTCACAAGATACTTCTAAAGTCCTTTGGGAACTCCTTGATTATTCATTTATGCAGTGGCCCTGGTGTAATTGTTGATGACCAGCCATCTTGCTTATGTTGCAAACCTAACGCTGTAATGCAGATTTCTCTACATCATTCAGAAAATTCAACCATTTATCTCTGGAACACCACCCAGGTGCTTGTTCAGTCTCTTGTGATCTCAAGATCTCAAGACTAATGAAACTCACTCCTGGCAGGTCTTCCTATGCATACTATCAGGCCTCTGCAACTGATCCAGAATGCAACAGCTCAACTTGTCTTTAACCGTCTTAAGATAACCCATGTCACTTCCTTGATGCGTACCCTTTATTGGCTTCCTGTTAAAATAATATTTGTATCAAGAGCCCTTTGTGCTTCAAGTATGGCTCGGCTTGAATTTTTCATCTCTCAGGATGCATGAAAGACAATTATCTAGATTATTCTCTGTCCTGGCACCAAAGGCAAATGGGTGCTCTACTATGTAATGAAGGGGTTGAATAATTCTGTCTGCACTCTGCAGTAGTCATTAAAAGTGTCATGTTGTGTTGAAGGTAGAGAAACCACATGTTATATTTGTTGTGATGAGCTATTTAAATTGTTCTGTTTGATTGGCTTATTGCAAACAACTGAAAGGTGAAACATTTTGCAATGGGGTTGAATATGTAAATAGCAGTAAAACTGACCAAGGTTTTCTTTTGTGGTGTTCTCTTAAATTGATTAAAAAACATGTTTATCTAAAGGTCATTGTAAAACCTTTGCTTAGGAATCAGATGTATTCCTTAAATTCCATTTAAGGAATTTCCAAGAGAACATTTTTGCCTGTGAAGACTTTTGAAGAATTAGTTTTCCCTAAAACATCACTTTTTACAAATACCACTTTGAATGACAGTTGTCACTTAGGAGATTATATATAACATATGAAATGTTATATATATACGCACACATGACAGCTGAAGAACATTGAATGAATTAGATCAGTGGCTCTGAACCACCTGGTTGTGGTGACCTCAGTGGAATCATGCACTTGCATGAAAAATCTTACTTGAGGGAGTCTCAACAACCTCTGACTGTTTTGGGCAATATCCCACCACAACTTTTAAAAACATGTGTCCAAACAGGTGTTTCTGGACACTTAAGGTTCCTTTGATCTTTCTGAAACATATATATTATTTTATTTCCTGACTGTTATTGGGGCTGGCTTATCTTAAAATATGATCAAACTAATTGTGTCCATGGCAATTCTCTAGCAAAATAACTACCACATCCAGGATTTGCACACAAGTAATTAAAATTGTCATTTTATTTCATTAAGTACAAAAATGGTATGTGCAACACAGAAATATAAAAATGAGTATGTGTTTGACCTCGAATAGATACAAGACCTGATATACACTAATATAAAAGGGCAGTTATTTTATCAAACATGTTAAGATCAGGATATTTTGAGAGTTTATTAATGAAAAACTGGGATTCTTTCATTCTCTTGATCTCTTGTAAATTTACAGAAGACCTGTATTTTTTAAATGTCTATATACATTCCATAAATAAATCAAACACACTGACTTTTGGTCTGCTCATATGCTATTTCCTTTTACAAAAGTGTCAAAATAAAACTCCTCGCTCTGGATAGTGCCATGAATGTTAAGGTATTTATAATAATGGTTAGAAATGAACAGAAACATCATTAGTTTCATGATTATGCCCATCTGATTAGCTAGGTATTTGTAATGTATGTACAGCCATTCACTTTCATTCAGTTCACTCAATTACTCACTTCATAAACCCACTTATTTGCCCATCTTTAAATGAAAATTTTTAACCTCAGTTAAAAGCTACAGTCCCCTGACCAAATTACATATTTTACTGTTTGTTGAGCCAAAATAATTAAATACAAATATTAATACACAGTTATGTTACATTATAACATGTGCAAAGGTTTAGAAATCTGTTATGTTAGTGTTTACTACTCACAACAATTCAAGATGGATGAACTTTCAGCTATTCCCCCTTAAAGAGTGTTTCTAATTCTAAGGTCTTGCATGTACAGCATGTTTAGAATCTACTTACAGATGTTCAATGATGTTTCAAGTCAGGGCACAGTGAGACCATTCCAAAAGCTTGGCTTTGGTTCATGGTGGATGTTTAGGTGTTTGGGATCATTGTCCTGTTGTAGAAACCTCTTTTCTACCAGTTTATTCACTGACTATGTAACATTTTGCATTTAGAATTTGCTGATATCTGGTAAGGTGTATTTTGATCTGCATGTGCAATGGTTCCTGTACCACTGGCAGCAACAAAGCCTAGCATAACAGATCAGCCATCATGCTTAACTATTGACAAGGGGTTTTTGTAATCAAATTCTGCTCCTTTTTCTACAAATATATTAAAAAGGACAGTATTTTTATTATTACAGCCAATAAGATTAATTCTTATAAATTTAGCCTACTTGTTTCTGCAATGTTTTTGAGTGATCTATATGTTGTTTCAGACGTTGACTGTTGTGATGAGGTTGTGGGTAAGGCTTCCTTCTGATGACTTCATCTTTAGAATTGACATTAACTGACCATTCAAAATGACAATTCCTGACCTTTTAGAAGCATTTAGAAGCATTTAAATGTTTTTCTACTATTTGTGTTGGATGTAAACCCAACATGGTGGTAAATCTTCAGGAATTAGAACGGACACCCCAAAAAGCTCTTGCTTAAAAACTCCTCTCCTTAGAATTCATAGGGAGAGACTAGCACATGGACTCTGGCTAGGTGTTTAGCCTGGAAGGTGCGGTCCAAATACTCAGCCATGTCCACGTCCACGCTGAGTTCCTGTGGCCCGTTCAGCGTCTGGACCAAGATCAGTTCGCCAGTCTGCCGGTCTGATCGTTGCATGACAAAGAGGCTTCTCGCATCTCCCCCTCCGGCAATGCCAAAGCGTAGGCTGTCTGGGCCGGAGCGGCCTGGAGCAGCAGCAGTAGCCATACGAAAAAGTGTGGCTGGGGCACGCAGGTTAGAGGGCAGTGAGATGTAGTGGTAGGAGACCGTTTTTGGTGCTAACGGACAGGTACGACTCTCCATTGGGCATGGATTTCTCTCACACTGGCTGCAGAGGGAAAGCAGTTGCTTAGGTTAAAGCAATTTTTCAGCAAAAGATTATGTTTACATAATATTTCCTCTTAGGCCAAATGTATTAAATTAACTAAGACCCCAGCAAGAAAGTATCAAACTAATCATACACAAAACTATAAACAGGTTGCAATATAAAAGTACAGTGATGCATAGTTGAAAAGTTCAGTTTGGAATGGTCTTTTCCATTCAAGCTGCACCACAACAAACATAACTCACTGTCTGAGCTTGATTAATAGTTTGATAATACAATTAATAAGCAAAAAAATTGGAAAAGAAATGGCTACAAAATCCTGCATTTGGCTAGCTGGTGTATGTCATTTAGATTTCACCACTAGCAACCACAGGTCATGTTTCTGCATAGCACAGACATGCTCTGCTATGCAAGACCATACTAGACTATAGCCAGTGGCTACATCTAAAATGTTATGTTATTCAAAGTTCTATTAAATGGTGACACACAAAATACATGCAAATCCAATGTCTTCTTTAAAACAGATTTCATAATAAAGCAACCAAAGCACTTGGTTCACTGGAGAACATTCAAATACTGTTTTAGATCAAGGTGTTGCTCAACATGTTGCTGCATTGTAATTGTGCATGTGTCCTGGCACTCACAAAGGCGAGGTCTTGACGTAGCTGATGTTTCCATGTGAGCGTGGGCACTCAGGGTTCACACATTGAAAGCCTCCACCAGTGTTGACACAGGTGGTGCCATGGCTACAGTTATGCTGTTGCGTAAGACATTCGTCCACATCTGGAGCAGAACAGGCATGAGGGAAGGAGGAAGGTGAGAAACGGAGAAAGAGTTTGAAGAAGAGTAAGAAAATCTATTGAGACTCTTCCTTTGGGGGTTTGAAATCGAGTTCAGCCTATGAGTGTAACAAAAATGTAACACCGCTCCAATATGGCAGAAATCTTTAGTGAAGCAGTCAGTGTTGCCCTGATCTATTGTGCTGGACCCGCCCCCCTCAGTTTGCATATAGAGCAAACAGGTCTTTAATATGCTGTTTTAGCCTCTGGACTTTTGACATGCTGTAGCATAATCATGCAAAGATCTGTTAAAATACAGAATGTCTCCTGAATTTAAATGTATATGTTTAATCTAGAATAACCAATAGAATGTCAATGTGCACCAACACAAACACAAACTTAAAATTTCAAAAATGTTGTAAAGAGACGCTTTAAAGCGTAGCTTAATAAAGAACAGTAATAAACTGCCCAATCAGCTCCTTGTTACTATGCGGTTTTGTTGTTCTGAACAGGATCTCTACAATTATTTATAAAACAACAAAGAAAACAAAAACTGAACTCCTTGTTTTACCCTTTATTTACATGCACAACACATTGCTGGTCTACATATTTATTCTATTTTACTATTAGTAAAGTAACTTAGTTTACAAAGGTTTACAAAAAAACTTTTTTTTCTTTATGCACCTTGTCTCATGTTTTGTTTGCTTCAATGTACTAATATTATGACAAAAAAGTTACACACACACACATACACATATATATATATATATATATATATATATATATATATATATATATATATATATATATATATATATGTGTGTGTGTGTGTGTGTGTGTGTGTGTGCGTGCGTGCGTGCGTGCGTGCGTGTGTGTGTTTATCTTATTCTATCCCTATTTCTTCTCATTTAGTTAATTAACCCAACCATTAGTAGTACTACCAAATTAACCCAACCACCATAGTACTAGCAATGCTTCAGACATTAGGAGGAAGAGTTCCAGCATCACATTTAGAGTGAGCAGGGGAATGAGCCAATTGTGTTTTCTTGGACTCCAGCCACTGACAGCAAGGTAGCAAGGTAGATTGGAACAAGCAACCCCGGGCCATAGTCACAGCTTAGTTACAACTGCTGAACCACTCGGAGCTCCGTCTAAATGTTTATACAGCACATAATTGGCTAATGCTCTACAGAGTATTGCCGGTCTTGTGGTCAAGGAAATCTAAAAACTTGAGCCCACACAAATACACTTTTGATGACACTGGTGTCACTTACCCTCACAACTCCTGCCATCTGCAAGCAACTTGTAGCCACCGGGGCAAGAGCAACGGTATGAGCCTGGAATGTTTACACACATGTGAGCACATAGTAGGCCACTGCTGTCTGCTTTATACAATTCACACTCATTTACATCTGCAAACAGAAAGAGAGAGAAGGAAAGAAATGCTAAGCAATCACTTAATGTATCATTTATTTTCAAGTCTGATAAAAAGAAAACAAACAGATAGACACATTCAACAGCAATAGTAAGCAACAGATAAATGTACAGGATGTGTTAGCATGACAGAAAACATGAAACAGGGCATTTGAAAAATGATAAACATAAAGAAGGAAAAATAAAAAAATGGACATTGACCTTGGAAAAATGCTGCAAAGGAAGTGTACTAGGAGTCTCAAAGTGTGGTGATACAGCTTTACAAAAGCTTCTCTTCAATAAAGAAATATCCATCCATCAAGTCAAAGACCCTTCTCAGTACTATAAACCTATACAACTCTTCTGGTTTAGAGTGTATATGCCTTTCTTCATTTAATGCATACTAACCAGATAGGTAAGTCCATTTTACATTACCTAACAGGTTTGCTGATTGAATACAGATGAAGTTTAAGAAACAACGTTGGGTATTTATGATTAATTCTTAAACAGAACACTTTCTTTTTCTCAGTGTAAGTCCTTGCTAATTTGTTCTTGACAGAAGCTGTTTAGTACAGTTGAAGGTGGACTTTACCTTGGCAGATGCTGCTGTCTGAGGTGCCACTCATGTGGAAGCCAGCATCACAGCTGCAGTGCTGTGCTTGGTCCACTTTAGCACAGCGGGGCTTACGACTGAATGCTGGATCATTTACAACACTCCATTCAGGAGGAGCTAAACAAAAAAGGGGAGGACAAGAATGGTCACACTGAGACACAAATACAAGCACTTACACACAAATGCACAGACAAAGAAATACAGAAAATCACATGGAGACAAAACAGACATGCATGCATCGGACTGTAGACAGACAGTTTTAAAGCTTGAACCACATGTATATTGGATCATGTACTAACTTTTATCAGTTTCCCATTCTAACTGTTCAGAAACATTCACCAGTTGTTGGTAAATTCAACCACTGGCCAGATTACCTGGTCGCAAACAACCTGTACATGCTGGCCGCTTTATACACATATTGTGCTTAACCCAAAAAACACACAAATTGTGGACTCAACACTATCTATCTAACTGGATAAACTAACTAAAATGCTCCAAAATTGACTTCCACTAAAAGTGTTTTTCTCCCTCTCTAACACTGACATTTTAGATATTTGTTTTTGTGTGACAGCAACAATATACTGCAGTCTGATATACTGATTGCATTTGGGCGTGCCAAAGGCCATAATTTAAAGAAAGTAGCTGAATTTGCAGGAATTTGAATCATATAGTAATTCGGGTCAACCAGCAGGGGCGGAAATCCTATTCTACAAGAATTCTTGTCATTCTTGAGCAAGTAAGCAGTGAAGTGAAGGTCTCTTGCGTGCCACTCTATGCCATATGTTCATGCTATGCTGTTCCCTGTGGAGTGTTCCTTCAGAAGATGTGAAGGACCTGAGTTAAAGTCTAGAAGCAATTATTGCATGTTAGTGAAACGATTTTCATTCACAAGCTGTGAAACCTGTCAAAGGCCACAATTTTTATGAGAACTTCCTGTAGACTGGAATTTTTGCATCTGCTGGTAGACCCGTATAACCATAAGCTTCAATACACCTGCAAATTCATCTACTTCCTTCACACTATTGCCTTTGGCATGCCCAAATGCAATCACTGCTTTTTGCCAATCATTAAAATCTGTTTTGTAACCCATTTTCCACACACCCAATGAGACACTGATAGCACTGTACTGCCTCTTCTCAATCTATGAATCCTACTAGGTACCCTGCAAGTATTTAGAGCCTGATCATTCTTGTGCAAGGAGTACCATCTGAGGAAGTCTGAAACTACTACCAACTTAAACAGGCAAGATTTTTTGGTCTGGGGAGCTTATTTTGGAACAATATTCTCTAGTATGCTTTCTACATAAAGGAAACAGACTGTCATTTACATTGTTAATGTGTGTCATAGCATTGTGTTAGGTCTAACCTGACCACTACAGTTACCTGTCTGAGTTTGGTGCTGACAGTGGGTTCCACTCCAGTTGTAAGGACAGGTGCACTTGTACTGGTTCGCACTCTCAACACAGCTGCCACCATTCAGACATGGGTTACTGGCACACTGACTCACATCTGCATTTATTCAAAGAAGGTATCTTAAGGTTATTATCTACAGTTGCTTAAAGCATAAGTTATTGACAGGCTGGACAACATCCATATTTTTCATATTTCTACTGTAACATAACACAGGAAAAGGGAATGTTTTTGTTTTACCTTGTGGACTGCAAAAAATTGGACCTGAATAATGAGTGCCCGAAGAGAAAGTGAGAGAAAAGAGGAAAGTGACCCTGTACAAAATAACTATATAAAAAGGGGGGCAACCTATAGTGTCAAATAGTAGGGTCGGTTTTCATTCTGATTTGCCAATGACACTGTTATTTGCACAAGTCCACTACAACACTTTCAAAGACAGTCAGACAGTTAGCTAGCTCATACAACCTCTACTACACTGCAGTTCCTCTGTGCTTTAATAGTGGGAATCTGGCTGTGTTACTATTACAGTAATGGCCCTTAGACATGGCTGAAGTACATGATGTTTACCACATGCTGATGTAGAGATAATGTTGTACAGCTTTTAACCTCCTTTTTTAATTCACAAACATTTGTCCTTTATTGTCTCTTTAGTAATTCATCATGGAACATTATACATGATTTTTTTTATTCAAAAGCATGAAGCAAAATTGAGTAGCTTAAAAAACAAGATTGCCTGAAATATCCAACAAGGAACTCTTGCTAATGCAGCACATTTTAAGCAAAAAAAGAAACTACTACTGCACTATTATAAGACACATATTGGCCCTAAACCCTCTCTGCTGCCCAGGTGCTGCAACAAACACTGCTCACTACACTAAACACATGTGCTCACTTTATCACATGTGCTCACTAGTGTGTATGTGTGTGTTCACTGCATGAATGGGTTAAAGGCAGAGGACAAATTCCATCTGTGTCCAGCACAAAATGGGGTGTGTATGTGTTTATTTATTAATTTTCTTTTTTTGTGTAGACAACCTTTTTAATTCGGCTGCAGTGTTTTGTACTTAGTAATAACTGGAGTAGCAGTAGTATCTTCAAAAAAGTTTCCTTAACCTTAAAATGTATATTTCAATACTTGTGTTTTATGATTTATCTTAATTTGTATTATTTTAGGCTTTATTTAACAGTTGTTATTGTCTTAATTTATAAGTCTACTTCTATGCACTGAGCCATGTTGAAAATGATGATCGTCTTCAATGCAACACTATCTTAAATAAGGTTAATGAAGAAACTAATATTTGTCATCTGTACTGACTGATACCAGAGACAGAGAGGAACAAACATTTACAGAAAGAGGCAATGAGAAAGACAAAGAGGGAGAAAGAAAGTCTCTGAAAGCTCAGAAGACTTTGGACTTTTTCCAAGCTCTTTGGCCACCGCATTGGCACCGATTGTTATGCCCCTAATCCTTCCCGTGTTTATGTGATTTCCCTGGTGGCTTTAGGCACAAGCATTCACAGATGTAAACTCCTCTCGATCTCAAAGATATTTCAGACCTTTGCCATCTCAAAAAGGTGATTTTAGAAGCAAAATGGCACAAATGGCCCTTCTCACCCTGTCTGAAAACACATTTACACAGAGATTATCTGTATGTGTTTTTGGCTTGTACTGCAATGTTACCCTCTCTTGTGCATGTTCGAACCTACTAAGATTACATATACCAGGTCATCCCAATGTACCACTTGGAATGTTTGAGGCCATTGCCAGCTGCGACTGAAGGAAGACATCAATAGCATACTTAGCATACTTTCATGCTATCAAACCCCAGGCCTCCTTTAATGAAATGTGTGTGGAAAGTTAAAGGGACACTTCCACCAAAAATGCTACCGTTCTTGTTCATTAAATAAGTAAGTGACAAGCCATGGAGAATTGCGAATTAATAATTTCACTTGTTTCCTTTATTTGTTTGTAAAACAAGAATGTAAATCAGGCACAAACCTAAATATATACAATGTCGGTCTTTAACTAAAAACAACAAGCTCACACTGGAACTGTCATACCTTGCCGAATTCATTTTAACAGCACTGGTTTGTTTGGTTCATCCTATGCGTTCATGACCAGTAGTGTTTTTGAGTGAAGTATTTTAGCTCTGCCCATTAAAACTCTGCACACAAGTTTAGGTCTCTGTGGCACTGGTTGCGCCATTAGCAGTGAGACCAGCTCTTTTTAAAATAGCCCAGCCAAAAGCAGGTTTGTGGCTGAAGCATGTGGGCAACCGAGAGAAAGGGAAAGACTCAGGCAGGAATGCGAGTGCAGGTGTTTTTCTTGCTTTTGAGACATTTAATGCCACTCTAATGAGAGCTTTATTCAGTGGAGCTCAGTAGCTCGAACCGGTGTTAAGAATGCCTCTCTTTCTTTGCCTCATTCTTATCTTCCTGTGAGTGTGTGTGTGTGTGTGTGTGTGTGTGTGTATCTTCTTCACTAGCTGTAGTGTACAAAGTTTTCCTAATGTACATTTAGACACTAGACATTAGACATCTTACCAAGCACAGTCTGAATGGAATAAAGGGAGATTTTCTTGCTGCTTCAGTAGAACAATATGACCAGCCAGCATTCAAAGTCCAGGAATTCCACTGATTCAGAAACAGGGTGGCATAGTGACACTAGCCTTAGTTACACTGAATGGCCACAAGCTGCTACAGGCATGCACTGTTAAGTTCATACAGCACATTTTTCTTGTGTTTTATATTTTTCCTGAAATCTATTAAATCTGGTTAACCCTTAGAATGAAACTATAATTGATTTCCGTTCTAATTTGGCCTCATTATAAAAGCACCCGAGACTAAAACACTCCTTATAACTTCAATTTAAAGGGACATGCTAAATAGCTCAGTAGGCTGAACAGGCAAATATACTCTTTGTAAATGCATACATTTTTGTGGTTTGATTTGATTGCAATTTATATAACTCAACACATCTAATATAACAAGTGGTTTCTCTAAGTTCAATACAATGCAACATTATTGACTACTGCAGTCTCTGAATTATTCAACCCTTTCATGACAAATGTCACCAAATCACCAAAAGGGTTTCTGACCACCTGCCTCTTTAGGAATCTCATGGCAGACTTGTCAAGGTAGCAAAGCCAGTGTTTCTTTTAATGTGTGACAACTACAGTGAACAACTGTAATTCTAGGAACATTAAGTGCCTTTGTTCTCTTTTTGTACCTTTTTCCTTGTTTGTGCAAGTCAAGTCAAGTCAGATTTATTCATATAGCGCTTTTTACAACTGTTGTCTTCACAAAGCAACTTTACATAATTAGTAATTAATAAAAGACAGAGACAAAAAGAAGAAATAACGTAAGACATGAAGGATCAAAGAACCCCAATGAGCAAGCCAACGGTGACAGTGGCAAGGAAAAACTCCCTCAGAGCTGGAGGAAGAAACCTTGGAAGGAACCAAGACTCACAAGGGGGACCCATCCTCCTCTGGTCTGGTCAACTATTTAAACATTATTGATAAAAATGACCAAACCATTGCAAGGAAATGATACCTTCTCTGAACATTTTAGACAACTCTCTTGATTTCTAACATAATCAAATGTCACAGTCAGCAAACCCTTAGCCACAAAATTAAACCCTTGATTAGTTGCATTAGGTGTGCTTGAGAAAACCTGATTTGCAAATGTCTGCTCTTATAATTCCAAAACTACAGTACACATTGGCATAGTGCGTTGAATGTGGAGAAAAACAAAACACAGCTGTTTGCAAAAAACTTGTTATATTAGTTGTGTTGAACAATTTAAATTGTTCTTGTTTGATCTGTTTATTGCAAACAGCTTTGTAATTAAATGACAATTAGTATTTTTTGCATAACAAATAACAAATCTAATTTGGAATGTGGGAAGAATAATTTTGATATCAACTGTATGAAGCTACTGCATCTTTGCAAGCTGCTGTTATATGCAGGGTATGGATAAAATACACGTATTGGAAATATGTCCTCAGAATACAGAAATGAAGTATCTGTCTATCCAGATACTTTTTGCATTTTTTACTTTAAGAAAAGAACACACCGTTTTAGTGATTTATAGAACTGAAAGCTATATGTGTACTACTGGTCAAACACCACTGCAAAATCACAAAGGGTCTTCAGGTTGTTCAGTAGTATTGTTTGCATAATTGATACTGACAAATGGAAAATATACCTACTTGTTCAGAAAATAAAAATGAATCAGAAAAAAATGCCTTATTGCTTTGTTTCCTTGCGCATTGGGTCTAAGCAGCTGATAAAACAAAAGAAAGTTGTGAGTTTCAGAGACCTTATTCAGTTGATTTTGAGGCTCCTGATAATAATACAGACCTTTACAGACTGCACTGACCCCACTCCAGCTGCCGTTCTCTTGGCACACACGAGTCCCTGGCCCCACCAGGTGATAGCCTGGAAAACAGGCAAAGTGCACCTCATGTCCCACCACATATTTGGAGCCAAATTTCCTCCCATGGGCTGGAGCCTCCAAAGCAGGACAGGGAGATGAGGCTGGAGTGATAGAGAGAGTGAGAAAGCAAGATATAAAGAGAGAAAAAATAAGAGAAGAAAAAAACATGAAGGGAAAGTCTTCTGCTGCTCCTTATAACCGCCTTAAGGTTCAATGTGTTGTCCATTTTGAGATGCTTTTCTGCTTACCATAATTCCATATTGCTTTAATTAATTCTATCTATATATGGTAGTTTATATTCACCATAGCCTTTCTGTGTGCTTAAACCAGTTTATCCATTCACTGTTAACAAGCCATTTCTGTCTACAGAACTGTCGCTTACTGGATGTCATTTTCTTTTACACCGTTCTGAGTGAAGACTCTAGAGTCATAAATGCAAAATGCAGGAGACCATAAATACTCTTATCTTTCCGAACAGGGTCTACAACTTGAATTGAGGCAATTGTGACAAAAGCATAACTGTGCGCTAGAATTTTTTCATTTATCTTCTTAACCGCTTCTTCTTGGTTAGCACCCTAACGCTTCTCCTTAGATTTATGACACCTTTGCGACTATATCTGGGAGCACAGGGCCAGGTATCAAAATGTAAAGGAACTCATGTAGATCCTAAAGGTTTTATGTCTTTAATGAAAGTCTTTTGAAGTGTGCTTCACAAAGCCCACCAACCAAGCTGTGTGAGGCCAGCAGCCCCAGCTGCTTCCATTTCATCACAAACACCTGCTCCAAATGGAGCAAGGCCATGTGTGGTATGAAGGTTTCTAGAAAGGGCACGTTTTCTCTATGCTCTAGACCCTTTCTCTGTGCAAGGTAGGTGTGAACCCTACACTGCAGGTTTGTGGTTTTTTTACCTCTCTGAATGTTCCTAAATGTCTGCATATTCCAAGTTGTTAAGATGTAAAGGAAGTAATTAAGTTTAAAGTGAAATGCATTGATAAATAGTAGGTGATTCAGCCTGTAGTTTTTTAGTAGTTGATAAATAATCACAAAGTCACATGAATTTACATAAATTAGATTTTAAGTATTATAGATTTTGCTATTGTCTACCAAAATGTATCTCTACAGTCTTCTATGACTGTAATGTATAGTGACTCTGATACCCAAAATGACACACTGACCAGATAATAATATAGTCATTAAGCACTGCATACATACATAAAAACTGGTCTGCTTGTGGGAACGTAGACACAGAGTTCTGAAGACTGGCAAGTTTGGACTTCATGATTCGAAGGCCTTCAGTAAAGCGGATCTCCTGTGCTTTTAGAAACTTCTCCATTTGCCGGAGCATGCCCATCACCCTCTGCTTGTCCAGGCATCCCTAGCCCATTACAAAACATAAATAATATAATATTTAGGTGCCAGACAATCCACATGAACACATTTGTCCCTTTAAGGACAATACCACAATTACAGGTATCCACTAATAGAGCATCTCAAACCCACCTAAATTCAGCTTGCTCTGTAAAGTACCATTAAATTGACATATATTTGTATTAATGGCAGATGTTAATGAGGTCATTCTCTGAAAAAGGGTGGGCATGGCTGTACTGTACAGTGCAGAAAAAAAAAGGCTGTTCTTGAAGTGTTTAGATGAAACTCAGTGAGCCTTCAAAACAGCAGGCTTCTTAGCAACACAAATATCAGTACATTTCTGAGCACTTTTCCATTACAAAATGTACAACAATGTCTACAAAAGAACTGCAATTAATTTGGGTGCTTAAACATATTAAACCAATATTAAATAGTCCAAAAAGATTGTTCCTACTTGGTTTCCTTTTGGAGAACTGTCTATTAGTATGAGCTACACAATATTTGGCAGGTGCTTTTAATATTATGGCTAATGTACTTCTAAATGCATCAAGACACCCTTTGTGAATTCAGCACCTGTACAAGGTACCCGTTGCTGACACAAATATTGCCAAGTTTCAGCATGAGGGGTATAGTGTCCCCAGCTGTGGGGCTGGTACTGCATATTCTGAGGTGATGGAGCACCATCAAATACCTCGATTAAATATGATTGACTGCATTGACAGCTGTGATCCAAAACTAATCCTCTAACATCAGTACTTGGTATCACTCATGTGATTGAATTCAATCAAATCCTCAAATACCCTTGATTTCATGCTCAAACATTGGATGTGCAGGTGTCTACAAACTCTTGAACATATAGGGTAAATTCGTGTACATAGAAAACAGCTTAGGTTTACTCTTTGCAAGGGAAACAGGCCAGTAATGTGAGTCTGTCTTTCTACCAGCTTTTGGTAGCTATACCAAAACCTGTTAGGCAGATGTCCTCAGGAACACTGCCCAAGCTGCTCTCTTGTATATTTCTCATGGCAAGGAGACACAGTCTTGTTATAGAAGAGTGAAGGGAGTAGACTGGCTTTGAATTTCATGAGGTTTCCCTTCCACTAGGATCACACAAAAGGGTTTAAGTAAGTACAAATATATAAACAGACTTACAGGATGTTTCTTCTGCCTTGATGCCCAGGTGTGTCTGACTTGAAATTATAAAATCTTGTTTAGACTACCAAGTGACATATATAAACAGCAATAACTTGTGCAGACAGCGTGGTATAAAACCTATCCTGCAGCAGATGATAACTTGTATATGGATAATCAGCAGTCCACAATACTTAATGTATTAATGCATTAGGTCTAACATACAGTATATGCAAGTTTATTGGACCAAACTGCCATCTGCCCCATGTCATGTGTTTTTAACAGTTTTCATTTGCAATGAAGAGTCTGAAAAAGAGAGAATGTGAATTCTTGTACTTATTATTAGTATCATTGTGCTATTAAACGTGAATGAAAACATCTAGACAAACAGTTGCAGAATAATCACAATAAACAACATTGGCGTGATCAAAATTCAGTTAGGAAATACCACATGTGCTGCGTCTTCCCCTGTAGCCTGCGCTATATAACTACCAGCTGGGCGAGTTTCTAATAGTACTTAATAAAATCTAATTATGATTGTACCTCTGTAGGCTAGCGGTTCTTTGCGGTTGTTTGGCTGGAAATCAAAACACTGCCAAAGTGGCACCCTGGCACCGTTCTGCAGCACAAGCACGTCCATTTTACCTTAACTGGTAAGCAGAGCTCATATACTAGAGATTCATTGCCGACTTTGTTGACACATTCCAGGGGATTTGAAACCCAGTTAAATAACTCGAGAAGCGTTGGACCTCCTCAGTTAATCACCTCAACTATGCTTTTGATCAGAAGTCCCCTTTTGTGTAATTTCGTGGCCAACCTTATCTAACAAAAAAGTTGCACTGCTTTTTAAAATGTTTCGTACACCCTTTTTAAAATAATTGTAAACATATTTCTTTCAGAGAGAGAGAGAGAGAGAGAGAGAGAGAGATAAAGAGAGAGAGAGAGAGAGAGAGAGAGATGAAGAGAGAGATTTACTAACCTGTATCCCGTCATTACAACTATGTAAAGCCAAGAGGGACAGTAAAATAAGAGAGCCATACTGATGTGTGAGGATCATTCTCCAAAGCCCAGTCTCTAATGTCTTGTCTAACTGCGCTTCTCGGGTGCCATCTACTCGAAAGTGCCCAGAAAAACGCCCTTTAATCCAAATTCTGTGTCACAGAGTTTTGTTTTACTGTTTTTTGATGTTGTGTCCGATGAACCGATGAAGAAAGTGCAGCTAATTTCTGTCTGAGATCACTGAACGATGGACGTGCAACCTGATTGAGTTCAGTCAGGTTATTTCCCACCCGTAATGGAATAACCCCCGCCTTCCTGCACTGCGATTGGCTGGAATGAGTCAGGTCTGGCCGCGCTACAACTGGCTAATCCTTCACAGGCAGTTCCTCTAGTTGCCAATCGTATCACAGGAAGGCGGGACTTGTTTTGAAAAGAGGTGGAGGAAAATCGTGATAATCACGCAAGCCTCTGTCCGGTCCGGATCTTTTTATTCAGGGTCAAGAGTATCCAGTGAGATTTCTTTCTGATGTGTGTCAACATTAAATTATGTTGAGTTATTATTCCCCTTTTAAGTCAATTTGCCATTTCAGCTCATATGCTCTTATGAGTTTTTCTTGGTGTGCAACGACATTAACAAAACATTGGCTAAACGTGAAACACATCACATCTCAAAACCACTATAAATACATAAAATATAATTGAGATGATTTAGTCATTAAATGTTTCTCTTCTAAAATTAAACTCCCTGTAACTTCTCAATACAGAACTTCAATCTTATTATTCTGATTCGTGAATAATAATAAACTGCAATAAAAGCTTTCACGCCCACGTCACTGCTAGAGAACTTAATGCCCCAGATTAACCATTTTGCATTTTAGCATTTGTAGCAGAGACGAATTAATTTACAACATTATATGGATATGTAAGAGAGGAAAATATGCAGAAGTACATGGCGTTTATAGAACAAAAGAAGGCTATGGTTACTAACTACTTTTTAAGAGAGACTATGGCTGCGTCTGAAACCACACAGCCTGCTACCATACTAAATAGTATGTCAAAGTAGACCTGCGCCCACACTAATGAATCCACTTGTGCAGTATTATTGTATGCGGTTTTGGACGCAACCTATATCAAAGAAATGATGCTCACTTGCCCTGACCACACACGGACCACACACGTTTGCAGTTGAGTGCCACCAAGTGTCAAAGAAGATATATTACATGCAGGAGGTTACAGTCAAAGAACGAACAGATTAAAGAAAAATAATGTTTTGAAAGTAGGGGTGTAATTAATTAATAAAAATAACCAAAAGAAAACTTTAAAACAGGTTGCTCGAGAATTATCCAGTTGGTCCATCCTGGGCATGGTAGAAACTGCGCATGTTAATGACATTGGTTGGTTGCTGTTGTGAGTCTGACTGACTCACTACACTAGACAGGTGCAGTAGCCAATAGAAGGACTGAAAATTGTGACAAGCGTTTAGGCTTCACGGTTTAGACCAATCAGATGCTGTTTCCAGGGTGTTCTCGGCAGCGGCCGGACAATTCTCATTGGTCAAATGACTGAGTGGGCGTGAAGGTTTTCCTAGTTCGTCGTCCTCGCGGCCATTTTGCGAAAACTGAAACGGGCGCCATGTCTGAAGGAGATATTGAATGCGTCGAAAATAATAACGATATCTGTTCCACACTCCATCTGCAATATCGCACCAAGGCAGCTGCCAGCCGACGGGACGTTAACAAAGCTGGGGTATCAAAGCTGTGTTTACAGCATAAAAATATCATCAGTGACATGAGAGAGGATAATGTCTGTTAACCGTCTCATTGTTGAGACGTGTAACCGTGAGTTTTTTTCCAGACTAATACAATCCTTCATCATCTCTCACAACAAGCCAACGTATCCATGAGTGACTGAATGCATCTCACCCTTGTTGCGGAGAAGGGCAGTTCCGTTTCCAACCATCATGGCTTTTGTGAGCCTCTTCTCCTGTCCCCCAAACCCTGTTCTTGACAAAAACATGACAGACTCTGAGCTGGCAGGGGATGAAAGGTCGAGTAACATTCTTATCTGCTTCTGTGCAGGGCTTTATGTAGTTTTATCAGTGGATGTTTTTTTTCTCTCATTTTCACTTGGGCTTTCCAACGTCAAGGGCACTGGCTTCGTTCTGTTAGCTAGTTCATTGGGACTGGCCTCCCCCAATACACCGAGGTGATCATGTTTTGGTGCATGCACTTTATTTTGCTAGCCCGACGGTCAGTTTATCAAACTCAGTGATCCATGTATGCCCACTGCTCGTCGTGTCCATTCTCTCATTGCTTTTCTCTTTATTTTGCTCTCATTTTCTCTCGCGGTAGCTTTCTATAATAAAGAATATTTCTCGGGACAAGCAGTAATTGCACATTACACTGTAATTTTTTGAAGTCTAGGAAGGTGTTTGAATATTTGAATAGATATGACGCGCTGGATGCTCCTCCCCCTCGCGTGTTCTAGAACACACTGACACGCCCATTTTGCCGGGAAACACTCCAGCGAAAGACTTAAAGGAGTTCCTGTGTGGGATTGTGGGTTACGTGTCTTTAATCCAAACAAGGGATTTACCGCAGGTCCTGAAAGTGGTAACTGATTTCAAGGTGTTCCAGAGCCAGTTTAGTACCCTGATTTCGTTTGTTTTTGTTTTTATTTTTGCATTATTCATACTCAGAAGTTAGCTTGCAATGACTGGGTGATTTGTCAAAGTCCACAACCACTATCCCACAGTACCTTTTTGTTTTCTTTCTTGTTGTTTACATATATCCATTGATTTGATATAAACAATCTGGAGCAGGAATCACTAAGACTAGATTGAAAAGATTCACCATTAGAAGATGTGCCTTTACCAGTTGTTTACCAGTTAACAGATTTACAGGATTGAGTAACACGTCCTCAGAAATGTTAAATTGTTAACAGGATGAAATCCTCTTGTCTAATAAGGTTGCTCTATTTATATATGGTCAAGCTGGTTGCATCATAGTGTAACAATTTACAGTGAGTAGCCTCAAAGTAATTTCTCCATGGGTGTAAGTAGTAAGATACCTTCTTTTTTTGACATTGCCTACATTTCAAACGTTAAAAATGACAAAAAAGCTACTGTTGGTGACCTTAGTCAACCAAAACGACAAAAGCAGTTAATTTATTACTGACCAGTTAAGTTAAAAGGAAAAGAAAAACAAATTGGGATAAAGTTTATAAATGACTTTGGTCATTGCATATCGATCGCAAAAAAGTGTGTAAGGGCTAGTTGAATAATAAAATAAGCTTTGGTTGAACATTTAATATGGAGGTTGGAATCACTTTTGAGGATTAAAACAATATAGATTATTACTGTACATGACATGATAATTGTTGACATGCAAAATTATGGGTATTAGATGTATTTATTTATTTTAAGTATTTATGTTAATCTTAAAACATTTTAATTGTACACCTCATTTTGTCTAAAACAAACACTTCTTATGCTTTGCCAACTCCAGCTTGAATTTAATGTAGATAAAAGGTGATTATGGCACTGTCACTGTTCAATTTCCACACAAATAGACAGACACATCACCAACACGTAGTCTTGTCTGTAGTAATATAAAGCAATCTGAAGATCACTGTTTCATTGATTCATTAATTAGAAATTCATTTCAGGGTAGCATGGTGGAGTTTTGATTGGGAATATTAGGTCAGTCATATTGATACTCTCATGTTTTCCACTCAACTACACATGAAACATGAGAGCCAAATTAGACCCGTTTTGTTGAATAGGATACTTTTCAGTAAAAAAGGTAGGGCAACCCTTGTTTTTGGATCTCAATGCGAAGTTGTGATGTGTCTTCCAGGGCATGTGTATATATTTCATCAGTTGTTTTTTTGCCAGTTATAAATTGCCATATGTAATATTTAGCATTCTGCTGTTCAGTGCCTATTTAGATGTTTATCTATTTAGTTGACTTCAGTTGCAGTTCTGTTACCATTAGCAGTAGAAAGACAATGTTTAATATTTTTTATGGACAGTGGTAGTAAAAGTCACATAGAAGGTATATATAGGTAATTGCTGGTATCTTTTAGCTACACATGAGTATTGTTCTCAATGCCACTGTTAAAAAATATTTCCTTTATGTTCACTCAAAAGTTTCTTGTTAAATATTAAAGGGAAGACGGTGAATTGGAAGATGGAGAGATAGATGATGAGGGCATTGGAATTGAAGAAAAAGACGAGGAAAACAAGGTGGAACATGAAGTGGTAGAGAGAGACAAAGAAAAAGTACGGGAAAAAGAAGACAAACCACATCGACACTCCCATAAGAGACACAAGAAACTAAAAGAGAAGCGGAAGTCAAAAAGAAGGCGAAGGGACAGACAGAAGGTGTAGTTAAAGTTTGCTTTTCTTGAATTATATATCTATATGTGTCTTTGAAGCATTACTTGTCACTCTACTCTGAATGATTACACTTTTCCTTTTTTTAGCACCACTCTCCTTCCAGTGTCTCAAGTTCTGACAGTTATGACTCTGATTATGACCATCAAGATAGATCTAAGAGCAAAAAGACCAAAGGCATTTACAGAGACTATGATGGCCAGTTTTCACATGTGAGAACTAATATTTATTTATATGATTTATCTGTGCCCACTCCCTATATTCCACCAATTCATTTTTGCTGTTCTTATGTGTACCTGTTGGTCTATAGCATGAACATGAACACAGTGGGGGTCATGGAAAACCACAAAGATCAACTCAGCACAGAAACAGTGAGAGTGAGGACAAATATGACTATGACGAAGACCAAGATGACTTTAGTGAGGAACTGTCCAAGTACAAACAAGCAAAGGAGTCAAATACATCCAGCCAGGGAAGATCACCTAAAGACCATGCGAACAGAGCAAGCATGAATAGGCAACAGTGTATGTTGTGTGTATTTTTAAATTATTTGCTCATATTTCAGTTTTAAATTCAAACATAATTTGAGTTTTTCATGAGTTTTTACTCACACATTGTTCTCCATTTCAGTTAGTGGTCTGCGTGGTCGAGGGCGTGGCGGTATGGGACTGGGCAGGGGGCAGGGTGCCCTCAATAAGAACAAAAAACAGAAAAGCAAGACCTGGGGCCGTGGTCGGGGCAGAGGAGGAGAACATGGGAGAGATGGAGCAACAACGGTAAGACTAAAATCTTTTAGCATCATCTTTAAAGGCATTTCAATAGTGACTGGACTGTATTTGATTCCTGTATTCATATGACCCTACAGGATGCCAAAGTCCAGCCAAGTTTCCAGAAAAAACGTCCTATAATGAGTCAGGAGTTCATTAATCAGCATACAGTTGAGCACAATGGGAGAAACATATGTAAATATTTCATTGAGGGTAGATGCATTAAGGTAAATCAATGCTGTTTACATGTAGTAAATATTGTCAAACATTTGATTTTGCATGGAAGTAATTATAATTATTTTTGCATAGGGGGACCAGTGCAAGTTTGAGCATGACAATGTTGTTCCAGAAAAGAAGAAAGAGCTGTGCAAGTTCTATGTTCAGGGATACTGCACTAAAGGAGAAAACTGCATTTACATGCACAATATCCTTAAATACAGAATCAGAATTTTAACAGTAATTTAACATAATTTTTGTCAGTAGGAATTAAATTATTATGTTCCTCTTTTCTTCTTACTGGTCCTTAACACAGGATTGCAAATGAATATCCTTGTAAGTTCTTCCACACTGGAGCAAAGTGCTACCAGGGAGACAACTGCAAATTCTCTCATGATCCTTTGACTGAGATTACAAAGGAGTTGTTAGACAAGGTAAGAGTTTTGAAGGTGTGCATTGCATATGCCAGACCATTCTTTGACAAACTCTAAAATGACCTGATTATGTAGATGTCCTATAATCATGTTTTTTCAGATCTTGAACACTGATGAAGATCATGCCCATGAGGATGAGCTGGAGCTAGAGGACTTAAGGAAGCAGGGAATAGCTCCCTTGCCCAAACCACCACCAGGGGTAGGGCTGCTGCCAACACCTGGCTCAGGGAGCCCACAGGATGGGAGCAAAAAGATCCCTTCTCTATTTGAGATCAAAGTACAGCCTACTGTGGACTTGGCACAGAAAATTGCTTTACGGTACATATTTTGTTTCCGGAAAGTGACCAAACAGTTCCTCTACCTTTTGTCTGAAAATTAATTCAGGGATTCAGTCATGTAGTTGGATATCATGCCTGTGCAGTGATGAGCACCGAATGATTATGCTCTGCCTTTTTTTCCAGGCCCAATTTCTACAACAGTTCATCTCCTCCTCCTGGACAGTTTCAGGGGGGTGGAGGCACTGCCCAGTTCACCAGTTCTCAAGAGGACATGCAGGCTGGTGCCTTGATGTCCCCGGGCCACAATCATCAACCCCCACCTCCAGGGTCACCTGGGTCCATGGGTGTCCCTTCTTCTCACTTCCCAGGCCCAGGTCCTCCCCAGAGCCCCCAAAGACAACTCCCACCTCAAGGATTAGGACAGGGCCCTCCTATGCCACCTCCTATACTCCCCAACCAGCACTTCCATGGCAGCCTGCAACACATGGATCATCAAAATCAGCAGATGAAACCACAGGGTTCATCACTTCAGTCTGTGTCTGATATTCAGATGCAGATGAATATGCCCTTGAGTCAAATGCCCTCAGAGTTTTTCAAAAACTTGTTCAGCAGCCACTCACTTGGTTTGGCAGGTAGGCCTCATATTGAATTGGTTTATTGTAATAATAGTATTTTAAACAAATGTGTTACATTTAAGAGCTATTAATTTGGAAAAAAGTAGTCTTGGTTTACAAAAGTAATATTTCAGTTGCAGTGACTCAGTTGCCCCTGGACCTGTTAACATGGTTACATTATGCTATCTGGTCCCTGTTGGTTTTGCAATGCTCTTTTTTTTCCTCCCTCTTTTTCTTAGAAGAGGGTCCATCAGGGTCCATGCAGGACTCCCAGCAGCACCAGCTGAACAGTGCTGAGTCCCACAGCGGTATGCAGGACTTTTTGCCTGCTGTCCAGAAAGTCCTGCTTCTACACCTGAACCAGAACCAGCAGTGCTCGGATTCTCACAGACTTGACATTCAGGGAGATATACCCCCTGGGAGAGACAGAGGTAAAAGAAACAAGAAGCATTCTGCAGTTACACTGATCAGCCATAGCATTAGTACCAATTAGTACCAGCCTAATACCACCATTCAAGGCAAGGACAAAACCTCTAAACCTCTAAAAACCTCTGGTATCTGGCAACAAGACATTAGCACAAGATCACTTAAGTTCTGTAAGTTGTAACGTGGTGCCTCAATGGATCATATCAATGAGCCTTAGGTGATCATGACCCTGTTGCCTTTTCACCATGTCCTTTCGTGGACCTCTTTTTGGTACTGACCACTGCATACCAGAAAAAAACACAAGCCCACAATTTGGCCCTTGTCAAAGTGGCTTAGATCTTTGCACAATTTTTAACTTTAAGATGACTTTTCTGTTTGCAGCCCATGACAGATGCCACCGTAGACTAAGATAATAAGTGTTTTCCGCTAATTTTATGACTGATCAGTGGATGTTATGTTAATAGTGAAATGTCACTAATCTGTCCAATGATTTTTTTTTCTTGCTATGTATGTAATTATGTGTATAAATCTATGTGTTGTATATACATTGTAATTGTAGTTGTTGTAGTCATTGTAGTTATGCTTAAGGTCAAGAGTCAGGGGAGTAATAATTATAGATGCAATGATGTGGGAATTGTGGGCTGATGCAAACCGTTTACAGATGTATGTGGTTATAAGTAAAAGGCACAAGAAGTACTACTTACATCTTGAATGAAATAATACAGGATAACATAAAAATACCACAATGCAATATGGAACCTGTAAGTGCCTACACCTGTCATTTCTGGGTACAGAATCACCCTATCTTAAACACCATTGTTCAGACTGTAAGGAACTGCAGGAAAACTGTATGAATGAAGACCAAAGAGCATTCTAAGAAAAGCAGAGGTAGTTATAGCCATGCACAGCAAGGAAATTGTGTTGTACCACCCAAATGCTGCCTAGACTAGGATCATTTGAGTAAATTATGTGGGTGACAGCATGTGTTGTAGGTGAGCCTTTTTCTTGGTAAGGATTAGACATTTTGCTAATATTGAAGAATGAATAATCATTGCAAAATACAAGGATATATAGCAAGACAACTTGTTATAAGTATGTTAAAAACGGAAGCTTAAATACATTCCGTAGGACATTTATTTTAGTTTTATTTGCACACTTCAGAATACAATGATAACAATACACAGTGCAGAAGTAGGTATACAATCCCTATCCACCTTTTATTATATATTGTGGAAACAGAAAATAACATAGAATACATTAAAATGGCATAGAAAAAACATAAACAATAAACAAAACAATGTCAACAAAACATGCAAAGCAAAATCCCTGTAAATGTGTAAGAATGTGTGTATGCACTCTTGTGATATGTCACTATAAATGAGAGAAAAAAATACAACATGAATATGAAGATAATACATATGACAGAAAAGCTACAATGTTTGTTAAACATCTTTTCTTATTACACTTAAGTGAAAATTGTTTATGCTAGCAGCGCTGCACATTTTAACAATGTCTGTCTGATTTTCCTGCCTTACCAGCATAATAAGCAATTCTCTGTCTTTTCTTGTCTTCCAGACCTTTTCTGACCTCTATAATTGCTCTAATGATAATCTACACTTTTGAAACAGCAAGCTGAAAACACATTGTTTTCGTATAGCTTGCCCTATGGCATTGATTATGTTTTCTGATCTTTAGACAGTTTAGAGAAGTTTCAGTTTGGGGAGTGTTAGTACAAGGTTTAAAGAGTCAAAAAATGTATACAATGTGACAATTTGATTAAGCTGACGGTTCCTAATTACAACTGGTGACCCCTCAGGCTTAATTTGATAATCAAGGTTTATCTCATACCTTGATTATGAGATGAAAAAAAATTGGATCCTTGCTAAACTTACAGTGCCCAATTGTTTTTAATGTGTTTTCTGTTATGAAAGACAGGACACTTGTGCATTAAAATTAGCTAAAAATGACAATGTGTTATTTACCCGAGGATGCCCATATGTTAAGATTCTAAGTATTAAAAATTGGTCAAATGTACACATCTGCCAATACCTGTTTCTACCTGTTATTCCTCAATAACAAAATTATTCTGATATTGTTTCCCGCTTATAATTATTATTTTTTTTTTTTTTCAGAAGAAACCACAAATTGGTATTCCAGTGATGATGAAGATGGCAGCAGTGTGACAGCTATCTTAAAGACTCTTAAAAAACAGAATGAAATCCTGAAGACACAGCAATCTCAGCCTAAGCTCCAGCAGCTTGGCATCACCCCAGCCTCCCTTACTGATCCCAGACTACACAAGGAAAGAACTTTGTCTAATGACCCCAGAATAAAAGTTGAGCCTAAGCAGCATGTTCTGGCTGATGCAGTTCTTGACCCCAGATTGGCCCGAGACCCACGCAAGATAAAGTCAACAGAGCCTAATTCCTCCAAGGTGGATTCTCACCGCCCCCTTAACCCAATCTCTTCCACATCTCTGAAGCCTCCTGTTGGAGAGGAGGATGAAGAGGGAGAGAGAGAGCTGAGAGAAAAAGCTGCCTTGATCCCATTGGATCCTTGTCCTGGAGCCACACTAAGGGACCCTCGCTGTCAGATCAAACAGTTTAGCCACATCCGAGTTGACATCCTCCTTCAACGGCCTGCCTTTGCTCACAGTGTAGTGTGGGCCCCGGAAGACCTCATCCCTCTGCTGATCCCAAAGCAAGAACCCTCCATCAACCTACCTTTGCCACCCCTCATTGCAGATGCCCAACTGAATCGTAGTCTCTCATCTCCACCAGACCACCTTCACATTTCTGCCCCAGGCCCTCCAGACCCACGTCTGGCAACTGCCCGTCTAAAAGAAGGTGTAGCTAAACTGAGTAGCCCCCCTGGCAGGACTCTTGAGCCTCGTCACAGCGCAGACAAGCCAACAGACCCCCGCACCCACAAGGTGTTAGATCCCAGGGTCAGTCGTTCAGCAAGCCTGGATTCTAAGCTGTCTTCTATGAGAGAGGGTTCTGTTGTTGTAGGGGTGATGGATCCTAGATTGCAGAGAAGCACAGCTGGGACTACCACTCTACCACCTGCTTCAGCAAAACCTGATTCAGAGAAGCTTCCACCATATGCACCTCGCCTTGCCTCTTCAAGTGGCAACGGTCTGGAAAGCCCCACAGTACTGCTAGGAGGTATCAGTTTGTATGATCCTCGCAATCACACCTTGCTCTCTTCAAAACAAGACAACGAGGAACTCCCAAAAAAGGTGGGCATCCTAAAGCAGCCTGTAAAACATGAGAGCCCTCCACAAGCACTGTCACCACCACAAGCAGAAGCTGAAAAGAACAGTAAGGCTTCTGATGAAGACTGTCAGCCCTTGCCCACTGCAGAACTGGTACCTCCCCGCTCGCCTGTACATGTGGCAGCACCCGCTTTGCATAATTTACCCATTCCACCACTGGCAGGGCTAATACGACCAGTTTACACAGACCCTCGACAAAACAGGCAGAGCGGCCAGACCACTGAAGCTCAAGAGGAGGAGGAAGATGAAGACAAGGAAGAGCACAAGAAGGACAGGCTACTTAAGGATGTGTTTAAGACCTTTGACCCCACAGCTTCGCCATTCTGTCAGTAAACACTCCTTCATCTATGCTAAACATTCGGTCCGCAATTTACTGCATCTTGGTCAAGTATTTTCATATTTATTTATATTTGTTTTGTACATACACTTTTCAATGCGTAATAAAACTTATTTGTCAACTGACAGTACCACTGAAATAGTTACAGAGATTAAAACATAGAACTTGAAATTGACTAATTACTAGTAAATTGCATTGTTAGGCAGACACTTTGCTGGTGTACAGTTGTAATTACAAATATGATATGAGGAAACTGTCACAGTGGGATTGAAAGGGATTTGTTGTGGTACATAAAGTGTTGCAGTTAAATATAAATATAATTGATATGTACGACATAAAGCTGTGGTAAGACATTTTTATAACATCATATTGTGCAAAGCGTGTAATTATTCAAAAGTCTATGTAAACACATGGCTAACATACCACAACCATTTTATTTTCTCCTTTACCCCCCCAAGCATACTTTATCATTGTGCTACAGAGACAATACAGGCAAAAAGAACATCTTGAAAGACAATTTATGCCTACTATTAATTTTGTAGTTTAACTAATATAAGAAAAAAAACTTTTTTTCCTAATGTAAAGTGGAGCTTTAAATCTTTTAGCACTTTATATAAGTCTGCATTTGTATTAGTGGTTTTATTGTTTCATGTGGTATTTTTTGTATTGTTCTGAATTTTGTTTACATCTTGGAGGAAGGACATTGTAAGATCAGTCATGTTACTTTGCCTTTTTTATTGTGTCTTAAATAAAATTTAAATGATCAGACTTTTAAGGTAGGTGTTAAAATAATCTGTTTTATAAAGTGTGGACATTTTATTTACGTCTCTCAAGCACACTGATGGGTGGCACAAGGCTGGGTGCTGAAGGATGCAGTGAAGTCTTACGGAGGCCTAGATCATCAGTCTCAGGATTCAGCTGCTCCTGTGCTCTGTGGATGAGCAGGGTCTTTTTCCACTGAAAGCAAAGGGAAGCTGCTTTTGCAGCTTCAGAGTTGGGCTCAGGTTGTCGCAAGCCCTTCCACAGTACAAGAAAAATATTGCCCTGTCAATGTCAGCTAGCCACAGAGAATGCAAGTCAAAAACAATAGTATATGGTCTTATGTGCAGGAGTAGGAAATGCTTTGGTATTTGTACTTGAGAATTGTACTTAAGTATTACTTTGGAAAAATGTACTTGAGTATTTTAAACGGAACTGGACTGGTTATGTTTTTCTCTTCTTCCAATCAGTCAAGTTCTTGTGATTATGAGCTAATTGTATTAAAATGTTGAAACAAATTCATGAAACGGTCCACAATTGCTCCAATTTATCTTTTGTCCTAGGTTGTGTGAGGATTAGTGCTGGCTAGTTCTTTGCAAATAATAATAATAATAATGATAATAGAATATGCTTTAGAACGTGCAAAAATGTGTTCTCTAACGTATCTGACAATTCTAAACGTGTATGCAGTTATTTATTGTCTCAGCTAACTTTAGAAGCTGATGCTGCAAGATCAGTATTACTAAACACATTTTCATAGTCAAATCCACAAGTTAAACATTTGTAAAAATGTTTTACCTTTATACAGGCTGATTCAGCAGCTCTTACCCCCTGGATAACTGTCTGCAGCAAGTTCTGTGCATTTTTCACCAGGATTTCGTCTGAAGATTTACACCCAGGAGTCACTGCATTGACACTGGAGAGACACCATGCACCCCTTGGGTCACATGAGATAGCAGCATGTTTGTGTGATTAATAGCTTGTTCAATGCCCACTGTAGGAAGGTAGAGTGATGAAATGAAGCTGAGAGTAGTAAGAAAATACCAGGCATATCGGTGTTTTCTGCATTTGGATAGTGAATATGTCTTGGCATTTCTCACCTGGAAATAATTGACAGCTGGTTGGTAATGGTGATAATCTGCTCTCGTATTATGGACAGCTCCCTAGTGCAGTGTTTGTCCAGACAATGGTCTGCTATGACCTTCACAAACTCTGTGATGGACTGGCAGCTCATGACTAAATCTTTAGCTGATGTCACAAAATCATCTTTGCTCTGCAAGTGAAATATGGAAACAACTGTCAAAGAAAAGTGAGGTAAACAATATTGTACATTTAAAACATAAAGATGTGCCATTTTACCTGAATTGGCCCTTTTCTTTTCAGGTACTGTGTCATATGATAGATTTTATCAGCCATTTCTTTGGTCACCTTGACAATCTGGTTACCATGGCCATCCCATTTTTCTGCCTCATGCTTCAGGAAAAGTGACATGTAAGTGAGAGTTGGATCCATGGAGCTGAACACTGGCATTTCAGCAGTCTTCTGGACAAAAAAAACAACTAAATATATAAAGAATGCATTTTTATGGGGTGTGGAAATATCAAATTGTACTTAGAACAAAAATGAATTGTGGAATATTTTGTGTTTACCATTTTTGGTTCTTTTGTTACAGAAGAGGTATTTACTGGAGTTCTTTCAGGGATGACTTGTCTATAAAGCGGTTCCTTCGGGATGGAGCGTAGTATTACATCAGTTTCCAAGTCACAGCTTGACCCTTTGCCCTGCAAGCCAAGCTTGATTTGCTCCTTTGTGACATGAAGGATTCCGTCAACTTTGTAGAGTTCTGCCACAAGGTAATGTGCTTTAGCTGACCAGCACTGTGTCTGAATATCAAGGCTCAAGGTCTCAAAGACCGTCCGTGTCTCTACCATTAACCTGGCCCTACTTATTATCTCAGACATCTGAAACAACAGATGATCGTTAATGAATCTCAGATTGGACCTCTCTCGTGGGTCTCTGATGAAATTAAAACAGTCCTGGACAGAATGCGTGGCAGTTTTAACGTTTCCCAAGAGCAATTCTGCAGTGGCCTCAAACTGTGTGCGAGTCTCTTCTGCTTCCATGGAATTTTCTTTAATTATTGAGAAGGCCAAGGACACAGTATTTTGAATTGCTGTTACATATTCCTCATTAACTTTGCTCAAAAGAGTAGCAAGTGCCTTCATTTTAACCTGAAGTTGTCTCTGTAAAAGCTCTGCCTTCGCAAAAGATATGACACTTGATGGGGATACAGTACCAAGGTCCACTGTCGTCTGTAAATAGAGTTCTGTAAGTGTGTTCAACCCATCTTGTAGTTCTTTCAGGAGTTTGCCTTTATAGTTGTCTGTACAGATTAGAGATGACAGTCTTGCAGCTTCCTGGATTCGAAGAGAATTTTCAGAAATAGCTGCTAACCATTTTTTGGGTGTCATCTGATGTCTGCTTTGCAGCTGTTCCCTGCCATTATTTGTGCTTGTTCCCAAAACTCTATCCATTGAGTTCAGCAGGACTTGGATGGATAATGCCCAGAGAATACATGGTCCATCCAGCTCATCAAACGTAGCTGGCTTTGTACTGATGAGGTCTGTAATATTCTTTGTATTGGTCTGTGCTTTCTGGAGCTTGTTTAGTAGAGACGTAATGCTCTCACTGCCCTTACCGATTACTTTGAAGTCTGAAGAAGTTACAAGCTGGACTGTGTCTGCACACAAACACATGACCTCACTGAGTTCGTGTATGCAAGTGTCTACCATGTTTGGTGTATAGCTATGCATCATGGCTTGGATTGCATGGTACCACATGCCAGTAACTGGCAGCAATATCTTGCGTGTGTTTTTGATGAGGTCAGAAAACTGAGTGCTGTGTCTAAAAACATTATCTGTGCTCTTGGCTGAGCTCATGGCTGTCTCTTGGGCCGTCTGAACAAGCAGTGGTGTAATAGCCACTAGCTCAGACCGAAGGCTTTCCATTTTAAGATTATCAGTAGTATCTGCAATAGTGGCTGCCTCTTTTGCGGCCTGGGTGTAGCATCTGGAGAGTTCCACGACCCCTGTACAGACCTTATTTAAAGCTTCAACATCTTTACCATTGGTCATTCGAACAACTTCACACAAGAGAGGCAACAAGTCGATATTTTGAGGTATTTTAACAGGTTTGGAGTCCATAATCAGTGTTTGATTCCTTATATCCTGATGTACTTCGGTAGGTTCATCTTTGAGCTTCACTGGTAGGTCTTCCTTTTCATTGTCATGAACTAAATTGGCAGAATGTGCCTCATTTGTTGACTTCTCAGGACCTGTAATTGGGGAGACTAGTGAGGTAATAGCAGGCTGACGTGCCTCTTCCCGCAATGGGCTAAGCAGATTTGGGTGCTGTAGACCATCCAAGCCCTCACATAGAACATCAAAGTTCTTTATGGCCACTGATACTCTGTCAACCAGCAAGGAGAATTCATCATTATTAAGGATGGTATTAAATATGTCTGATGTACACCCTGTCACTTCAGCAGCTGAACCTTCAGCTTGCCTAACCAGTACAAGCAGGCCATTGCGGTAGATTGGGTCATCACTTTTATCCACATGGTTCCTTACAAACTGAATCACTTGACTCATCCGGCCAATAAGACCACTTACATGTTTGCTCAATACATCACAGTCATGCTCTCTGCATGCATCTGTACAGATGGCTAAGTCACATTTCATCTCATGAACAGCAAGATCTGTAAAGTCCTTTACATTTATGACATTGCAAAATGCATTCAGCAGTTGCTCTTTCTCTTCAGTCCACATCTGGTGAGCATTTATCAGTTTATGTAGAGCTCCCTGGTACTGAACTGAATCTCCCTCAAGCTCCAGCAGAATTGAGGTGACTACATCCTTGAGATGCATAAGGCAAGCTCTGGAGTTCTCCACACTTTCAAGACTCTTTTCATCAATGGCTAAAGCTGAAATGAAGCTTGCTACTTCAGCCATCCTGTTGGCATGGGCTATGAAAGTCTTAGATAATGGCAGAGCCAAGTCCAAATCACCATCTTGCTCACTTTCTAATATATGATGTACGTTCCTTACCAATTTCTCGAGAGGACTTGAGGTTGAGGTTAAGATGTCCATTACCTGGTATAGAGTTGCTTTTACTACTGCATCATCAAGTTTCTGAATTTGTTTAATTAATGACAAACACAAGTTCACTTGATGTTCTCTTGTCTTCTGCTTATCCAAACAACATTTCATCTGCTGTGAGATCTCTGACCAGAGCTGGAGAACAAGTTTACAGTTTGCAGTCACACAGCACCGACTTTTCCCCTGGGAGGAGTTTGCAACAGCCATGCTATGAAACACCAGATCTCTGAGAACAATGTCAAAGTTGCTGTCCTTAAGCAAAGTGGAATCTGGGTCGGACAGAAATCTTAATAACCTGTTCCGTCGCTCTGTGTAATACCCACACAAGCCCATGGGCATATAATTGCAATTGCTCTTAAGTGTGGTCATGATATCATTTACAGTTACATCTACTTGATGAAGGATGTATATCTTTGCATCTTGTGCCTCCTCACTGCTTGGGTGTTTGATTGTTGTGTACATGGCAGTGTGGAGCATTGAAATGCACCTTCTCAGAGTATCCATAGAAGCTTTCACATGCTCTTGTTGTCTGGGATCACGCAGGTCCGGTATCCTCTCCACCACCAATTTGTGAAGCAATAGCATTGCCTTAGAGTATACCTGGAATGCCTTTAGTAATGACTGTAGGTCTGTAGCAGCTCCCACTTGAGTTAGGCATTCTAGGAGCCACTGAGCAGCTGCGGTGATCTTTTTTACAGTTGCATCGTCCTCCACCAAAAGTATCTGCATCAACACAAATTAGCTGAATCTGACAGCGTCAGATAAGGAAAAAAAAACAAAGTTCCAAACGTTTGTAAACACCCCTTCTAATGAGTTAATTCAGCTGCTTTTAGATATACCAATTGCTGACATATGTGTTCAAATGGACACATATAAGCTTCACCCAGTGTCCTAAGATGGAGTGGCATTTATGATTTAGCGCTGTGTTTCAGGATGTGACCAGAGGTTCCTGGCCCTAGTAACGCTCTCATAGAAAAATGCAAATTTTAATATCAATGTTCCAAACTTTTGTGTAGTGACTGTACTCTTTTTTATACCCTTGATTTGAGCACAAACCTTAATGCCATAATGTGTAAATTCAAGCATATTACACTGGAAAACATAATTCATTCTACATAATTGTTTTTCATTACCCCAATTACTGTCAACACTTACCTTCAGCACTCCTAGTAGAACATTTTGAGTGGCTTCAATAAGTTCTTCTTTGTGTTCTGTGACTTCTGGCTCTATACTAAGCTTTTGGGTGGCAAGAAGCACATGCTGGCCTGACATCATGATGGATTCCAGCAGTGGACTCATTTCCATCCTAATGACATCATCATCAGACTCTGCCATCACTCTAAAGAAAAGGAATCCCAAAGTTAGTTGCATGTTAATGTATGTTTTTTCTTTGCTGCTTCTTGATATGTAACAAAGAAGAAGGAGGTTGGATGATGTTGTTTTAATTAATTAAAATACAAACATCTGAAATACTGTGCAAATGTACTGTATCCAAAAGTGCCCAGAGACCACTCTTTATTTATTTATTATTTATTTATTGTCAAAATGCCTATTAAGTTATTTGTGAGTTATTCTGCTTTGCCATCAGCGGCTAGAGTCTGAGACAGCACAATTTGTCATTCTCTCTCTGGGTAGGTAGATGGTGATTTCTCCCCTCATAACTCTTAAAGTGTTGTTGGCCATCACAGGCGGCTGTTAGCTTGTGCAGTGGATCTGGGGACCCAGCTCTTTCCTCACCGGCAGTTCAAAAAGAGGCAGTGGCTGGCTTTGCAAGTATTAGAAAAGACAGCGTGTCGGGAGCATTTCTAGTGCTTGGACTAGTTATGAACAGGTGGGTTAATTGGCAGTACAAAGAGAGAAAGGGAAAAATTCAACAAACAAATTTAGATATATTTTATATTTCTTACTGATGCTGAAAAATAACTCTTTTATATAAAAATATGTAGAGTTCTTTTTCAGCATCAGTAAGAAATATAAAATACATTTACCTGAGAATTAGATTGTGGGTGGCCAGTTCATAGTTCTAAGAACACCACCTGCCTCATCAGTTTAATCGGTGAATTTGAGTTTTTTGGTCCACTTATTAATTCACTACACATTCTTTTAGACCCACAGTGTTGAGCTGTCTTTCAACACTGAAAGAATAAATATAAACCACTCCAATTATTTCCCATCTTAAAGCGGCATTGTGGAGAATTGGGGTGTGTCCCAATTGTATACTAATTAGTAATACTAACTAGGTTTTGAGGATGCAGTATGTGATATAGAAAAAAAGTGTTAAGTATACTGAAATATCCACGATTCATAAATAGAACCGATTGTTTTTTGAGTATTGTTTGAACGGCCACTATCCCATGAAAGGTTGCTTTGCTAGTGGCTTTCAGCTTGTTTGTATTGCTGAGTCGGGTGTTTCACATCTTCCTCTTGACAATATCACATAGATTCTCGATGATATTCATGTCTGGAGAGTTGTCTGGACAGCCAAGCACAGTAATATCATGTCCACTTGGTAGTAGTTTTGGCACTGTGGGCAGGTGCTACGTCCTGCTGGAAATGGAAATCTGTGGCTGCATAAACCGTATCATGGCATGTCCTAACTGTGGAGGGTGTCAATACCACTGTACTTACATTTTTTTATATAGAAATTAATTTAAACTCAAACTCACTCACTTTATTCAATATAAAAAATTGAGATACTGGATTTCTGATTTTTCATGAGCTTTAGCCATACTGATCAAAAGTAAAACAAAGGTCACTTTAGGTGTAATGCATATACATTGTGCCAGTTTACTTTTTTTTTATTAAATGATAAACAAAAAGGATAAAGGTGCACGTATTCGTCACTGTACAGTGTGGACTGTACAGCGAAATGTGTCCTCCGCATTTAACCCATCTGGTAGTGAACACACTCACACACACACACGTGTTAGGGGCAGTGAGTACACACACACACCCAGAGCGGTGGGCAGCCAACTCCAGCGCCCGGGGAGCAGAGAGGGTAAAGGGCCTTGCTCAAGGGCCCAACAGTGGCAGCTTGCCGAGCCCGGGAATCGAACCCACAACCCTGTTATCGATATCCCGGCGCTCTAACCGCTGAGCCACCACTTTCCAAGTGAAAAAAAGGTTTTCACTTATAGTATTCCTTATAGTATTAGTGTGCTGCATAAAATTGGAATGCAGCCTTGGTATTTCCTGGGTGCCCCTACAGTTGGTAAGTGTAATTTGCACTTGGAGCCACTCATGTGTTTCTAGGGCTGAGAGAAACAGAACCGTCTCTGAAAGTGAAAAAAGCAAATGGACTATTGTAGTAGAGTATTATTAAATATTAAAGGATTGACACAAATATGAATTGGGTTATATGCTGTTAAACAGTTCTCTTCTCTCAATGTTGAAATGTTTATTTACTTGTTTAGAATAGTTTGTATTATTTGTCTTATTATTTATAGGGACATTGTTTATTTGGTGCAAAACCCCCCCCCACACACACACACACCTTTGTCAGCATATGAACTTGAGTGACATCCCATTCTTGATCTTTAGGGTTTAATATGATGCCGGTCCACCGTTGGCTTCAACTCTTCTGGGAAGGCTTTCCACAAGGTTTAGAAGTGTTTATGGGAATTTTCGAGAATTCTTCCACATTTGTGAGGTCAGACACTGAGTTGGGAACATGAAATTGACCAAAATCTCTTTATGCTGAAAGCTAGATAGATGAAGATAGATGCTGGTGTTCTCAGGGTGCGCCCGTGTCCGTGTTACCTTCTGACTCTCTCCTTTTAATTATGCTGTGATAATCAGACCTGCCGGAGTCGTCAGACATACCCTGATGCTGATGCTCAACATTCTCTGCCCTCCATAAAATTCCTCTTAGAACTAACTTTTCTCTTTTTACCTTCTTCGAGTAAATGGCCACCCAGCCTGACCTGCTGGAAGATTGCCTGCTGAGGTCCCCTCTACCTGCGTCTAACCAGCTGCCACCTACCAGTCCGGCCAGCGGGTCCCCCCCAACCCGCCACCACCCATGGCTCATCGCCTGCCGCTGCTGCCTGTTTGGTGGCCGTGCTGAAACCTAGATGGACTCGTGTCTGTCTGACACTATTAATATCACCACTATTAACTTTCTGTTGTATCTGCTTTGGTCATTTTTATCATTAATGTTTAAATAGTCAGTCTTGTAAGTCTTGGTTCCTCCCAAGGTTTCTTCCTCCTGCTCTGAGGGAGTTTTTCCTTGCCACTGTCGCCGTTGGCTTGCTCACAGGGGTCTTTGACCCTTCATGTTATTTCTTCTTTCTTCTCTGTCTCTGTCCTTTATTAAGTACTAATTATGTAAAGCTGCTTTGTGACGACAACAGTTGTAAAAAGCGCTATACAAATAAATTTGACTTGACTTGACTTGACATTAAGAGTTCCTTTCACTGGGGGTTAAGGGGCTAACTCCTGAAAAACAACCCTACACCATAATCCCCCCTCCACCAAACTTTACACTTGGCACAATGCAGTCAGACAAGTATTGTTCTCCTGGCAACCGCCAAACCCTGACTTGACATAGAATTGCCAGATGGAGAAGCGTGATTCGTCATTCCTCTAGAGTCCAGTGGCGATGTGCTTCATACCACTGAATCTGACGCTTTGCATTGCACTTGGTGATTTAAGGCTTGAATGCAGCTGCTCGGCCATAGAAACCCATTCCATGAAGCTCTCAATGCACTATTCTTGTGCTAATCTGAATGCCACATGAAATTTGGAGGTCTGTAATGATTGACTCTGCAGACATCTGCACAATATGCGGCTCAGCATCAGCTGACCCAGCTCTGTCATTTTACGTGGCCTACCAATTCGTGACTGAGTTGCTGTTGTTCCCAATCGCTTCCACTTTGTTAGAAAACCACTGACAGTTGACTGTGGAATATTTAGTAGCGAGGACATTTCATGACTGGACTTGTTGCACTGGTGGCATGGAATTGACTTAACTTGCTTTTATTTTTTTTTTATAAATAATGGAATCAAAATCCTTATTTACGCATTTACTCCTTACTCATTTCTTATAGGTATTAAAGCTGATTGAACAAAATGTTACAAATCTTTTTTAGCTTGTGTAGATTTGAATTATTCCAAAATGTATACGTCAGGAAACTTACACTAGTCCATACACTAGTTCAAAATAAGCTGCTGTAAAATGTTGAAATATGACTTCAATAAAATAAAATATTGACTATCCAAATTTTTATTTCTGGACATTCTTATGGTCTCTGAATTTTGCTCTTGTACTGTATAACATTGTTAACTGACCTTGATGCTACAGCAGCCATGTTCTTGGAAGCTTTGGCCACAGCATGGGCAGCAACCTCCAGCTGGGTGAACTGTTCAGGCTCATCCTCACTCTCAGACAGCAGCTTGAGGTAACACAGGTGAGTGGCAAGAGGGGCCATAACTTGCTCTATTGAGCTGGTCTTTATCAAGCCAGGTACTGTTGATGCCATCACTTACAAGAAAAACATTTGAGCATTTTAGTCTAAAATACATACACTATCACTATATACAGTATAATCAAAGCAGCAGTTTTCAGATGAAAATTCAGACAGAGAAACTCAAAACATTAAAATGAAATAATCTTTACCCAAGGATATAGATTGAGGACATAGATGTGTTGTCTCTCTGGTAAAGACAGCTTTTAAAGGTAACTGAACTAGTATGGAGTTAATTATTATAAGATGACTCATAACCAGGAACTCCATGTTGACTTTCAAAAATGTGTAAATTGACAAATAATGAAAAATAATGCAAAGTTCCATAATTACCTGGTGTTGTAGCAGCGCTTTGCAGCTAACTGTAACATTGCAGGAATAAATAAATAATGCAGTTCATTTGCTGGAGGGCTGTAGTTGGTTCTCTTGTATCTAATGGCAACTAGTGTCATCTGATTCAAAGATCTCATTAAATATAAATGATTATCCACAGCATTTAAATGTAATCTAAATACTGATGATATACCCTGTTAAAAATCAACTGTGCTACACAAGAAAAAAAAAGTAGTGTACATGTAAAATGTCAATGTTTGGTGGTTAGAACCAATGGGTTGGCTATTTTGGACCCTGTTAATATGTAGTTTTGGAATAAATTATGATTTAGTTCTAATGACAATACTTTGTAGAAGTATTCTGCAACAGAAACCAAAAATGTACCCCAAGGGGTTTTATATTACTGTCAATATTTGTTTAATAATAATAATAATAATAATAATAATAATAATTGTCTGACCTGTTGGCACAAGTGTACATTACTTTTAAAAGCACTAGAGGGAGCCATCATTACAAGAATGGCTATCTTACAACACTCCAGAGGCACACAACAAAACATATCTGATTGTGAAATTTAATTTTAAAATGGGAAAAATCAATAGATAAATATACAACTTGCACATTAGCTTGTACAACAAACATTAATCTCAATGCATTTACAAAAATCTGTGACAGTAGTTTATTCAAAATAAGTGATACTGGTGATACTGCTGAAAACACTCACAGTTATTTTACACTTATAATGTCAAGTATTTCTCTCTCCGATACAAGCCTGCGCAAATAACTAAGCCAGGTCCAGAGGAGAAATGTGAATTTGTGTTTGCCATGCCAGTGACATAATAGGTCAAATATACAAGCTATTTTCTGCATGTGAATCTTTTAGATAACAGTAAAGTCAAAGAATCTTAATGGTAAGCAGTGAAATAACTTTGATATAAAACAGCTTTGGTATAAAACATGGTGTCATTTATCAGTTAAAATACCTAAAATACAGTATCAACCTTCAGTGAATTACACAGCTATTAAACATTACCTTGATTTCACTAAACCAGATGGCAAATACAAAATTTCAAGTGTGTAAAGAATATACTTTTGGTCTCATTTCCTTTCAGAGAGATGAACTGTAAATAAGGCATGTTCTAGTGCTAAAACTAGATCGATGTGTGATAATGGTAATAGCTTTGACTTTAGGAAATGCTGGCTAAAGCAACTACTCATGAGTATAGGTGTGATTAGAGTTGCAGTTGCTCAGTGGGTTAGACCTCAACACTATAAACCAGAAAATAGTGGTTTACTTTGTATTCTTGCATTTTCTGTTTCCGTGTGTTTTGTTGAAACACTTTTCCCAACTTGCACTTTTCCTCTGCATTCAAATTAAGACTGTCTTTAAACAGTACACCAATACTTTAAACAACAACGTACTGTAAACCTCTGATCATGAGTGTGGCTATGCTTTGTAACAGATGTAAGTTCTGAGGGAGCTATTGCATTCCAAAGTGTTGACTTAAAACAGCCTTTTCCCATAAGCCCCAGAGAGTGAGCTTAGGCCCAGTGCTGAAGTGCAGCACATTCTCACCTATTTTTAGGTGCAATGTTTGAACATTTTGAGACTATTGACAGTAGGATTCTCAAATTCATCCCTTTAATTAACATCTCCAATGGACTTTATTGAACTTGCAGATCTATTAAAAACAAAGAAATAATAACAAATAAAAAAGGCAGCTGTGGAGCATGAGCTGAACTTTGGCATTGTTGTATAGTTGTACTCCATGGCAACTAAAGTAACCTTTGTCTTTTCTCACTTTCAGAAAATTGGATGGAAAAACAAAACTTGAACTCAGAATTCTTTATCAAATTGCTTACCATCCAGTGCAATGTGCAGGATGATGACAGACTCTGAAATTGATAACTTGTGTTGATGAGAACCCCACTGTTTTTTCCTTTGAGAATTATATTGATGTAACTAACTGGTGAACACAACTGCATGTTTATATATTTTGGCAAACCAGACGAGGAGTTAAACAAAGAAAGAGGTACCACCCCTAATTTAAAGACACTTCTGTCTTGTTACACTTCATATGAAATGCTTCCATTTTTGAACATTCCATTCTTGAGCATTGTTCTGTAAAAATGAAGATCTGAATGAAGAGCATCAACTCTTCAGCATGTAACAGTCATCAGTGCTTTCAAAATCAACATGTCTGAAGGCCAAAAAAAGACCTTCTGAAGCATCTATACATCATGGAATACATGTAAAAAAAATAGATCTTTGCATTTAATCAGCGCCCTGAGGGTATTTATTGTCTGCTAGTTTTGACACGTTATTCATACTCTTCTGAGGAAGTCTCCTTTCCTCTCTTTCCATCTCTCCAGGCTGGTTGGCAGGAGGCCACCTCAACTGGGATCAATGGAATTTTACTATTGAGTCTTCTCTGGTGGGACGCACTGTCACCTTAAATGTCAGTTTAATCACCACCAGTAGAAAAAAAGTGTCAAACCTCCGAAAAATTTGGAGAATATTCTTCTCTTCCACATATGGAAGACTGGAGGGTATGGGTCTTAGGGCATGGCCATAGTGAAGGCAGCAGCTTATTGGCTCTTCTATAAACACTTCCAGCTCTCATTGGCTTTTCTGGACCCAGTCCCAGCTCTCATCACTGTCTTTTCTGTTCTTTTCTGCCTCAATGATCTCTCTGTAACGCCGTCTGAAAAAGCCCATCTGCAAAACAGAAAGTTGCAGCATGTCAGCACATTGGCCATGTACATTTGGCTAACAGGACAGATGGACAGACTTTTCCCTTCCGACAAAAGGGACAGAGCAGTTCCTATCTGATGAAAAACACATCCTGTCTTGATAAGTAGTTAACCTAAAGGAAAACATATGTTTTTACTAGAAAACTTTCCATAAGCCTACTAACAAACAGGTCACAAACAGATGGGCAGACATTCTTCTTTAGGGTTTTCTGATGAAAAGCGGAAATGATGGTTCCTGGAGAAGTCACCCAGGTCCTGCAGAAGCAAAGCAGCCCTAGACCATCACATTTCCACCATCATGTTTTACACTTGGTAAGATGTTCATATGGTGGAATGCACTGTTAGCTTTATGCCAGATGTAACGGGATGTCTTCCAAAAAAGTTCCACCTTAGTCTTCTCAGTCCACAAAATATTATCCCAAACGTCTTGGGGGTCATCTAAATGTTCTTTTTCTTGTCAAATATGAGATCCTTTGTGTTCTTTTTGGACAGCAGTGGATACAGCTCTTTCATGGATGCCATTTTTGTCCAGAGTCTGTCTTATTGTGCACAATGACCAAGTGAGGCAAGGGAGGCCTGCAAGGTTTTATGTAATCCCCTGGATGAATCAAAGCTCTCTTGCTTCTCAATGTTGCTATTAATTTGCAATGATACAGCATAGAAATATGGTTTGAGAATTTCCTGAATCTATAGTCTGCTCTTATTGTTACATTGTATGTGACTCATATCTGGAGTTGCAAGGCTATGAAGACAGGTCAAAATACTTGTCACTGCCTCTCGCTGTGTCCATTGTGGTGGAATGATTTGGATGAATGTACTGACACTGTGACATCCAATATCAGTTTCTGTGAGAACATCTGTGTTTAAATCAGGAATTAAATACAATAGTGACAAGCCCTGGGTCAATGCTAGACAGATGTGTTGGCCTAAGGAGGACTTAGAGGAACTAGAGACTGGACGGAACAAAGCAAACAAGACAACATTAAACAAAAACAAAAAATCAAAGTAGTCAAAACAGCTAGGTGAGTAGTATGATGTCGGCCAAAAACCCATCAGCTGTGTGAAATTGCCTGCAGGGCATTACCAACTACAAGTAGCCAAGCTTGCTGACAATGGGGGGTGAACTACTGCAGAAGCTCAGAAAACACACTCCACCACCAGCTCCAATTCACATCTCATTCAAACCACAACACAAACATAGGCACCTCTCACCCCAACTCTGACTCTCCTAGCCAACCATCTAGCCTGCCTTGAAGATCAGAAATGCTGCCAGACTTGTGAACTGCACATAAACCTTCATATACTTTTTGTATAGCATATAGTAAAACTATTTGTATTTCCCTCTAAACGTTTTATAAGTATGCATGTGTGCGTGAGAATTACAGTGTATGTGTGATAAAACTCAGGTATGTTAGTTTAAGTGTAGCCAATTATTACAATCACAGAGATAATTTACTGGTCAGAAATAGACTTGAAATGTTAGGCTGACCTGCTGCTTCAACAAACAAATAAGCATACCATGGGTGGAAAAAAACAAATAGAAAATAATGGAACATATTTCACAACCATTATTTATCTTGCAATGTATCAGACTTTGTCCAGCTCCCTGAAAGTACCTTGGATCTGCATACCAAACATTTGATGTAAGTTTGGTGTAAGTTCAACCTGTATTTTTGGATTCTGCGGTCAAAAAGATAAGTATAGGAACGGAGGTACTTTAAAAAACAGTAAGTGCCAGTGCAGTAACGATGATGTTCCTCACTGGGTGACATGGTGGATTTGTCTTTGCTTTGAGTGCTGTTTATTGATCCAGACCTCTGCTCTCCTCAGGCATTTCCTGAACAGAGCATTGCTGGACATGTGCAGCTCTTGTAAAAGGGGTTTGTTTTGGCAGATTCTGGGTCTTGGGGAATGGGAGGGAAATATATCCCTGTACCAGCATTCCAAAGTTTCATTGTGGTATTCCCAGTGGAAAACCGAAGAGTGAAAAAAAAACTAAAAGAACGATATAAGAAGGAATGAAATGGGCCTCCTGAAATCAATTTGATTGCCACTTCCTTTTGGAGACTGAGCTTCCTGGCATGGGGGTATGTTGTAAATTATCATCAGAACTGAGTTTTGTCCTTTTCATGGTCCTTTAAGGCAGGCTGGGTGCTTTCAATTAGCCCCTCTAGCTATCAGCCCAAGAAAAGCAGCCGTTTATAACAAGAGTGTGTGAACAAGAGACTGAACTACACACAGGGCACGTGACACTAAGGGGGTGAAAGACTCTTAATGTCTTAATGTTAATGGACGTAGACTGGGATATGCTGGAAGAATGTTAACAAAATAAATCAAGTTAGAGACAAATGATATGGATCAAATATACTGACAATGTACTACTTTAGTACAAGTATCAATACAAAGTATTAGACTGAGACACTTAGATTAACCCAATCACAACAGAATGCCTAATGCATTTAATTGTCTGTCAGATTTTTTTGACTACTTTTGATGTAGCTACTAACTTCATTTCCAAAGTTTCTTAAACTATGTATCCAAGGTCTTAAACTATGACTCAACTAGCACATGAGTCATACAGTACATTTGAAAATGAGACATAATTGATACACAGCTGCTTCGCTTGTTCTCTTGGCAGAAGATATTGGAAGCTGATCCAAACTTTACTTAGGATGTTACTCTCTCCAGAGTTCTGTTCATTAGTAGGTGTCTTTACTAGACAAGCCAAGACCACTCTTATCTACTTGCTAAACTGTTACCTGACAGTGGCCATTTCAGACAGCCAACCATATGAACATACAGGGTTTCTAGGTTAGGTATGGGTAAAACAATGCAGAATTCACAAACTTGATAACTGTTAGACATTCAGATTTCAGACAGATTATTACAGTACCTTCCAGAGCAGCACAGCTAGCAAGAGGAAGATGAGGATTCCCACCAGCAGGCTGATGGCGATAATCCAACCCACCACATAACCTCTGGGCTCCTGACTGTGCAGTGCCTCAAACACCAGCTGCAAGTTAAAACAAAGGGATTAGACATACACAAATACAGACAGACACACATACTCACATACACACTCCATAGACAAGGTGTTATGTGTTAGACCAGAAGGCCATCATAATCACAGGCAGTCCTATAAACATACTAAGAAACCATTTCTCTTCACCCAAGAATCTAATATCCATTAGAAATGGTCCGAAATTATCTGGAAAAACATTAAGGTGTTTTTGTATGACACTGACAATATAGAATGTTTGCACTAGAAAGTTTGACAAAAGGCCTAAACGAGTCCTCATGGAAAGGGTGAAGAAAACTAATGATTGGTTTGAGAGAGACGGACAGATGTAGAGAGATGGAAATTCAACAGAAGCCTTCTTCCAGCATGTACACCCAAGCACACATGTAGATGTACAAACGTAACCTCAGAAGTCTACAACACATTAACAAAAATATGACTTTAAATGTGGCATGAAAAGCCAAACTGCCTGAACCAAGCAGACAATGCAGATAAATCTCCTTATTACATTTGTCTCAGAAATGACTGCAGTGGTCACTAATTCACTACATCTGTAGGAAAAGGGGCAAGACTTAATCCTTTTTATTGAAGTAAAGGAAGGAAAATACCTTTTTGGCAGAGACATGGCAAAACACTGGCTAATGTCTAATTTATAGTCCCATCCTGAATTAGCTTAGGTCTGGTGGAGCATGGAGGTCAACTGGTCAAGACTGGGGCAGCAACCCAATCAGCTAAGAGCTGTGTGGCAAGATGAGCCTTGCTCAAAGACACTGTCACCTACACAATTACATTGTCTCATGTTCTACTGGGACTGCCAATCAGCCTATATGAGGAGAGTTGAAGGAAAAAAAAACACATGAACTATTGTCCAGACCTCATCTACCCATATTCTCAGCTGCTCCTACAGTCAGTGAATGGATAATTTCATTTTACTCAGAGCACAAGAGGGTGTCTGGGGCTATGGGTCATGATCCAGGATTAAAATTCTAAGCAATAGCTTTTTCCTCAATGTCATGCCAAGTAACTTGGCAACTCTCATATATATTTGTATGTTTGAATAAAAGTAGTGGCCTAATACTCACAGAAATGTCCTCTGGTAGGCCACTTGACACCTCCATAGCCCGGTGGTCCACTTGAACATGACCTCGTGTCACAAACTGAATGACTGAGGAACTGTCCTGTTCAGAACACAAATGAAACTTCAGACATGTTTGCACATTAAATCCATTTTGTGACTTTCTTTCTAGATGTGTTTGCGAAAAACTTCACAACATGAATATTAAGTTTGCGAAGGCTGACTTGATGTTGCTCTTTGATTTCTTCTTTTTAAGAATTTTTCCATTAATTTAAGTTTTCATTCTGCTCCTGTTTTGACTGTCAAGCTAAAATCACCAAATGTATCTCACCATTCTCTCCTGAGAACCATTTATTTTGATGCTGAATTTTTAAGTTAGTCTCATCAGCTTTTGACCCAATTAACATGCACATTTTACTAGTAATCTAATTAACCTATCTATATCTATATTATCTATAGCATCTATCTAACTATCCTTTCATCTTTCCTATATCCTTTCAGAGAACCTCTTTTAATTTGGTACAGCTTGTATATTTGAGCCACAGCTATCTAACCTGGTTAAAACATTCAGCTGTTGCTACTGAGCACATAAGTTCATACTGATAGCACAATATAATTTTGCTACTTTCTGACATTTTGAGTTATTTGTAAAAGGACTCATCATTTAAACCAAGGCCTTAACTGCATTTCATAATGACAATACACTAATTTCCCTCAGCCACCATTTCTACTGAATAAAAGGCTATACACTTTTACACTCAATGAACTCCCACATCCTTATGTTATCTTTTTATTTAAATGGACTTGAGCAAGCCAATCAAAACATGTGTACATTAAGGTCCTTAAGTGTATCTCAAGACCTTAAGGCTGTTGGGAAAACACTTTTTTTGGTTGTGGTTGCATTGATAATTTCTTTAAATTACAAGACATTGTCATTCAGATAAAAAATGATCTTACTCTTGTCAGTATTTCAGTGTTCAGTAGCACTTGCACATCTATACTTGTAGCTTCTTCTTTAGCTTGTGATCCCAGGCTACAGGAGATAGTTAGACAGGCCCTCCCAGGTCTGTCACAGTCCTGCAAATCACCAACCCCTTTACCACCAATTATATACACATCACTGCACACATAAACAGATACTAATAACACATGTTAATTCAATAAGGCAGGTCACTGTGCACTATGGTGTATTTGGCTTATACACACAATAAAAAAGTAATTTCGTATTCTCCGTTATATGCACAGAAAAGCAGATTGGGCTTGAAAAGCATTCATCCTAACATAAATGTTCAAATCTACTCTAAAAGAAACTGTATTCATTACTTACCAAGACCTTCCTGCCCGACTTAGTAAAGAAGGCAAAGATGGTGTGAAAAATGCTCTCTCTATCTTGAGGAATGGTGCACGGTGTGGGGTTCCTGTGCCATGTACAGTTCCCTCGACCTTCGGCCACCTGTAGGAGAAACACGAGAGTACACTATGAAAAGCTGCATACGTTGCAATTTTTTTGAGCAGTTATTTTTGTGAAATAGGAGCTTTTTAATACTTTGATCAATGGTTATATCAGTAATTAGATTTTCTACAGGTAAATAATCGAATGTATTCATGTTTTTACAGTCAGAAAATATTAATACAGGGATGATGCACAAGAAGGGGTGCAAATAAGGAAGGTTTGGTCTATAAATACATTTGATGTGTCCTACCAGTCTGATCTAATGTACTATGATGATCATGACCATTACACATTTTTGTTCCCCAAAGTACAAACATTGTAAATGTACCCTCAAAGAACTGTGTACCATAAATGTACACTACATTACATTTCCCAGTGAATAGCTATATTAGTACCTTCTTAGTTTAGTTTAGTTTAAAGGTACTGTAGCTGTACCCTTGAAGGTACCACCACAGTACCATCTCAATGACAGTTTGGTCCTTTCTGAGAGTGTAGCTGATAAAGAACTGAAGGAAGTTCCATCTCAGTAGGAGTTTAGGAGCCCCTCCTTAACAGGTTTCCCTATATGGAGTGATTTATTGCCTAACCTCTAGCCCGTTTCACTGACCCCAGGGAGCCTCCCCAAATACTGCTTTTTACCTCATCCTCTCCAGCCAGAAAAAGGCCCAGTATGAGGATGTATCCCATGGCCTCCCTTTGTTTTACTCTCACACCAGTGCACTACGTTGTTCTCATAGGACGTTTTTACAACTGCCCTCAAGAGTATCTTTTAGAAGGGTTCCCTCGACAACAATCCAACAACCAAGGGAGCTCTCTTAACCACTCAGCAGCATGTCGATTTAAAACATCTCCTAACCCCTGGCCAGTGTGTGGCCTCAGTGACGAACAGAAGCAAACGGCCCCGAATGTTGATGTAAAAATACCCTGTGCGGTTTCAGCAGGTTGATGAAGTGGAATGCCTCCACACATGCATTTGCAATCAAGTTTGGTGTTTGTCTTGTGTGAACAACATTCCTTGGCTGGGCAGTGCCTTGGAACCTGGGAGCGCTGCTACTGTAGTAATAATTTACTTTAGTACTCATGTAATAACAGTGATGGACCATGAAGGCAAAAATCTAAACAAATAAAGCAAAAAGTTAAAACCCTATTAATTAATTAACCCCCATAATAACTTACGGTTTCATAATATATCCCATCATAATCTAAAAATATACCTGCATTGGCAGTATCCTTGGAAATAGCCTGAAGAAAACGTTTGAGACCTTAGACCACTCCTTGTCCAGGATTATCACTGCCCTGCACATTTTATATTTTTCCCTGATGTCAGCACAGTTAATGCAAATTAATTAATTAAATAAATAAATAAAGTATTTTCTAAGTTGAACTGGGCTTATATACATTATTAAATTATTACTTACTAAGAAAATGTGTTGTGACATGAGTGCAGTTAGTCAGCTACTGTACACAGGTAGAGTGAACCAAGCCTTAGCAGATATAGAGCTGCCTGAGCTGCCTGATCCCTAACTAAGTAATGCCATATGAAGTGGACCGGTACAGAAACTAATTCTATTAACAAGCCGAACTCCAGTCTTAGATACCAATAAGACCAAGCAAGAGGTTAAGGAAACATCTTACGAAAGGTGGTGTTGTGTTACTCCATTCAACAATAAAAGTTGCTATGAGACAAAATGTGATATTACCAGAGGTAGCTACAAAAACACAGAGAATCTCTCCTTTATATTAACTGTAAACCCAAGGCTAAAGACTTTGCTAAGCTTTTCAAGTCCTCCAAACAGCACAGATAAGGCAGTGTGCAAGCATAACCGACCAAGATAATAAACATACTTCTATACTGTGTACTTGGTTGATGAGCAAAAATGCTAATTACTGGGGGAGGGTAATATTAAACTGTACCTATGTTTGTAAAGACAAATGAACAGGCCAGGTCCTCTAACATATTTTTTTTACAGACAGAAAACATATTTTTAACAGATTTTTAACAAATCTGTGATGACGGATGTAGTTAAACTACAGTATTAAATGTCAACAATTAAGTTAGAATGTTTACAAGTACCAACTCTAGTCTGTGGACTTGTGGGACTCACTTGTGTATCTATGATGTGGAACATGTCTGCCCCATTGCCAACCAGTCTGTTAGGTATCCTAATGTCCACAGTGGAGCCAGGCAGCCTGCTGGGCCCGTTATTTATCACCTAGAATAACAACAGGGAAATGGATTTATACAGTCATAATAAGTTAATTTTCAATCATATTTGTTGAATGAATTCTGAAGAATTAGTAACACATATTGAATTGCACCAAGATGTGTTTTTAACAACACTAAAGCTTTTTTTTAGTTATACTGTACAACACAAAGAATGCTGGCACACCTGGAAGGTGAAATTGAGTGGCTGAAAGTTGCACTCCATATCTTCCAGCTGAACAAAGCGGGAGGCCTCAACTGAGTTTCCATACACAAAAGAGGAAGGAATAGCCACACTGAAGAGAAAAAGAAATATATATTTTGGTAGTAGTTACATTAACATATCATATTTGATTGAATACTGACAGTTTGATGCTTCCTCATTAATAATGTGTGCCAATTAAGCAAAATACTGGGACCTAATGTATACTTGAAACACAATAAGTTAACAATAACTTATGAGGAAGATTATGACTGTAAATGACAATAAATTGCATTCATAAAACCTGTTGCTTTCTTTAAAGACTTGATACAATCTTTTAGATAGAACCATGTTATTCTGAAATACCCTGGCACTACATTTGCCTAAACCAGTATAGCTACAAAGCCCATGTTCCGTTCAAACCTTAATTAACACTGTTAGTGTGTATACAATGCAGTACTGATTACAGCTTATATTGTAAACAAATACAAGTAAAAAAAAAGGAACTTGAACTTGCAATTATAAGGAAAGAAAATCTTTACACTACACAGGGATGAATTCCTCACAATCAACACTATTGTAAAGCATTATTGTACAGCTTTATCAGATTAAACTCTTACCCAGTGACAGCTGTATCCACTTCATGCACCAATGGGATTGACAGTTCCAAGGTGTTGTCATGTAGTTTGTTCTCATGCTCTGGGTTTGCACTAAGTTAAAAAAAACAACATTCTTCCTCAAATTTGAAGTAACATTTAGAAATATCATCCGTAATCCCTTTTTTGTAAATGAATGGGCTTCTGTTAGAAAACAGCACATATAGTAAACCCCATGATTGAAAATCTCACAGTGTTATTCAGTGTGCATTTGCAGTCTAATATGAATGTGTATGCCTATGTTATTTCAGTCACTACTGTAAGACATCTTTAAATGAGGAGAGCTACCATGTGACTAAATCCAAGCATTTTTCAGATGTAATGTGTATTACAGGTTTATGAGAAAAGAAAACACATCTGGTTAGCAGTACAAAACTAATACCTTTTACAAGATCATTCAAATTTTCTTAAAGGGATCAAATAAGTAATACTGCTTTTTAGCCACAAATATATACACTGCAGCATTCAATAAACAATGTGGACCATGTAAATTCAGAGAAAGTCTATTAATCATGAAAACCAATGAAAGCTCACCTCCTGGCATGTACTAAAAATAACAATGTCTCATTTTCACCAGACAGATGACTTGTGTCGAAAAGTATGGACAGATGGTACTAAAAGAGAAATAAAAGTGGACATATAAGAAAGATAAATCAAATAATGCCATCCTCAAGTCCACAAGTCCCAAATACCATGCCCTTTGGGTCTATATATTTTATATTATTATAAAATATTACATCAACCCATACATTTCAAAGAAGTAATAATGATCGTAAAAAAGTGGCACAAATATAGAAAGGCAAAATACAAAAATGCCAACAAATCCCCCCAAAGTAACATTATAATCATAAAATGAGTGTTATATGAGAAGATACTGCAAGTGATGATTCCGTCCCCACCTAAACTGCCAATGCTTAACCAATCAGTCTATCTACTGTTGAGAAAACTCTCATATCTAGATTATAATACTTTCTTTCATTATTCATGAATAGGATTTAGTCTAACCTAAATAATTTTTGCTGTTGTGATAGTATCTCTACTTAGTATTGTTTCATAGCTGAAGTGACAGTAAACTGACTTGTGTACCCACCTTGGTCTGCGCCCTCATGAAAGGAAATCCCACGCTGCACTTCAGGAAGTCTAGCTGAACTAGCTCACAGGAAATGCCCTTCTCTTCCTGGAGATGAAACAGACATGAGAAAAGGCAGAGACATACAAAACAGAATTTGAGAAGCATTACAACTGAGCAGACAACACTTAGCTTGACCTATCACATTACAAAGTGTCAACTGGGCTACTGTACTTAGTTTAAAATGATTTTAGTCATAGGGATACTAACAGTGGGGAATGAAAGTAGTTGCTCTGGGTGGTATCTAGAGAAATTACAAAAGATCCGAAAGATTTAGAACAAGAAACAACCAAACTCAAACCTCAAAATGACTATACTACATTATCTTTGTAAATCACCAGTATGTCCAGTATGGCTGCATAGCAACTGCTTGTACTGACCTGTGCTAAATAAAGACTCCATAACAAGCAATATGGCTTGCCTTGTTTTTTTAACCATTAATAAGCACGACACAAGCAGGTTTTGCAGCCACAAAACCTAGGCACCTTGCAGTCATTGAGTCGGCCAAAAACTCCTCTGTATACCAAAAGCATTCTAAAGTCAAATATGAGGCCACCCATTCAACAGCTAAATTAGGTCATGTAACAGGATAATTATCCCAAGCACACCAACAAATCTACAATAGCTAAATAAATGGCTAAAAAGAAAGTATCAAGGTGTTGCCCAGTCTAAGTCCACCTCAACCTAATTTAAATGCTGTGGAGGGTCCTTAAGAGAGATGTGCAGAAACAAATGCCCACAATGAACAGTAAAGTGGGCCAAAATTTCTCCAGAATGATGTGAGAGATTGATAAGGTGTAATTTGTTTTCACGTGAGTGTATATAATCTGTATCTAAAAATAGAAAAAGAAGATAGAAAAGAAGATCTAACAGATATTGAAAAAAGATCAAATAGTGATACGTCCCTATTTTTGAAAACAGCACTATTTTTTAAAGTGAAGGCTGTACATGCACATGCATGTACATGTAAAAAACTAAACACAGAAAAAAGCAGACACATTCAAGTATGCATATACAAAAACAGACAGTACCAGTGGATAACCTCCAGACACTGTGTTTGGAAGCTTGTCCAAATAGTGTGTAGCTCCTCTGGCTGAATTGTGTAAACAGTAGGGCCTTGACCCACGTAAGGAGTGAGCATTCCTGGAGTGAGAGTTCATGACGCTGGCCTTTTACACTCCATGTGTGTTGGGGGAGGGAAGCTGAAAGCCATCAGGCCTCTGACAAGAGAGCTGATAAAACAGACAAACTAAAGCTCATGGAACGCTAAGCTGGAGAAGAGGCGCTTCATGTGAGGCTCAGGCCATACATGCTTCCCTCTCTCCCAGTTTACACTGGAGCTATTCTTAGCTTGGGTGTAGAAATAACGAGAAACAAGAGTGAACCTGGAGAAAACCCTATCAATAAATAGTCTGTGCCAGATAACGGGGGGTGGGGGGTGGAGCTCAGTAGTGTGAATCATGTATTCCTAACAATTGCCGGTGCTTTAGGAAAGGAGCAGGACACTTGACTGTGTATATTTGACTTGGTTAGAATATTTGCTCAAACACCCTTGTTTCCTTACTTTTAAACACCTCACTCCTCTAGCTCATCAATTTGGTTAGACATTTTCCTTCAACCTAGGAATGTCCCGATCTGGTTATTCTGACTGACCTTCCTGACCAGTCAGCTCCCAGTTGCTGAAGTCAAGTCACTTTGTGTGTGTGTGTGTGTGTGTGTGCGCGTGTGTGCAGTACACACCCTAGACTAATATTGGTTGTTGCTTGTTAACAAAAGTTAACTGAAGTGTAAAATATTGTTTACAGATTAATTTGTTTGAACAAAATGGCCAAGGGCACACATCTTCAAATGTAAGACAGACATGCAGACATGTGACAGAAAAGCAGACACGTGAGAGTGCAAAAGAAAACTATTTCTCTCTCTCATCTCCCACATGTATTTTCTGACCATTCATATTCTGCACAACTGTCACCCTCCCCCATTAAGTAAGCAGACAACTAAAGAACATTCACAAATAGCAACAACTAGCAACAACATGTTTTTAAACAAAGCTGAAGCCAGACTTAATCACAAAAGATATGCATGTTAAGCTTGGAATCCTCAAATAAGTTTGGATAGCAGGCTAATTAGCTAGCCTAGCCTAGGGCATAAATGTTCCTACTAAAAAAAAATCACTCAATGAATGTCTCTTCCTACCTTTGTACAGCATAGGAGTTGTAAGGTGAAGATGATAAGGTGTTTAAAAACAAATGAAATGGAAGAAAATACTGGTCAGCTTCCTTGCTCAAAAGTGCCAAGAACCGCATTCTTTGACAGATATGGGTCACATGACTAGCAAAATGACCCGACTGTTGTTTACTGTGATGCATAGAGGCAGGCGAATGTGAATGCATTGCAAGAGAAAATACTAGCTCGCCTGAAAGAAGCTGGTATGGTATCTTATTTACTTGCTGGTAAATGCTTAAAACAACCATGCAACTATGTCTTGCTCTAAAGAGCTTTTTGCCACAGTGTACACAGCTTGTACACCTACTATTTAACATAAATAATCCAATCAGGCTTTGTTGTAAGCAATGTTTCTCCTATATATTCTATAGCAAATACAGTGGAGAAAAATAGCTTACAACAAAGTCTGAAAATTGGATTATTGTTAAAAAATAATCCAAAAATTGGATTCCAAGTATTCTAAATTGTTAAAAAATATTTTTATTTTATTTATTAAAAAATAAATTTTCAGGCTTTGTTGTAAGCTATTTTTCTCCACCCTATGTGATTATTAAATAATAGAAAATAAAGCATAGCTCTATTTATGTTTTATAACATGTGAATTTCTGTGTAACTCAACCACAAAATGATTTAAAATGCCCATGACTACTTCTTTTGTGATCATAGCATTTTGATCAACTACTCATGCCCCCTCATTTAGTACCTCAGTCTCTCTGGGATATTCTAATTCCTTTTGCAACAGTTATCTGCTGCTTCCCCTTTCCTGAAACTGAAGGAAAAGAAAATATGACCTCTAATTTCAAATAAAGCCTACTTTGTGTGTGTGTCCTTACACAACGGTGGCCCTGGACAGGCCCAAAAAGTCATGGTGTAGCTTCTGAAACCAACGAGCTTGTGTGCCCAGCACATGGTTAAGGTTGCAAGAAAAACAGAAAGACAATGGAGCCCAGTATAAAAGAAAAGGAGCACAAGAGTTCACAAGCAGAGGGGGGGAGGAGGTCCCAGAGGGAGATGCTCTTGCCAGACCATCCCTGTGCAAAAAAGGGGTCATTTAAACATTGCTTACTCCATGCCAATCTGGAGGGTCTCACTACACTTACAGTAATACAAAACAACAAAACAGTGCTGACTTATACACCTAGTCTAAATATTGTTCCTTCTCTCCTAAAGCTTCCTCATCATTTTCTGGGTGCTTTTAAAACTAGGCTTCGACCAGTAAATAAAATCTAATGAAATTCAACTCTGGGAAATAGCTCTATTATGAAATAGGCAGGCTATAAACAATTTAAAAACTATCTTTAATATTATGCTAGCAAAATGGAGAGAGTGTATTCTTTAAGTGTCTACAAATTTGATATTCAGTATAAAAAGAAAACAAATCACACCAGATAGAGCAATGTAATGCAGAAAACACATATGGCAAAGTAATCCATCAGTACCAGATGTGTCACGATATGTTCATGCTATTTAAAGAAGAAAAATTCCATTCCTCACTAAACATTTTAGTCAAGCTAACTGATACTGGGTATCCTAAACAAAAATTATCTCAATTCTCCATTTCTGTTTTCTCTCTGAAGGGAAGTCCATACATTGTAAGAGTGTGAGGACGAAGAGTCTGGTCAATATCTCACAAAGGTTTCTGCACAATTAGTAGGAAATGTTCTTACTCATTCTACTGATAATGGAAGTATGGCATTCTGGGAGAAAAACCTTAAAACTTTAGAGAGTTGCAGGAGATACAGAGGCCAGTGTAAAAGACGCTCCGTAAAATAGGATGATAGCCAGTTGTTTCTTCAGTTCACATCAGTAAATCTGTGGCCCATCCTGTTTCCTGCCATTCCTCTTGTGTCCCAATCTCTTTGCTTATGCATTTTAATGTAAATTCAATGGTGGTTGTTCACTAGGCAAAAATAAATACATATGTGTAGTGTAATCACTTACCCTCTGTAAAAAGTTGATGTAATGGACCTCCCTGGAAAAATTTAAGTAGATGTTGGTGTCATAAGCGTCATCTCCAGCGTTTGAAATAGTTAAGTTAAGGGAGACATTTTTCACTCCTCCCAGGGCAAGATGAGGTCTGATGTGATGTCTGATTAAAAAAGAAAGGCAAGTTGTGAAAAAATCAATCAATCAATATCATAATGTAAACTTACATTAATGGGAAGCAGATTTTTAACCACATCAATGATGATTGATGATCATCATTGATGTCCAGAACAAAATGACCCTTTTTCTTTTTATTCTTCTAGTTATTATTATCAGTTTAGAAGCTGTTCAGACTAAAGAAGGTTAGCGCTGTGTGAAGCTGTCAACAAGTAGAAAACATTTATGGCTAATAGAAGTTAGGATTAAGTGGGTTTCAACCCTACTTTTTGCACTCCATTGTTCTCCATACGTTGTGGTAAAATGTAGTCATGCAAGCCAGATCTGACCAAGAACTACTTTTACAGAAAAAGGTGATTGAATTTATATACATTGTATTTATACAAAACTTAAATAACAACAGGATGTTCTGAATTTTCTTGCTCACTGAGGTTTCACTAGCTTGATTAACAAAGATCTGTCTTCCATTAAACTAATACAAATTATGCATAGATGAGTAAATAGCCAATAAAAGTTTAACTGGCAGGAATTCTGACTAGTCAAGTATGTTAGTGGTACTTCAGAGCCTGTCTTATTATGAATCATGAACATAGAAAGTCCATCATAGCTTCAGTTCTCATGTTAAGGAAACAAACCAATTCTGGGACCTCCTTAAAAGCTAGAAGATGGATGACATCTACAGCTGGTGAGAGCCAAGCATGTGTCAGGGCTGCAGTATCCGCACCCACATCGACTCAACCTTTATGATGTCAACATATTGAAACAGGCAGCCAAGTACAATGGGAGTGAGAAGTCAGAGACGGAAGAACCGTCAGAGAGCTTTACCCAGAAAGAAGCAGTTTCCCATGCAGCCGTAGGTCAGCAGCACAGTCGTCAGACAGGCAATTCTTCTCAAACCACGTCTGCAAAGAGACAGACACAGTACAGGATGTTTACAAACTTTAAATGTCATTGTGACAAGAGCAGAACCGTATACTAGAGGGTGCTGTTGTGCAAGGTTTAAACCTCTGCACTTGGATAGCTGGTGTTTTTTTAATCAAGTGAAGAGCATAGCCCTAGGATGGATTTCAGGATCATTAATGTCTTCTGACCATATATTACAAATACAATCAGATAGAATGTACTAATACTAATTTGTTGTAAAGATTCTGAATTTGACATATTTGCAGTTTCAAGCATGCAGACAAATATGTGTGCAATTTACTAACATGTTGAAATTCCAAGCTAATAGATTCCAGAGATGCTGAAAGATGCTCCTTACATTTTTGTAACTGGAGGAGGGCAAATCGTGTGAGCTAGTATAAGGGTGGGAATTGAGATGGGCTCTGCACAAATAAATTCATCAGCCAACCACATTCCACTCAAGGAAAGTCAACAATCATTATCATGAAGTAACTTAAGCCACATACAAATTGGCAGGAAAAGGCCATTTCTTGCATGCTTATGCAGGTGTAAAAACTAGTTAAAACTGCTAAAAACTAGTGCAAAGTCTAAAAAAAAGACAAAATAACAAAAAACAAACAAAAAAAAACTAATTTACATGTACAGTTTAATTCTCTCAAACATGAGGCTAAAACTGAAAGAAAAAGTCATTGGGGATATATTAGCTAGCATGACATACTTTTTTTATTTATTTATTAATAACCGCATTAGCATTTTCTAACATCTGGGATGAAATGCCATTAAACACATTATTCCAACACTGGGATAGCCACCGTAATCTAACCTCATTCCTGGCAGCAATCTTCTCCCCCTTTTTCCAACGGAGTACAGGCGTGAGTAAAGCAAGCTCATGCTCATGATGTCCATCCAGCACATGCTTCCCCAGGCTGTATGCTGCTTCGAAAGAAATGGCTGAAAATACGTCCTTCACCTCTTTCTGTGGAAAACAAACACTCATGTTAAATGTTCTTGTAGAATTTCCCCACTGTGGGACTAATAAAGGATTATCTTATAAACTCAATTACACAAACAGATAAATACAATTCAAGAACTGTTCAACCAACTGTAACCTTTAAATGAACCTCAATAAATAAATCATTATAAATAATAAATAAATAATTGTTCACACGCCAAATATGCAACAGACCGAACAGTGGTTGCTGTATACAAATGACTCCATATGTTACAATATTTTGCATCTGTAGAAAAGTCTTAATAAATAGTCCATAATACTGCACTGTCTGCCTGACTGAAAAGCAAGCATAAGCTGTGCTGTGTGCCATTAAAGCTGGCCACCATGGGCCATCAAAGGGATAGCTGTAAAAAGGTGTCTGGTAGTATCTCTCCCACCACATTTCATCATCCCTCAGTCTGGCAATGCAAGCTAAATCCAGAGAAGGAGAGTTTCCTTTGGCACAGGACTTGGAAACACAAAAGCTGAACAGAAACTAAACCCCATGTTCATTAAGACAGTGGGAAAACTAGACATTTTCTGCACCCCTGTTCATTAAACATCACTAATTTCTAGTGTCTCAGCTGTCATCTCATTTGCCCCAAAGATAAAAAGGCAACTGCTCCACTGGCAACTTTGTGCCTACCAACTAAACGTCACTAGTGTCTGCTAACACATAGTTAAGCCCCTTGTGTAAACATAAGTCTTTTCCGGTTGCCACTATACCTTCAGTTCCCTCTTCCTGGTCCTACTCTTTCTGTCCCTCCCTGTCCCTCTCTGTTTGAGTTTTATCGCCTGCTCTTCCTCTGACCACCCTCCCATCCCTTTCCTCAGCGGCAGTCAACACAGCAGTTGTAACATATCAGGACAGACCAGATACCTTGCCTAGAATGCTCTCCAACCATCCAACAACCTGCAGGCTGTGCATGCTGATAGAGTTATGACAGGAAAAGAAATTTGTTGACCATCGGAAACATACTTGGCAAAACCAAGCATGATTAAAGATTTATTGCTGCACTAAATATGCTTTACCTGAGTAATCAGTTTCAGTACAGACAGTGGGATCTTGAAAAAGATCTAATGATATATGGGTTCACTTTTAATATTGGCCAGTAATAAAGATCTTCATCATCACTTTTTTTTTTTTTTTTAGAATTTTCAATCATTTTATCATTAAATATAGATCTGTACATAATTCTGGACACATATCTTTCTAAAAAGGGCTATTCTTGTGGTGAATGGTGAACAGTAGTGTATAATGTATTGATTATTCTGTACAGTGTACTGGATAACACTATTGTCGTCTATATGCCAGATTGGTGTTCTGTCTGGTGTTTAGCTCAGGCAAGAGCTCCATGTTATTCCTTAATACTCTTAAATACTCTTACTGCTATGTTCATTTATCCCTGTAACATGACTACACTGCAAGTATTATTTAGAGCATTTGTTAAATGTAATGTAATGTTCCTGTTATAGAGACTGTTATGTTTATAGTCACCAGAGGGACAGGCAGAACTACATTGGATATGTTAGATTTTGCAGATGAAGAAATGTAAGACAATAAGAGATTTATTTATGCTATGTTAACATATACTGACTGATGTTACCAGTATCTAGTTTTAAAAATGTCAAAATCAAGTTCTAATTTGTACTTTGTGAAAGTCTTGTTAGCAACCATTATCATCCATTCATTGTGCTTCTTTCATTCATGTGACATTGCATGTAAAAATGTAAGTCATTACCTGTAAATGGTAATAAGTGGTAAATGACGCCTTCCATTCTCTCCTTTAACTAATTACAGAGGGTGTGTGTGTTTTCACTGTAGTGTGTCAGCACTACACAGAACAATGCAATGCTCAGTGCAGTGGTTTGGGAAGTCAACTCAACACTTTTCAGCCCCAGTTGTGATTAAAGTGAAATGCACCAAATGGGCCTAGTGAGCTGTCCTGCCAATGACCCCCACCCTGGGGACCATTTAGGATTAGGGGCTCGACATCCAGACTTCAGTTCTGGATTCTGGCAGTCTATATGCCATTTTCACTGGGCCACAAGAGAATAGAAGGGTATGAATAATCCCTTGTTAGCCAATAAAAAGTGAGCATGTGTAAACTTCATTTCGCGATAACAGACATTCCAAAAATAATCACTGGAAACTTAAATAGATCCATGGAGATATTGAAGCTACATTTGAGAGACCCCTTTCATCCCTGGTTGAACTTAACATAACTGATTTAATCTCCCTCCTCTGGCCTAGGCATACTATTTCACCTTAAAAAAAACTATTCACAGTTCACTCCTCATGAGGACAGGAATAAAGGTCGTATCTGTGTTCTGGTTTAAGTTTTTATTAGACCACAATTAATGTTCTCTCTCGCCCATGCCCTAGCTCCTATCTCACCACCACCCCTTCACTCCATCCCTTGCTTCACAACAGACCTATTTTTTTTTTTAGAGCTGAGGATAGTCTAAACTGCAGCAGGCCATGGGGAGCTACTAATGTAAACAGCTTCTTGCTTTTACAGTGGGAAAAAAAAGTATTTAGTCAGTCACCAATTGTGCAAGTTCTCCCACTTAAAGAGATGAGAGAGGCCTGCAATTGACATCATAGGTAGACCTCAACTATGAGAGACAAAATGAGAAAAATAAATTCAGAAAATCACATTGTCTGATTTTTAAAGAATTTATTTGCAAATAATGGTGGAAAATAAGTATTTGGTCAATAACAAAAGTTCATCTCAATACTTTGTTATATATCCTTTGTTGGCAATGACAGAGGTCAAACGTTTTCTGTAAGTCTTCACAAGGTTGGCACACACTGTTGCTGGTTTGTTGGCCCATTCCTCCATGCAGATCTCCTCTAGAGCAGTGATGTTTTAGGGCTGTCGGCGGGCAACACAGACTTTCAACTCCCTCCAAAGGTTTTCTATGGGGTTGAGATCTGGAGACTGGCTAGGCCACTACAAGACCTTGAAATGCTTCTTACGAAGCCACTCCTTTGTTGCCCTAGCAGTGTGTTTGGGATCATTGTCATGCTGAAAGACCCAGCCACGTTTCATTTTCAATGCCCTTGCTGATGGAAGGAGGTTTGCACTTAAAATCTCACAATACATGGCCCCATTCATTCTTTCATGTACACGGACCAGTCGTCCTAGTCCCTTGCAGAGAAACAGCCCTAAAGCATGATGTTGCCACCCCCATGCTTCACAGTTGGTATGGTGTTCTTTGGATGCAACTCAGAATTCACTCTCCTCCAAACACAACGAGTTGTGTTTGTACCAAACAGTTCTACTTTGGTTTCATCTGACCATAAGACATTCTCCCAATATTCTTCCGGAACATCCAAATGCTCTCTGGCAAACTTCAGACGCGCCCGGATATGTACTGGCTTAAGCAGGGGAACACGTCTGGCACTGCAAGATCCTGGCAGCGTAGTGTGTTACTGACAGTAGCCTTTGTAACGTTGGTCCCAGCTTTCTGCAGGTCATTCACTAGGTCCCCCCGTGTGATTCTGGGATTTTTGCTCACCGTTCTTGTGATCATTTTGACCCCACGGGCTGAGATCTTGCGTGGAGCCCCTGATCGAGGGAGATTAGCAGTGGTCTTGTAGGTCTCCCATTTTCTGATTATTGTTCCCACAGTAGATTTCTTCACACCAAGCTGCTTGCCTATTGCAGATTCAGTCTTCCCAGCCTGGTGCAGGTCTACAATTTTGTGTCGGGTTTCCTTCGACAGCTCTTTGGTCTTCACCATAGTGGAGTTTGGAGTGTGACTGTTTGAGGTTTTGGACAGGTGTCTTTTATACTGTTAACGAGTTCAAATAGGTGCCATTAATACAGGTATTTAGTGGAGGACAGAGAAGCCTCTCAAAGAAGAAGTTACAGGTCTGTGACAGCCAGAAATCTTGCTTGTTTGTAGGTGACCAAATACTTATTTTCCACCATTATTTGTAAATAAATTCTTTAAAAATCAGACAATGTGATTTTCAGATTTTTTTTCTCATTTTGTCTCTCATAGTTGAGGTCTACCTATGATGTCAATTACAGGCCTCATTTTTTTCTCTCATTTTTTAAGTGGGAGAACTTGCACAATTGGTGACTGACTAAATACTTTTTTTCCCCACTGTAACTGTCTGGAACGGTGGATCTCCAATCAACTGTTCCTTACACGCCACTCACATACATCAGCAGGACACTAGCCAAACAGGTCACTCTGTCGCCAGAAGCCATAATGGTACAAACCATGTTTAGCTGAAGTGAGATCTGTTTACACCCATTGTTTCCATTTAGAATAGTACTTGCTTTCACTGACAGATTCAGTTTCTCTAGTCATAATATACTGTTCCTCTTTTCAGCAACTTAACTGCAAGGCTTTAGCATGAAATGGCATTAAATCAACAATAAATTAAGTAAGTAAAACTAACAAGATACAGTCGGTCAGTTACATGTGACAGCTTCCATAAGTAGCTTTATTTAGATAAGTAGAATAAGTAGAATTTGCCTGATGAAAAGTTCTGCTAGAGCTTTGCTAATGAAAATCCATTATTGATGTATGTTCTCTACATTCCTTTTTCCACATTTCCACACCAATTTCCCCATTGGTTCAATAACAATGCGCCTTATGGAAGCTGTCACATGTAACTGACTGACTGTATCTTGTTAGTTTTACTTATTTAATTGATTGTTGATTTATGTTTGCACTTTACATATCTGTACTGTATTCTGTTCCATGTTTCACAGGTCCTGGAGGAGCAATGAAAATAAAAGCCCTTTGACTTGACTGATGTGTTTATTTTTATTAGTTATTCCTAGTTATTTTTTAATAGTTTTTTTAACACATTTAAAAATCCACTGAATGCTGGTGTTTTAAAAATTTATGTTCCACAACTCAAAAAATAAAAAAAACCTTTTATAACCTTTATTTTCTACTGTTTAACTGCCTTTGAATCAGTGTTTTGACTTGAGGGTGTGACAACGTTCTTATTCAGCAATACTGAACAAATGTGCATTTAAAACTTAAGCGTAGTAATGACACTACTTATAAGGCAGGGCAAGTGGTTGGAGTCAATCCATTCCCACATTCACTAGGTCAATTATTCCTCATATGAGGATCATTAAGGCTGACCTCATGCTTTTGAACATGAAGCCAATGATGTATAGTACAGCTAAATGGATGATAGATAAGGCAGCAGTTTAAGACCTAGTTTGGTGTTTAACTCAGATGTAATTTAAATGTAACTTCTCAATAAATCTCAAAGTATGGTTTATTTATGGGACTGATTATTTCATAGCTTGCATTCCTTAAAATTTAATTTACCAAAATTGTTAGTCAATCTGGAAAAACAACATGGGACTATACCACTTTTTTCTGTTACAACACAATATTGCAAAATAGTTTTTTAACGTTGTCCAGCCCGGTTTAAAACAAATCAAGTAAAACACAACTCTATGTGACAAGGGCCAAGCAGTCCAAATGATCAGTGAGTGTGACTTAAATTAGCCGAAATGTGGCTACACATCCTTATATATCTAATTCACATGAGACAGCAGAACCTGGTCCTCCTATAGAGATCCCAGCAAAATTGAGCTGCAGTGCTAAAACATGATCCCAACACATATATCATGTAAACTAATGATATTCAGAACAGAAACAGCCTATAAGAATCCAAAAATTATATTTAAAGGCTATCAAATTCATCATTATTAAACAAACTTTAATTCCTAGACCTTTTAAAGGTACTGTATGAGGTACTGACATGGACTAAAATGTGTTTTTGTAATTTAAAAGCAAACTAGTCACTAACTGTCTTTTCTGTTAAACTAAGCTCTACTGTAGGGTAAACACTTTTCAAACTGTTTTAAATTTTCTCTTTCATAAACTCTGGAGATAAGACATTTTATAAGAACGCCTGTGGCAGCTTTATACTGGCAACAGGTAATAAACTATACACCTAATTCTAAGCATGCCAGCAGATTTACAACTTATATTAAATGGTTTTATATACCTCAAATATTATGGCAGTAATGCATTATCTAGAGTTTCTGATTCTGTTACTATGGCTGACAAAGTGGGCATCATTCCAGTCCATCATGTAATCCTATATGCATTTTTGGCTTAGAGGAGGAGCCAGGCATGGACAGCTCTCCAAAATCTCTGGGTAAACCTGAAAGTCATGATCAAACACAGACGCCCATTCCTCAGCCATTAGCTTGTGTACAGAATTGGTTCCTTTTTCCAAACAAATCAAACTTAAATCTCTTAAAAAGCTGGCTGTAAAGCCCAGAATAAGCCTCAAACTGCTACAGGCCAAATTCACAGGGAGACACAGGGGAGCATTTTCTGCTCCAAGAGGACTGCTGTCATTTCTTTCCCATGGGAAAGGGTCACAAATAGTCCAGCTCACAGGCAATGGGATAGGAACACACAGTCTGCATGGGACAGAGATGTTAACCATGAAAAAGCTAATTGTTCAATTGTCATGAAATGTTCATGTTCCTACTTCTGACCCTCACACTCCAAAGGTTTCCAGAAGCACATACCATCACATATGTTTTAGCTAATATACTTCCATCTCCACACACTTAAATAATGTTTCAATTGATGTTTTTTAAGATGAAAATTGTGTCTCCACATAATGCTAAGGCAGAAGTTTTTTGCTCTGCAAGGGTTCTATCTCACTTGAACAATAATGGTATAAACACAAATTACAGTAAACTTTTACTAGCTTGCATTCCCCAGGTAAAAGGTATTCTGCATCTGACCCTCAGTTAAAATACAGCTGGGTCTTATAAAGCACAACTAGAGGTGCCATGTGTGTCTGGTGTAAACTGGCATACACAAAGCATTTTTTCCAAAAAAAAATAAAAAATCATAATTCATTCAGCACTGAAGAATTCTGTCAACAAAGTCAAACCTTTTCACACAAGCCAAAAAAGATTTGTTGCTACAGTGAGAACAAAGCATTCAACAAATACTTAGTGAAACCCTGGGCCAAGAAACACACAACTTCTGAGCACTTAACCAAACACACAAGATTGCCTGGAAAATTCTCCAGTGCAATACTTTGGCATTCATTTGGGCATCCAGCAGTGTACTCCTTTTGTTTGGGAAGAATTACAAACCCAAGGCTTTTGCCGTTGACTTGTATTATTCATATTTTCTAGATATAATATTTTTACCTCTAGTCTAACAGAGCTCTATTGGCACTCTCCCTTACTAGGTCATGCTCATTTAAGTGCCCCTAATAATAAATATAACCCACAGTTGTAATCGTCCAGAGAGCAGGTGGGTCACGTCAACTTGGGTGAAAATGAGGGGTGCTCAATTATACTGGCCAACGAAATACTCCACTCCTGCTCTTCATTCTCTAGATTCCGACCTAGTGCCCCCACCCCCTCGGCTGCTCGCTCTTTAATCTTTGACCAGTGTGGTGGTTAACCTATCCAACTCAGCCAAAGGACTCTGAGTAAAAAAAAAAAACACATTTGAGGAGGGGGAACTGGGACCAGTTCCTTTTACGGAAGCAGCCTTGGCTAGGGATTAGTGAGTAAGGGAGATGGGCTGGAGGCGCATGGCTTCAATCAGCAGGTAAAGTTAAAACTCACTCTGAGGCTGTTGAAAAGGGTTTTACTGGAGCAATATTATTGGAGAACCACCTTTGTTTTTTTCTTTTCAATGGATGTTTCTACAGGTCCAAGTGTAAAGACTCTCCACATTTTAAACATATTCTATATTTAGGTATTTCTAGAACCACACACTGATTTTAATAGAATTTGAACATCTATTGTAATATAGAACGGCACTGTATTTTTTAATGTTTTTTTGAAAGCAGGCAACATTATATGCTAGGCAAGTGCTTTAGCTCTATAGAGCACACATTAGTATCAAGTTTTGTGGCCTAAAAGATACCGTAAGCGTAGGAGCTTTGTGTTAGTGTAAGTAAAATGGTGCAAAGAGATTTAATATTTAGAGAACCTTGCCTGCTATGTGGGCAACTGTTTATGCAGGCTGAGATCCCTACTTACACTGTCCTTTTGTAACATACAGTGCACAACTTCAATGGCTACACCCACTAAATCTTCTGTATTATAACCTCAGACTATTTCCAGTATAATAAAATATATACAGTGCATGTCCATCTAGCTCAGACACACTTACTATGTAATAAACTGGTTTGACTGCAAGAACAGTATCTTTATCTAATATATTTATTATAGTTATAGTTATTATAGTATAGTTTTCACCAAATACTTAATGTAAACTCCAAGACTAAGAGAAAGCCTTTCTCAAGCTAAAGCTTGTTTATGTTTTGTGATTTATTCTAAACAAAAATAGACTTTCTCAAGTTGAGTGATGTGTTTCCTACTTCCCTCGACATCTTGGGAACTAAATCATAAGACAATCTGTCATTGTGCCTACAAACAAAATTGATCTATCTAACTATCTCTCTCTCTCTCTCTCTCTCTCTCTCTCTCTTTCATATGAAGAAGACCCGCTTATGAAGACGTTGTGGCACAATTATGTTTGGCACTAGTTATGGTCTGATAAAATAGCTTGATGTATTATGTACTTTTAAAATATTGTTATTTTGTTCATATATAAAAGTTACGCAGACTTTGTTTCATTTGACTGATTTGTGACAAAAACACATTTATGTATAAACAAGTTACAAATTAAGAAAAAAATCAAATGTCTTCCGTTAGCTGCTGTGTCAACACAAGGTGCTGGAACAGCTGTGATGCATCTTGACACAGATTCTACAAACCTCCTGAAATCATAGCACACCAATAAAGGTGAAGGGTTTAGTCGGCCAAAAATATTTCCCATAGATGACTGCAAAGGCCATAACATCCTGTACAACTGCATCATTTTCTAACCTTTCTGTGACCCCTCATGCCCTGTGGATGGGGCACTATCTGGTAGAGACCATTCCCATCCGGACAGAAATGTTTGAGCATAAGAAAAAGATGATAAGTCATAATACCTTTGTATTGATTTGTAAAGGTCCTTCTCTCTAAGAAGAGAAGTAGGCAAAACCATACCAATAAACAGAGCCAAAACATCAAATCACTGTAGAGGAACTAAGACTTTTTCTTTGTATGTCTCTAGTGAAGAATATGGTGAAGAATGACTATATCCACATCTGTAAACCCGTATCTGTGGGTTTTGCACATCTCAAATGTACATTCATCTTTGTATGGAGATGTTTATACAATGTTTTACTTTTGTATACTAGTTATATCACTCTCTGTGTAGTTACGGATGGACTGTTTTGGCTGATGATCCTCCACAGGAACTAACATTTTCTTAACATATCAATAATGCAGAAGCATCACACTCTTTCAACTCATAGTACTTTCAACCACAATTTCAACCCTATTTACTTATTTTACCACAGACCTAAATGCAGGAGTCACTGTAGGCACTATTCTTATTTAGAATGTCACAGTAGACACTATTCTCTTTCCAAGTCACTTAAATCATTCCCTCTTTCTATCTTGATTCAAAAGTGAGGTCATCTGGGCCTGGTCAAGGTTGACATGCCACAGTACATGATTAGCGGATGTGAGCTGATTAATCTGGTGACATTTGATCCACAAATGTTTCAGGTTTATCCTAATAATCACCTCTAAAACTATTTATTCAGCCTATAGTTATTTAATCTGCCCATTCATACTGAAGTTATAAAAATGGTTTTAGCTAAGACTGCTTTTATAAAGGGACAGTACAGGGTACAAATCATACAGTCATAAAATAACATCTGATGGATAAACAGAAGTTGGAAAATGGTTAGTCAACAATTAATTCTATTTGTTTTGGGGGGCACAGAAAACGAAAATTTGTATGAGTGGATTTCAAGAAAAAGAAAAAACCTATTTGGGCTTGTTACAGTGAAGACAATTAGAGTTATGGATTGGGTTTACTCTTCTAACCTAATCTTTGGTTAGTCAGAAGAGCTGTAGCAGATGCTTCTTGCAGTGGATGAGATCATACACACGCAAAACTAGGACATTGTCACTTTGCTGTTTTAGGGGATTCGTCTTTTACAACAGCACTTAGATTCAAAATGGACACAATCCTATAGTAGGAGATGGTAGAAAAGTAGTTAAACAATTTCAGCAACAAAAAGGTTAAGTTAATCACTAAATGGACTGTCCTGTATCAAAATTATTACATTGTACTGGACAGATCAATCCCTTGCAATTTGAAATAATATGTGCTTTTAATAATTGTCTACAAGAAATGCAGTTGAGGGCTAGATGCCAAACCCAATGGCTGGCCCTGTATACATATCATCATCTTTACATTTTTTTTACATAATTGGAATCTAGCAATTGTTTTTACACTGACCTTCATTGGAAGAACTTTTTTTTTCTTTCAAAAAGTTGCCATTTTGTGTTTACACTGTTTTTGTTTTTGTGTGATAGTGACAATATACTACTACTAAAACAAAGTATACCCTAAATAGTGAACACTAGTTAGAGACTGTATTTCAGAACACACTAGCTTTTCTAGAAGGAACAATCCTTCAGCCATGCACAACTCTGTAAAGTTGCCTTACATCATTAATGTCTCTGGGAGTGATCCATGATGACAGAACATTGCCTGGAACTCCATGTGTTCATTCCGCACATGTGCTCTTTTTGGACTACAGGATCCATTTCATTTTCCACTGTATTTATTCTGGGTATGCTTCTACTTTTTAAAATATATTTTCCGTTTAAGTTTTATAAATACTTGCTGGAGTGGCAAGCATGTTTAATAGGAAACACGTGGATATGATTAGTCTCTTGCTATGTGAATTCATTGTATCAGCTTTCTTGGCCTAGGGTAAATGAAACCAGTAAAATGGCATCAAGGGAATTGCAGCGTTGTGCAAAACTGTAACAGGGGCAAACATAAAGCAGGCATGTGGCCAGCAGGCTGGCTCATGACTGTGAATAGCATCACAGCAGTGGCTCTGTGTATAGCAATGGAATGTGGGTTAGCAAGGTCTTTCTGCTTAAAAAAAGTTGTTAGTAATGCCTTGACATGTGCTGGATGAATAAATCCCTTACAATGCCCTACATATGCAGGACACATAATGAGATCTGCAAACAAAGTGCTGGTAGAATGGGCAGCAATAGGGCTGGGCAATGAATCAAACATGAATCGAAATTGACCTTCTTCTAGCTATATTATGTTATTTCGTTTTTTAGTTTTTTAATTCTGTGAATTAGCATATACCATGCACAATTTGTTCTACGCTTGTCCTGTAATTCTTACATTTTGAAATACCATTATGCAACAACACAATTTAGAAGCATTACAAACAGCACAAATGCTTAGCACTGTGCCGCTAGCAACATTGGGCTAGCATGTACATGCTCCACAAGGACCCTGGGCAGGTTTGCATCCGCCCGATTTAAAGTAAACTTGCTTTACTAACAACTGTTTTAAAGAAAATGCAATCATGACAGGTTTACCTATAAATTTTGTTTTGCATGTTTATCAGTGGTTAAACCAGACACTGTTGACCTATAAGGACAGCCTTACTGCTTCTAATAGGTTTCTATAAAAAAAAAAGTCAATTCATTAGTCAGTTTACAAAGTCAATTTTAAATATTATGCAATATGTATTTTTGCCCATAGCCCATGCTCACCACTAGGGGGTCCAATGGCATTGTGACAAATCAACATAATCAATTTTAAATATTAAATCTGCTGGTAAAACATTATTCCTTTTCACGTCAAAACAATTAACTTTTTTGTTTAGAAATACGCACTTGGCTAGATTCACCCACAGTGTGCAGTGAGTCTTAAAAAAAACTCTACATAAATATGTAGAGTTTTTTTTTAAGACTCACTTTTTTTTAAGACTCACTGCACACTGTGGGTGAATCTCTAACGGAAACAGGAAGGCACTGTTTGTGGTAAATAGTGTAACACAGGAAATGTAACTGTCCTCTGCATCTGCCTTCCCTTGTTTGGGTGCTGATGTCTCTTTTACTATTTCTCATTTTAACACCCAGCTGTGTAAATTAAGTAAGACAAGTGCAGACTATTTTCAATAGCCTGCAATAGACAAGCATGTTGATTTCTGTGTTATAAATAAACGGTTCTGAAATACTGCCAATGGTATGAAATGCTTAGATATTTCAGGAGGTGATATTAACCTGATATTGAAAATCACTTGAATGAACACTTTGCTCACATATCTATCTCTCTATAATGTAAAGAAAAACTTCAATATTAATTAATACTACAACATTTCATGTTAAAAGTGTTTTTAGAATTTCAGATTTATTAGTTCAATGATAAAATCTTATTAAGTATAGTCCATTGGTATATATTAGCTTGCAGCTAGCACACTCTTGAAACATTGTTATATAAACTGTGCTGTTGGAAGCTGTAATGAATGTTAGATGCAGTGTTATAAAGAAAAACATAAACATAAGGCACATTTTTAGACAGTATTTCTACTGCATTTAGAATGTATTTAATTGACTGTATTGCATCATACCAAAGTGATTGTTTTCCACTAATTTAAAAGGAAAACAGTGTGAACAAGTAAATATACTGCCAATTATCATAATGCTTGATAGATGCAACAGTGACATCTTGATATATACTGACTTCTACAGACCTGTCTGCACACCACAATCTATCTACCCCACATTCACCCACCAAATCAAATACTGAGGTATATCACACCCTTTTTCCTTAAATAGAATTTAAGTCTTGGGCCTAAATTTCCAAGGTCTTTGTAGAAAGTTACTCATCATAGTGGATGATTTCACTTAAAAAACTCAGTCAGTATGTGTGTGTGCGCATGTGTGTGGTGCTTCCCCCAAAACTTTGCATAGCTCCAGCTGGTTTCCATTAGCATTATTCGGCTAGTGAATGTGAGGCCAGCTTCATGTGAGCAGTCTGTAACAGCCAGATAAATGGTGGGACTGGCCAAGCAGACTTGGCCCTCAATATTGTTAGTACGTTGAGGCTCATGATAGGGATTTGGGCTCTTTTGAACCTCCCTGCCAGTCAAAGACCGGGCAGTAAGTTACAACAGAGTGTATAATTTGCTAGCAGTTGGTTGGCAGTTCTTATCACATAGATGTTAAAAGCTCTTCCACCATATTTGATATTTCAGTGTCATGGCTCAGAGCAGTGTGCTGTCTCATACTGTGCACACGAGGTACTAACAGTATATAAGCACTAACTCTATGGGAGGGCACCCATTTTACATATGCATACAACTAACATAATAAACACTGCAATCTAAACCCAACAATAACAATGTCTAGCCTAACCAGTCTAAGCAATGCTCAGGCACCTCATAACCACAGACACCGGTCTTACACAATCTTCAAACACTGCTGTTCAGACAACAAGAACTATGTTAACAAGGAAGAAATAAACACATAGAATAAATGCAGTATGAAAAAAAACATCTGATATGAGTAAGAGAATGTACAAATGCTGTTGCATTAATTCTGCAATAATGCTGACATGTTGAGTATTTTTGTTACACTTTTAATGCCAGGGATTTAATGCTACTGATCGAAATCAGGGCAATTCCAGGAATGTTTTAATAAATCGGCTCAAATCACTTCCAAAAGTAATTTTTACTGTAAAACAATATTGTTTACAGTGCTAGTGCCAGTGTTATGACTGTGTAGCTACAGATGCTGGCATGTAAAATGTACAGCGAACGACATGCTTCCAAAGCCATATGAGAAATACACTAAACCAACACATTTGACTACTTAGTAAAAATTAAACTACCACAGAATTAAACTACTTTCAAAAGACACTGGGGACACACAGGCGTCCGTCGTGGTTAGGGCGCTGTGGCTGGGGGGCTTCAAGTTTTAAACTAACATTTTTAGGCTGTGGTCAACTGGTTGTGGTGAGAAGCATTTTAAAGTAGCTTGAACTGAAAGTTGAACAGAATGTGTGGCAACTGTTAAAGCAAACACTGATGTGAAGAGTCTGAGAAAAAGAGGGTGTATGGTCACCCTAGTCAGTACAGAATGTCACAAAGCAATTTCATAATGCTTGCATAATAAAGGTATGACTTTATAATGCAAGTATTATGAAAGTACAAAGATTGGAACAGGTCCAAAAAGAACTGGATTCCTATTTGAAGTTATTAAACTTAAGGCTGCCTTTATGTGGTGAAACTCTAGTTGCAAGCTGCATGAGACATAATTTCCTTGCAACTTGACAGTTACACAAAGCAAAATAAAAATAAAATTTTTATACAACAGATTATTTCTGTAATTTTAAATATTAGTACATTCCATATATTCCATTGTTTTTACTATATCAAATTATCAAGCATCTAAGCCAGTGCTTGGTCCACTGGTTTGCCCAATACTCACATAAATGTAAATGTAAGGTTCATATATATTTAGGTATAATATATGGGAAAACACACAGAACCTTAGATGTCTTTCACACTGGGATATATGATATTAAGAAGCATTATGTGTTTTAAAAGTAGAAGTGCTTTTAAAGGATTTGAAATACACTTACCCGTACATGGGCCGTGTGCTCATGGCACGCCTGCCGATGAATGCTAAGGCTGTAAAGCTGACTCACAACACCAGTCTGTTCTGCCCCATTTGTAAAATAGACCCGGGATGGCAGGCCTTTGTGTCGTTTATCTGCATCAGCTGTTAAATTGTACAGCAATTCTATGGAAACAGAGAGTTGACCCATTAGCAATGTGTTGTCAATATAATGTGGACCCTAGGCTCTGTTTTAGATATTTAGTTTATATCCTATCTACAACAAGTGTAATGCATTCCTTTCTTTTACTGAAATACTACATGACGTGTCGAGTTCCCACACTGATTGTCATGGAAATGACACAAAACATCACATTTTCAAAATCCTGGGACTGCAGCCATGACTGAGGTCGTGTTTTTCATTCATTTCCCGGTAGTTTAAGAAAAAGGTCAAAGCGCTTGGAAAAAGCAGTTTAAAAACCAAACACTACTGATAGGCATGAGGTCACGCATGAGTATTGTTAAAGGGGGGCGCACCCTTTCTGTGCCTGACCCTGCTTGGAACAAGCAGTTACTAAGAGACATTGCCACTCTATTGGTCTCTTAGCTTTGTTAGGTGCTCCACATACATTCACACACACACACACACACACACACACACACACACAAAAAGGTTTGTGTTTGAGAAAGAGGTCGAAGCATACATACTGTTATGCTCCATATGTGTTATACACGCTCACATATACACACTCTGTCTCCTGTACTTGACTGAGTGTCTCTTTCTCTGCCATAGTCCAGCTGTGATGAAGCATGACCTCACTCTGACACAGGGAAGGGAGCGTTTCACCATGGCCTACCCAGAGAGGAGGTGCTGCTACACTTTCCACTGCTGTTGCCAAGCAGTGAAACAGAAAAGCCCTTATTCTTTCCACACTCAAGAGTGGCCAGTTGCAGAATACTCAATTTATACATCCTGCACCCCCACAGGATCATGCCTACTGAGTGATCAATGACCACACCAACTTTCTGCAGTCCACACCACCTCAGGTTAGGTCCAGGCAGTGTTTCATTACAGTTTTTAAAATGAACTCTTTGCCAACTTCAACCCACCACTTCGACATGCATCACTACATTAACCAAGCGGCTACTCACAGTGCGAAGGTGGGAGCAAGTTCCAGCTGGAACTTGCCTTCGGTGAAGTTAGCTTCAACATGCTAGCAATGTATTTTGTTTTTGTGAAGTTTAAACAAAACATACATAACATTTGCAAAAAGAAAATGCTTGGTTTAGCCATAAGCGTTGATTGCAGTTTGTAACTTTAATTTTGTTAGTTGTTAGTTGTGTAGCCATTAGCTTGTTAGCTAGCAACCGGGTAGAAGCTACCACCTAAAGAATGGTTTTGAAATTGAACATTTTAAAGTAGTTTGCTGTTACAGATTTTGCCACCATTTTTCTTAGGTTTAGAAAAGAGAAATTCATTAGGTTGGATTTTTTTATCAACACTTGTGCAATTGATTCCTCTCCAAGAAGTACTGCACCTTAGTTAATAAGAAAAAGAAATGGTCCTTAAAATTGGCTATGAGGTGGTGAAAAGGTAAAAGCAAGTAGCTGAGGGCTTGATTAAGGCCTGTATTGAAACAGGATGCCCTTTTAGGACCACATTCATGATACTGACTAATAGTCAGTCTATAGTCAGTCTACTAATAGTCTCAGAATAGTTTAGCAATAGTTTAACCAGTATATAATGTTAACCATATTGAATCAATAAATAAATAAATACATATGGCTGGTTGTTTTTTAGTTGTCAGGCCTAAATTTAAAACTAAGGTTTTTGATGACTCTGAAATCAAAACATTCCTCACCTATCTGTCCAGGTACATGTTTTCCATGAAAGCTTATACAGACACTGACATGAAAGCAGTTCAGGTGCTGTGGGCCCTCGTGACACTGAGGCACTGAGATGTTTATAGAGGTTGGCAGGAAGATGGACATGTCGACTGTGATTACTGGTCTGGACCTATTCACACAGCAAAGGCAATGAAAAGACAAAGGTATGAGTGGGTGGACAGATACTAGACTATCTGTAAGGGGAATGTATTTACTTTGGTGGAAGTATTAGCACATGCTGGATTAGCAGTACATTTCTCACCTTAATAACACCACACTGTCTGCCATAAACGCACCAATTGTCACATCTGTGTTAAAAAACAGAGACATTATTCAGGAAGGTTAGAAACACTTCTCAGTTTGAAGAATTATACCTTAATGATATGTCATGGTGATGGGAAGAAAGTGAATCCACGAAAGTAAATAATGGTGACTGAGAGTAACAGGAATACTATACTATAAAAACAACGCTACACACACTCTCCCTACTTGTAAAAGACGCAGTGTATTCTATGTTTCATTTCTTTCCTACTCCTGCTAAAGTCCGAGTGTCCACTGTGGAATGCTGTAAACAAAATGCCTCATGGCCACAGCATCACGAGGTAGGCTGTAAAAAAAGAATGAGCCAAAGAGCTGCTCAGGCAATTAAGACAGCACTTAATCTACATTCCTTGGTTTATCTTTGAACTGAACTTTTTTAATCCCATAATTAATCCTGGATTTCGTTTCATGCCTCTAGATGCAGGGAAGAACAATGAAGAGACACACAGCTGTAGCTAGACATCAAAAGTGACTTTGACCAGATGCTTAAATGCTAGCGTAAAACCAGGTGTATGTAAGTCTAAGTGTCAAATTAGTTATATATAGCAGATTAAATCAAAATTGTTTATTTCACATTGAAATAGCTAATATGACAAATCACATGTCTGACTCAAAGTCAAATAATCAGATTCAATGTCAGTTCATACACTGTGTATTTCCTTTCTTTGGTGAGTGAGCTGTCTGGCATTTGCTCTGGTTCTTATTGGGTGGTTTTGAATTAATTTGGAACTATTTTTTATTAAATGTTCCTTTGAGCTAAAACCTGCTGTGTGTACAAAGTTTTGCCAAACCTGGATATCCATTTCCATCCATGTCCACATTGCCGGATATTGACTGGCCAAACATTTGAAGAGTTGGACTGATGCTTCGCCCAGACAACCTCTGCAAAAAGACACAATTTGCCTAACAATCATGTTTACATAAAAAAAAAAAAACAATAACACAGTGACTAATCAATCAGTGACTCATGAGGTGAGGAGATCCAAATACTGTAAGTGACCTATGTGCGCTAGAATGGCCTCTTTACTAAAAATCCAGCATAACAAAAACACTGCAAAACATATAAATTCCAAAAACTCAAAACTGTTATGTAACAGTCTTGACTCATGATTTTTACACCCTAAAATTTACAAACAAAAACTTTTTGAGGCTAAACAAAGCTGGGCCAACCAGAGAAACGAGAAGGGCTGACTGGAGAAAGGCTGACCACTTCTGCGTGTATCAGCAGAAGCCAGAAGCCAGGGGAGCCCATGTGTTGCAGGAAATCCAGCAAAATGAGTGGGTGCTAGACTGAAAGCTAACTCATCTGACCGTTTTTTTTTTCTACAAGCCCATCATAAAAAGATTAATAGCTCAGTTTCATTCTAAGACAAATTAACAGGGTAGTTTACAGACTTGTTAAAAGTATATCTGAGCATTTTCCGCCCTAACCAAACTCACATTCTTTTTAAAGACCTAAGAATATAAAATCAAATAAGTATTAAATAAGTTAAAATACTGAATAAATTCATATTTATGCAAGGCATATTTAAACATTAACTATGGAACTACAGAAATGTGTACAATTTACAAAAACAAAAAGCAAACTGGATATTCCTTCTCATAGTGGAGCAAGCAATATTTACAATTTATTTATTTGTTTCCATTGTGTAAAATACTATTTTTATTGTGGCTCTTGAATGTGGTTATTTGATATCAGGAAAGCTGCATTTATACTGTTAGTTTTGACTTTGCAGAGATAGTGAACTGCTTTCACAGACTTATAGCTCTCCTCTTTTACAAATGTTCACACACAGAGAGCCAAAAGTTTCCTAACTAATCTGATAACAGTGTTACTGGGAAAATATTTAATTTGATTTTATTCATTAAATATATTTAAGCTACATTACATGTGCTTTAAGGGGCCTACAAAGAGTCTAACCAAAAATTTAATATGGTTGAAGATTATCCAGCAGTTTTGTGACTTTCTGTGATGACCAAAATTGCAGTAATGCATCCAAAAAAGCCATAAAGACACCAATGACTTAGTTGTGAAATTGTGTATGTTACCATTGAGTACTTGCTGACTATTCCCTTAGCATCACCATGGTAGATGTACACTGCACCTCTGTAGTCATCTTCTTTGGGTGCTCCTATAGCCACATCTACAGCACAGAGAGACAGATGCAGGCGTAAGAAAGAAGGGGGAAATGAGTGGAAGAAAGTAAACAGAACGAAAGTGTGTGTATGTGAGAGAATGGGCATAACAGGAATTAAAATGCAAGATGTTGCTCAGGAACTCTGTAACAGCATGTTTACCATAAGGCCAATTTTCCTTGAATATGTACTCCTAAGTCATTTAATGGCCACTTAAGTGTTGTTGGTGCCTGTAAGACTCGATACTTCAGCAGAGATCAAACAGTGGCATAAAAAACAGATATTGTGCATTTGTCCCTCCCACATTTGCTGAAAAGAAGGACATTCAACTTATTTGTAAAAATATGTTTCCTCAATGTTTCCTAAAAACATTTTCTGACTGCTCCACTTTATCTCTAAGAGGGTCAAATAAATATAGACAGAACTACTAAGGACAGAAAAGTGTGCATGCTTAGAGCAGCTTAGAGCAGAAGATTTTACCTCAACAAGCCATTACTACACACAGTGAAATCTTCTACAGGAAACAGGAAATCTTACAATTATAACATCTTAATACAAAACAACACTTCACATGACTCCTGAACTGCTGTTATAATTTAGCAGTATGCTGAAATGACCTAATGTGTTAGTCATTGTTCTAATAGTAATGTCTTTTAAGGTTTTTAAGTTTTATTTAATGAGCGATAAGTATAGAAGCTTATCAACAAAACTATATAAACAGAACATTAGCTATATTCATGGAAAAGCACCATCTCAGCATCTGATTATGCTAATCCAGTGGCCTCTATACACAGACCACTTTGAAAAATGTCCACCATATGCATTATATTTACAACAATCAATATGGGGAAAGAGTTTTCTTTTAATGATTTACCATGACTAGTTAACTTAATTATTTTTGTTTCTCTATCTCAGGAAACTTTAGGGCATGCAACTCAAATCTGCAACTGTAGGCCAGCACTAACCCCAGTTATCAGCAAAAGGAGATTCCTAACTGAATCTCACAGCAGTCTGAAACCTGTTGCCAAAACACTGTTCTGATAGATGACATATAGCCAGGAAAATAAAAAGTAATAGCACAGGTCACCAGAGAATTTTAGGGTATTGAATAATCTGACAACATAATAAACTTAATGTTCTGTCATGTTATTAAGAATTAGCGTTATCAATACCTTTTACATGTGCTAAACCTGTATAACCAATAGTTTATATGTTAAAAGAAATTGCTTGTATGAAATTCAAAAAGAAAAGAAAAAAACAGCTTAAAAAAGCACAGTTTGCCTATTCTGACCTTGATAACCATCATCATCTATGTCACCAATGGTAGTGATGCACTCTCCAAAATGGGCATTGTAAGAGTTTTGTCCATTCAAAATCTCAGCCTCTTCCATCACTCCCTGTAAGAATGCATACACAATTCTCCATAAGCCTGAATATTATACACATGCCTGCTTTTTCTTACACACACAACTATTAATACTAAAACACAAAGAGACTAATATAACTTCAGAGACCGCTTCAAAGTCAGGTCAGTACTGTTCAGAACAGCTAAACTACCTATATGGTGTTTATAATACTGTGCTGTCGCCTTCAGAAGGCCAAGTGAACTCACATTGCCCCTGCTGAGATACACAGACACCTGGCCTTCATCCCGGACCTCACTGAACATGGGTGCCCCTACCAACAGGTCAGATAGTCCGTCTGCATTCAGGTCAACTGCACACATTGAGGAGCCAAAGTAAGAGCCCATCTGAAACCAAGTCAAGGCACAGAAAAAGATCGGTCAAATGACAAAATCTATTCAATGCAAAATCACCCTTGTCAGCACACATATATTTGTTTGCTAAACAAATAAACAGATATGTGATATTTAAAAATTTGGGACAAATTCCACTTGTATTACCATTGAATAAAAAATGACATTAAATGAGGTACAGGGTTATAAAAGCAGTAAAATTAAACACAAGACAAAATTAAGCAAGATAAATTAAACACAGACACTTTAACATTGTAAATACAATAGGTTAAGACTGTTACAAGACAGTTTGGGGCTTTGGAACTGGTCCAACACTGGGCTATTGCAGAAAGACCCAATGGCAACAGGAGAATATTGTGTCGTTGATCATACAGAGCAGCCCATCACTTCCAGACTTTGGTAGTAATGGGAACATAGGCTGCTATGCAGGGAGCTTAAATTTGGCACTTGACAGAAGCAAAAGCTGCAAGGGGGATTCAGACTAGACTAAAAGCTACTGTCGTTTGAAAGAAACTCCTCAAACCACCACAGCTGACCACCAAACTAGAGCTAGACACACATCATAACAAAAGCATTGGTTTATTTTTTACAGGTACGATTTGAGAAAGTGAGTGAAGGCAAGGCTTAAAGCTAACCAAAGTCCTGTCTCTTCAGCTTGCTAACAGCACACTGCACTGAGAGGACACCATGAGAGGATAGCAACAATATCAGGTAATACTTGAGGATAAATACAATGTCTTGTACACAATTACAATTTAAACCTTGTGCTGATGCATTCAATATGCTTGTTTAACTGTATTGAATGAAAAATAAAGTAAATGTTATGACAGTCCATTGCAAAGGTATTGGAATTGTTTTTGTTATGCCAAACCACAGTTTGCTTTTCCAGACTGTAGTTTTCATAAACATAAACACTGTTGTTCTTGGTACAACCAAGTAGTTGACCGTTCCTGCTAACATTTATGCTGTTTGTTGATAACAATGCTCCAGGTATTTATATAAAATTAATAAAATGTATTTATTTTCAGCAAAAGAATTTGTTAGACTGGTCTACATTTTTTACAAACCATTTTCCCTGAGGCTTGAAAGATCTTCACAAGAGATGTACCCTCTGTTTTGAAAATGTAAACCTATGGAAAAGAAATGCATGAAAGTGTCAAAATGTGTGAGAGGAGTATGTTTCCCTTAACACAGAAAGAACACTGCAAAACTCATAAACGAAGAGGAAACAGATTCCACCTACCTTTCCTCCACCGCTGTCCTGAGGGGCCCCAGCAGCAACATCAATAGTTGTTGGAGAGGAGAAGTGTCCAGCTGTCACTGCATAACCTATCCAAAATTATATATATATATATATATATATATATATATACGAATACTCTTATTTATGTGTGAATCTATAACACAGGACTGGGATTTGGGACCCCTGGTCTAGAAGAAGCAAATACAAACCCAGGTAACTGTATCTTTGAGAACTCAAATCATCTTTGTTGAGGCTGTACTGTGTATTGGAGGTTATGTTGAACACTTTGACTGTTCCAGTCCAGTAGTATGATCCAGGGGCGCCCATGACAACAAGCTCCTGGAACACCAACATCATTAAAAAACAATTAAAGATATGGAAACTCATCCAAAAAAAAGCTCTACAGTACGGGTCTCTTTTTCTTTTACTTGGGCCTGCAAAAATGGAGTTTGCAATTACGAGGGGAAAAAACAGAGCTTTCGGTGAGGTTCTGGTTAACCAACAGCCACAAACTATGTTGTATTACCTCCTGTTAACCCAACCACAAGATGAAATGCCAGCTGTCACTTCCTCCTGTGATCACTCAATGGTTTAGCCGAGAGAGCTACTTTAAAACAGTTTAATTGGTTTGAATTTTTAGCAATATGTATTCATTCAGTGATCACTTGAGTAGACCACCCTAGTCATTAATACAAATAGCTGACTCCTTCAAATAGCAAATGGTGTGGCTGGAACTCAATATATAAAGCATGACCATGGTGTTTGATAAGATAGTCCTTTATTAGTCCTGCAGTGGGGAAATTGATAGTAGATTTGAAAGCACCAGAGTCTCAGATAGGGCTGCCTTTGCTGAATTTTCAAGCACTACAGTCTCTGGAGTTTAGAGAAAAAGGTGTTTTAAACACAACAGACAGAACACACAGGAGCCATTAGCCACACTCGGATACTCCATGAATCCACTTAGAACTAATTCTATCTCTTTACTTTTTCAGTGTTAACAACTGCCCAATTGTCCAGCCTGATAATTGTACGATGTGCAGCCCTGCTACCCGCATCAGACCAGTCGCCCACCCATCAGACTAAACGCGGGGGTCTCTTGCTGACTGTTTCAGACCAGCTGCCAAACCTCCTGTTACTGCCATCGACTATGTTGAAGTTTATACCGACAACTACTGGCAAACCTAAATGTTAAAACTTTTTTTTTTTATATTCAGAATGGCTTTTTCTCATTTTCTCGTTCTCGCTTTTTCTCAAATATTCAGTATTTATTTAAATGTATTTAAATACATACATAAGTACATACATACGTTAAGACAGGAAAACAAAATGCATTCAAAACTTATTATCAGTGGGTGACCAACATCTGGAATCTGAGTTCAAATCGAGTCACAAATGGTCATTCCAATAAAGTATTTTCCATTTGTCTGAGGAGAAAAAAAAACCCACACACAAATGGCTTTTAACGTGGAGGTCAGGCTAGCCAAACACGCAAAACACCACCTCCAGCTGCGTTTCTAGCTTCCAATTGACTGAACGACAGAGCCTTCTTACAGGCCAACCATCTGGTTTAGATGCTTTAGATCTTGATGGTCACACAAGATGGCAGCACAAAGCCAATCTGATGTTAAGGAGCAGGCACTTCTAGTCTGGAGGAATTCTATTGTTATATGTATGTATGAGAAATTCCAATCTGGATTCAGACCCCATCATAGCACTGAGACAGCCCTAGTGAAGATTACAAACTCCTTCTTGCCTCTGATCAAGGCTACGTATCTTTATTAGCCCTCCTCGACCTCAGTGCAGCCTTTGATACAATAGATCACACGATTCTACTAGAAAGATTAGAGAACATGGATGGAATCACAGGAACAGCCCTATCGTAGTTCAAATCATATTTAACCGAACGCTATCAGCTCGTAAAGGTAAAAGATTTATCTTCAAATTACACAAAAGTGAGATATGGAGTTCCGCAAAGCTCTATTTTAGGGCCACTATTATTTACATTATACATGTTACCACTGGGCTCAGTTATAAGCAGACATGTCAAACCAGCTGCCACCTAGTCCGACCAGCAGGGGGTCACTGAGGGTCTTAGATTTTTCATGACTTTTTATATTATTTATTTTTATGTTATTGTCTTTTACTAATTACTGATTGTGTAAAGCTACTTTGTGACAACACCAGTTGAAAGAAAGCACTATACAAATACATTTGATTTGATTTGATTTGTTCATTATTTTGGATGCTTCACTAAGAATACTCTAACAACCATTTTGAGGGCACGGTAAAATAACTGGAGGAGAAGTATATCTACATATCCAATAGTGCTGTTATTCATGTACATGAATATGTTATTCTACTTTTCAATCTAAAACTCAAATCCCATTTCATCTAGTAGCATTGCATTGCAATTGCAAAAATTGCAAAAACAATTATATATATTACATATATACAATATATTATTTTATATTGTGTATAAATACTGAATTCTACTCATGTTTAGAGTGCTTCAAAAGCTAGGCCTGTGTGATGTGTGTCTTCAGAGTCTTCAACTTGAAAAATCATACTACATTCCTAAAGCCTTGCATTTCTGAAATAAAAATAATAAAAATGTGTATACTGTTGTTTTAAAACAAAGAATTTGTTGCCATGTATTAACACCACATAATTTAGGGTAACTGTATTTTCCCCAAAAGCAGACAAACCATTTTTGGTTCTGATTCTTAACCTATGTTGAAAACATTGGCTCACAGAGTGCATCTTTATCTACTGCTTTAGTTTCATAAAGGTTCTGATGAAGTCAGTCTCTATCATAGTGCAGAAATGTAATTCCATCACAACCAGCCTATCATTGTCTAAACATTTTCCTCCACAATTCATACTAAGGGAGTTCAGCCTACAATGTACCCTTTGGCTAACTATAAGAAGTGTCTAATACATTTAAATTGCTCTTATTTTTCTAGTGCTCTTCTGGAGACACTTCAAGCTCAGATAATGCTAGGCATCTCTTTTTAAACAGTTGCCTTCTATCATGTCCATCAATGGAAAATGAGCATTATATGATCACCACTGACTAGACATTATATGGGTTGTGTACTGTTGCACCTGATATGACTGTACCTCACAAGGTTAGTGCATGGTAGTGTGATGTCCAAAAACTATATAGTCTTTAACTGCACACCTACAAAGTGGACCAAAAAGGTAGTTTTAATAAAGTGGTCAGTACATGCAATGTGTATAAAAAGCCCAAAACTGCTTGTCCACTTTCAAAACAGACATGTGCAATCTATGTCTAAAACAATGGCTCACAGACTGCATCTTTATCTACTACCTTAGTTTAAAAAATGTACTGATTAATTGGGTTCTGGGAATTACATCTGTCAGAATATGCTCTGATGTCTATTTCAAATATCCCTTGGGTTTCACGTAAACAGATTGGTTGCACTTTAAACAAAAGGATGAAATGTTTAAATAATCCAACCAAAAAATGAATTTTAAAACATAACCATCATGTGCAACAAACATGTGCATTACAACACAAGGAAAGTTTTAAATGTGAAATAGCCCAACAACCAGAAGCCTTAACAGTAAGGCTTATTTCAAAGGTTAATAAGGTTAATATCAAACAAGCAATAACAAACAAAGCTGCAACATTGCACTTTACTTTTCACAGATGACAATGTGCTGTTGTAAAGTAATTTATTTTACCAGGGCCTAGGTAAAGTAATTGACATGAAGCCAGAACAATATTTTGAGTCTGAGAAGAGGGTGGAAACATTGCAGCACATAAATAACAGGAATTGCAAATAAGAAGCATTACAAAATACAAACTGAAGCCAAAAAACCTACGTAACAGCACTGCTACTGACCTCAGTGAAAACACCCGCTATCCCCGCTTGGCATGAGCCATGTTCCTCCCCATACGTTTTCTTATAGTCTGCAGTAGAGAAAGAGAGGCAGGGATATATACACATATATACATATATATATATACATACATAGAGAGAGAGAGAGAAAGAGAAAGATAAAGAGGGAAATAGAGAGAGAAGAAAAATGTCAGAAAACCACAAAATAATTTTGCTGTGTGCCTGAGCCAGCAGTTACTGGAGTTCTTCCTGCATTCCATATGGAGTTAGTCAAAGGCCCAGCTCTGTCCAAGAGGAATCTGGGGGCTGAGAGGCAGACTCGAACAACCTAGCAGCGCCACATTCAACAAAAACTCACACTTGGGGGGGGCTGGAGGGGAAAGAGGTGGATGCTGTGCTCTCCGGTTTCAGAAAATATTGGCCTTGGAACCCCGCTAAATGTGATGTGCACACACTGGACTTGCAGAGCAGGGCCAGAGTCATGAAGAGAAACGGAAGGAAGAGAACGACTGCCTAAGTGACCTGGGAGTCAAACTGGGAGAGATTCCTCCTTGCAAAAGGAATTCTCTAACCCTCTTTTTTCCAAGTCAAATCAAAATATATTGTAAAAAAGAGTAACTCCTGCCTGAATGATAAAAGCTGATACTAGGAAAAGTACCGGAACTGGTGTAGTATGCAATACAAAATTCATCTTTGTTCTTTTAAGAAATGTTAAATTGGTAAAAGATAAAATGGTAAGTTTTCATGCTGTGGGGTTGTGGGGCTTGTAGCAGTTCTCTGAAGGTATCTACCATAGCGAATAAATTTTATCACGACCAGTCATTGTCATTGTCTAAAAACTTTCCTCCACAATTCTTACTATGGGAATTCAACCCCCAATGTACCCTTTGGCTAACTGTACCAAGTGTCTAATAAATTAAAATGTGTCCAAACTCTTGGGTAGAATTTTTTTTATCTTATTTGTCTAGTGTTCTTCTGGAAGATGCACACTTCAAACCTGAGTGATGCCAGGCCTCTCTTTTTTTGAACACTTGTCCATCCTTGGAAAGTGAGCATTATAGGATCACCAATGATCAGATATTATCTGGGTTGTGAACTTTTGCACCTGATATGCTTGTACCTGTCAAGATAATGGTTTGTTACCTCGGTACATGCATATCAGATCCAGTAAAATTTTGGAGGGCAGTATAATGATCAAAAACTATATAATCTATAACTGTTCACCTACAAGGTGGACCAAAACAATTCCACTGTTATAAAGTGGTCAGTACATGCAATGTGTTTGAAAAACCCAAAACTGCTTTAAATGCTGTCATCAATTTTTAGCATTATGCCTACTTCCATAAAGATAACAATGTTCTCCTGATAGTCACCCAGAATATAACTTTTTTTAAAAAGTGACCTTTTATTTTTTAATAGCTTTCAATTGGGACACATGAAAGAATACATATACATGCAACTACATCTGATTATGGACATTTTACAATTTGATTATAATTTAATTATTGAGTAGTTAAAAGTGGTTTATGAAGAAAACAATATTTAAACATTTAAAAAACATTTAATATCAAAATCGAAATTCAAATACAAAACAATCAGAAAAGAGGAAGGGGGAAATTATTGGCCACAGGTAAAACCTAAAAGAGCCTTACCTTCATAACATGGAATTAGTGCCTGTGTCCTGCCCTGTAACGTGGGTGGGATTACAGAGCAGTAACCATGGGGCAGGATGTGTTCCGACTCATAGTAGACATTTTTCCAGCGATGTGCACAGGCCTATAGACAAAAAATGGTGAGAAAAGCTAGCAACACAGATGCTAATTAACATAAGCCTAACATTAATATATTAGATCATCTTTTGCACACATCTAAATGCATCATCTAATGTAGATATTTTTTTAAGAAAGACAAAGCAGCTCCTTCTCTCTTTCCCAGCGCCAGCCAAATTAACTTCTCAGACGACAACATTAAGCAAGGCCAAGTCTGGTCGTGACTGTGAATCTAATATGTTCAATGACAGTGTTTTTTTGAAGGGGGGGTTGCTTGCAGTTTAGTGGTTTTAAGGGACCAACATCTTTATTCTATCGTCTGACATCTCACCAACAACAAAACTCCTCTGGGCACTGAACTCAGCTGTAGAAAGCAGGGAACACAGAATGCACAGAGTTTGAGCTAGGACAGAAAGAGACAGGGCATGGCACAATGGCGCATGTTTTTCTGGGTTTAATGTTTTTGCCAGATTTTATGTTGCACAAAAACAATTTCATGAATGGACTAATTGAAACGTTTTTGTTTTGAAGTGCAAGTAAACTCTAAATAATTTTGTTTTATCTACAATTTTGTTTTCACAAATACTCCTTGCAGCCTTTAGAGAAAACATGTGCAGCAATGACCACTTCATGTCGATAAATCACTCTTTTGCTGTTACCAACCTGACTAGAGTAAAATTCTGTTCAGCTTCCTCTATGACTGATGATAAAATAGAGGGGATTTTTGCCTTCATTACGTAGTGGTGGGCAGTGACCTTCCGAATGTTGATGCTCCCGTTAGTTGCTGCGGTAACATACTAGGCGAAAAACTCTACCTTGCACACACCTCACTAAGCCCTGCTTCCACATGCTTGTTACCTAACATGCGCTTTTCAAATTGCTGAGAGGGAAGGACACACACTGAAATTGAGGATAGATATACTGTTTAAAGGGCCTAGGTTTTTTTTATTATTATTAAATTATTCCGCCTATAACACTATAACAAGTGTACATTTATGCAACAAAAACAGTTACTATTCATTTTTACATGCCCATTTTCCAATTGTTTTTGTTACTGTGCCCGATTAATTAATTGATTAACGTAAACAAGCTCTTTTCTGATTGGCTGCTCTATACTGAGCAACACTCATCAAGCAGTCTAAGCTAAAACACTTTTAACTTCAGTGTGAACAACCAGGGCTAAACGGTTGTCGGCATTTAGATATATGTAGGCATGTTAGCTGACATCACCAAAATAATCAATTCAAAATTATTCCCTATTGGAAGAGTTGATTACACATACACATTTTTTTATTGACATACTACATTAACCTGTGCCATCTAAAACAAAAATGGTATCAACCCTTTAAAAGTTTTCACTCCGTTATGAAGTCACCATTTTGCTCCAGCAATGATATGTTGTTCTACAGCATAGGTTCACAAAAACTTTGCAGTCAGGATCCCCTTTCAAGGTAACAGCATCCATGCACCCACCAGATATATTTCATGAACAAAATCGAACTGCCAAATATGTACCATCTTTTTTAATTGTCGCATCTCTAATGGTGTGTGGCTTTTATCAGTCTGCTAAGCTACTTACTTCATGAAGATTCTGACATTTATCAATGCTTCCAATTTGGGATTTATTCATTTTACGAGGACAATGGGGTCCATCATTAAATGAAAATCTGACTTTTTACAAAATTCTTAGTAAGATATTGGTGAATGTGGCCAATGCAATGAGTGCTTGTGCCCTGCTATAAATAGTGTTAAAAGAGACTGTGCTCCCTATTATTGCATTGCTTTTTTTGCTGGTATAATCATGGAACTTTGTAACTAAATCCTTAAAACAGATGTTGATCTACCATCACTGTCACCAAATATCATGTGGTTTTCACTGTTTTTGAAACATAGCTGATTTTAGCTGATTTGCAGATTGATGTGGATTATTTTATATCATCTCAAATGCTATACTTTAGGGAAACCTGGAAGTCCCCTAACCATGAGAACCATGGCTCTACAAGAGTATGTGTTAGTATGTTTCCCTGAAACAAACTACAACACACACATATGCACATAATTTAAAGGTAAATACTACACTGCTCAAACAAATTATGGGAACACTCAAATAACACATCCTAGATCTGAATGAATGAAATATTCTCATTAAATACTTTGTTCTGTACAAAGCTGGATGTGCTGACAACAATATTACACAAAAATCATCAATGAAAATCAAATGTATTAACCAATGGAGGCCTGGATTTGGAGTCACACACAAAATTAAAGTGTAAAAACACACTACAGGCTGATCCAACTTTGATGTAATGTCCTTAAAACAAGTCAAAATGAGGCTCAGTATTGTGTGTGGCCTCCAAGTGCCTGTATGACCTCCCTACAATGCCTAGGCATGCTCCTGATGAGGTGGCGGATGGTCTCCTGAGGGATCTCCTCCCAGACCTGGACTAAAGCATCCGCCAACTCCTGGACAGTCTGTGGTGCAACGTGACGTTGGTGGATGGAGCGAGACATGATGTCCCAGATGTGCTCAATTGTGTTCAGGTCTGGTGAACGGGCGGGCCAGTCCATAGCTTCAATGCCTTCATCTTGCAGGAACTGCTGACACACTCCAGCCACATGAGGTCTAGCATTGTCCTGCATTAGGAGGAACCCAGGGCCAATCACACCAGCATATGGTCTCACAAGGGGTCTGAGGATCTCATCTCGGTACCTAATGGCAGTCAGGCTACCTCTGGCGAGCACATGGAGGGCTGTGCAGCCTTCCAAAGAAATGCCACCCCACACCATTACTGACCCACTGCCAAACCGCTCATGCTGAAGGATGTTGCAGGCAGCAGATCGCTCTCCACGGCGTCTCCAAACTCTGTCACGTCTGTCACATGTGCTCAGTGTGAACCTGCTTTCATCTGTGAAGAGCACAGGGCGCCAGTGGCGAATTTGCCAATCCTGTTGTTCTCTAGCAAATGCCAAGCATCCTGCACGGTGTTGGGCTGTGAGCACAACCCCCATCTGTGGACGTTGGGCCCTCATACCATCCTCATGGAGTCTGTTTCTAACCGTTTGTGCAGATACAAGCACATTTGTGGCCTGATGGAGGTCATTTTGCAAGGCTCTGGCAGTGCTCCTCCCGTTCCTGCTGCTGGGTTGTTGCCCTCATACAGCCTCCTTCACGTCTCCTGGTGTACTGGTCTTCTGGTAGCGCCTCCAGCCTCTGGACACTACGCTGACAGACACAGCAAACCTTCTTGCCACAGCTCACATTGATGTGCCATCCTGGATGAGCTGCACTACCTGAGCCACTTGTGTGGGTTGTAGAGTCTGTCTCATGCTACCACGAGTGTGAAAGCACCACCAACATTCAAAAGTGATCAAAACATCAGCCAGAAAGCATAGGTACTGAGAAGTGGTCTGTGGTCCCCACTTGCAGAACCACTCCTTTATTGAGTGTGTCTTGCTAATTGCCAATAATTTCCACCTGTTGTCTACTCCATTTGCACAACAGCATGTGAAATTGATTGTCAATCAGTGTTTCTTCCTAAGTGGACAGTTTGATTTCACAGAAGTTTGATTTACTTGGAGTTATATTGTGTTGTTTAAGTGTTCCCTTTATTTTTTTGAGCAGTGTATATTCATCAATATATGTGTACATGCTTCTTCATGTGATGCTTAACGAATGAAACCCTAAGACCCCCCCCTCTGTCTTGCTACACGAGAGACGACCCAAGACTACCTTCCTCTTCTTGTTTTAAATAAACATTCCTGTGCACTGTGAGTAAATAAACACAGCTTTCCAAGCACAGCAGGAATAGGAACACATGAATGTGGTAATTGCTGCAAAGCTTGGAAACAGTGGTGAGATAAGATTCTCTCTGAGAGAGTTCAGCTCCCCAGTATTAGAGGACAGAAAGAAAGAGATGACTGTTTTTTATGGTTTCCTGTACACAGAACTGAAGAGAACTATTTTGTAAATAATGTGTGAATGGGAAGTATCCTTAAAGTTCAAAGAACCTCCACACAATGCATTCTTCCTACAAACAAACCTTTATTATTGTATTACTGTATGAAACCTATGTAATATTGGCTGGACATTCCTCTTTTGCTTTGCATTTACGGTCATTTATGGTCTCACATCTGCCTGAAGTGTTTACATAGTTTCCTTTCTCTCTCTCTAACTTGAAAATAAACATTTAGTGTGACTAAAATGAGCATTCAGCTAAGCTACATGATGCACAGGAATAAAACAGCCTCCGTGACACCTCTTAAAATAAATATCAGGACTCACTGGTCTCATTTAGGAATGCGTAAATAAGTTATGCAATATGTAAAATAGAGACAAGAAGAGTAAGTTGTGAGTAAGTTGTGCCTTTGTTTTCCTGACAGCATCAAAGCCAAAGCCAAAGGTTCTCTCGTCATCATGTTTCTGCTTATACTGCAATGTGATTGGCAGAGAGGGGAGATTGCCATGGAGATTTCACATCTGCCAAACAGCCGTCTCACATGGAAATGTGAGTCAGTGTACAAGACACACAGCTTGTATTGGGAAGTGCACACAGAAACAGGCATGTTCACACAAACTTCTACATATTTACTAATATGTATTATACTCACTTGCTTCTACATATACAATTTCTACTAAAAATATTTTTAAAATATATATAATTTTATAGGCATATTTTAAATCCTTGTACTGCTCTATTTAATGGTACAAACAGATTACATTTACGCCATTTAGTGGACACTCTTATCCAGAGCGATTTACAAAAGTGCTTCACTATTTACTCAGAGGATGGACATGCTCACTTAACCTTCTTCTAGTGTTAGGGTCGTGAGCGTTTAAATGCATAAAAATACTACATAAATGTGTTTATTGCATCAGTTTTTTGTTACTTTGTCTAGAACTTTTATTTAAACAAAATAAATAAATATAAATGTATTTTACTAAATTACAAAATGCTCTTGATAAAATTATGACCTTTCTGTTGTTAGGGTCGATTTTGACCCAGTTATAATTTAAGGTTAGAAAACAATAATAAATTCCAAAACTGAAATCATAAACACACTGTAAACCAACAACCCACAGCCAGCTCTACCTCCAAACACTTGAGGTTGAGTTAGGGGCTTCTGGATATGGATGGATATGACTTCTGGACTGCAGGGTCACAACATTACTTGTGACAATTTTTTTTACCAGCTATGACCTTGGACAATTACTTCTCAAAAGGAAACTCACCATGGTGGGCACTGTAAAAAATAATAAACCTGAGCTGCCCCCTGAAATGTTGCAGGTGAAGGACAGGGCTCCACTCTCCTCAAAGTTTGTTTTTACAGACACCACCACTGCGGTTTCATACTGTCCAAAAAAAAATGACGGAATGTGATTCTGATGTCCACTCTTCACAAAGATGCAGCTGTGTCATTAGGAAGTGACAAAAAGCCCATAATTATCCTGGACTACAACAAAAACAAAGGAGGAGTGGACAACCTGGACAAGCTGACTGCCACCTACACTTTCCAGCGAATGACCAGGAGATGGCCAATGGTTGTCTGCATACAATGCATTTGTGTTGTGGAACCAAATTCATCAAGGGTGGAACTCAAACAAAAAAACAAGTGAAGGATGTTTCTTGAAGAGCTAGGAAGATCCCTTGTTAAGGCAAACATTGAGCAAAGGGAACGGGTGCCCCGAGACCCAGCCGCTGCAGCTTTGGTCAGACAGCTGCAGAGCTCACCAAGCACTTCATCCACACCCACAGCAACACGAAGAGCATCAGCACCAGCATCCTCCTCAACCAGCCCTGCCTCAACATCAACCACAATAGCCACAACCCCAGTGAGACCATCTGATTCTAAAAGAAAGAGGTGTCAGGTCTGCCCTTGCAATAAGGACAGAAAGACAAACACATTGTGCTTCACCTGCAAAAATATCTCTGCAAAGAACACACAAAAAGTGTCACTTTTTGCCACACATGCATCTAATATTGCACAAGTACACACGCATGTTCTTGCACACAGATTATTTATAAAACTAGTACTTGGTTTTGGAGGGCTTGATTTGCTTGATTGGCTGTTGTTTGTTTGACACTGAAAATCTACATATTATTATTATTATTATTATTAGTTAATACTAGTTATTTATTGTTTATTACTGGTGCTTTTCATTTTGTATTTGTATTAAAGTTCTATTTAAATAAAATATCTCCTGTTTTTTGCCTTCTTCTTGAAGTAAATATATATGGGTCAAAATTGACCCGTAACACCATAGATGTTACTATAGTTAATAATAAAAATATATACATATATATATTTTTTTTACATTTAGGAAATGTGTTCTAATGCCCTTCAGTAATAGTCAGATACTATAACAACTTTTTTTTATTTATATTATTCTCTTGAGGTTTATTTGACTATATTTTTATATTGAAGATGAGGGGTATTCTCTCAAAAGAAAGGCCCAGAGGGCCACAACAAAAAATATTTAAACCAATAATTTTATGGATAAGGAAGCCTAACAAGGTAACTAAGAATTAAGAAACAAATTGTAGGATAAATAATTGTTTTTAGGGTATCTGAAGGGTGATTTAAGACATGGGTCAAAACCGACCCATTAACATAAGAAAGAGTAACAGAAAGTTAACACTGGCCATATAATGATTTTGTATGTCTTTTTTGTGTATGTTTTCACAAATGACTTAATAATCTGCAGTGATCCATTTAGAAACTTAGGCAGTGTTGCCATTAACTTTGCCATTCAACATGAGAACTGTTCTGTATGATAAACCATATTTTCTATCAGTATTTAAAACAAACAGAATGGTGCTTTTATTGTTGGATACATGGTGATTTCTTAGTGAGAAAGAAAGCACACTAACTGTGGATCTGGAATCTGACTTTGGGTGACAGAAAACATGTAACAACATTATTCCGTATTCCGTAATCCGTTACAGTTACAGTGAAGAAGAAATCTCCTCCCACTAAATCACACTGACACTGACGTATAGCCACAAACATGGAGACAGTCAAACCCAACAGCACAAACAATCAAAATCCCTATTTAAGCTGAGGGTGGGACAACAGTCAAACTTAGCAGTAGAACCAATCAGAATCTCTTTTTCTCTAAAAAAACAAACAAACCCCAGAATCTCCATTTCTACTTCTTCCAAACATTTAAACCAGCACAAGTTTTGAATTTGCGAGAACTGCCGCAGCTCATCAATTCTGTAAATGTTTTTACTGTGAGTCATAAACTAATATTAATTGACTTTGACTTTTCATATTTGCGGGTTCTCACTTCTATCACTTTCTGTTAGCAGGTTATTTCCTGTGCATTCAAACTAAAACAAACGGCACAGTGTTGCGGAGTTCCTCAGTGCCACAATTCTAAACACAAACCGAGGTTTTTTCTAAATAATATAGGACCACGATGGAAAAAAGAGTAAAATCCAACCTTTAACTCAAGTGAATTTTAAGGGGAAAAAAAATCCCTGACTAAGAAATAATTATTCTTCATAAAATCACCTGTTCCACAATTATTGGCACCCCTAACATTTCTTTAGAAAATAAATGTAATTAAAGTATTTCTGTCAATTCTACAGTAGTTTACGAAGTTGATCAGAGTATGTAGGAACAAAAATTAGTAATTCACAACTTCCTGTTTCCCTGGGGTATAAATATGACGTGACACAGAGGCCATTTCACTTCAACATGGGCAAGACAAAGGAACATACCATTCAAGTAAGGCAGATGTGTGTTGACCTCCATAAGTCAGGCAATGGCTACAAGAAAATAGCCACTCACCTACACCTGTCCATATCTACTGTCAGAGGAATTATTAAGAAGTTTAAAACAACTGGAACAGTGGTAAACAAGCCTGGACGAGGACGCAAGTTTATTTTGCCACCACGCACAGTGAGGTCTCCAAAGCTCACTGTTACAGAATTGCAACAAATGGTAGCTTCTTGAGGTCACAAAGTCTCCAAAACAACCATCAGGCGCTATGTGCATGCCAACAAGCTGTTTGGGAGGCATGCACGGAAAAAAACTTTTCTCACTCACAATCATAAACGCAAACGTTTGGAGTTTGCTAAGCAGTACTGGAACTTCAACTGGGACCGTGTGCTTTGGTCAGATGAAACTAAGATAGAGCTTTTTGGCAACAAATGCTCTAAGTGGGTCTGGTGTAACACAATAGCTGAGTATGCAGAAATACACCTCATGCCCATTGTGAAATATGGGGGAGGATTGGTGCTGTTGTTGGCCTGTTTCTCTTTCAAAGGCCCTGGGAACCTTGTTAGGGTGCATGGCATCATGAATGCTTTAAAAATACCAGGACATTTTAAAACAAAATCTGGTGGCTTCTGCCCAAAAGCTGAAGATGGGTCGTCACTGGGTCTTTCAGCAAGATAATGACCCAAAACATATGGCTAAATCTACACAGAAATGGTTCACCACACACAGAATCAAGCTCCTCCTAAGGCCATCTCAGTCCCCAGACCTCAACCCCATTGAAAACCTGTGGGGTGAGCTGAAGAGGAGAGTGCAGAGAAGAGGACCCAGGTCGCTGGATGATTTAGAGAGATTGTGCAAAGAGGAATGGTCAAAGATCCCTCTATCTGTATTCTCCCATCTTGTGAAACATTATAAGAGAAGATTAGGTGCTGTTTTGTTGGCAAAAGGGGGTTGTACAAAGTATTAACATCAGGGGTGCCAATAATTGTGGCACACAAGATTTGATGTTAAACAATTATTTCTTAATGTGGGATTTTTTTCCTACTGAATAAATTCACTTGAGTTAAAGGTTGGATTTTACTCTTTTTTCCATCGTGGTCCTATATTATTTAGAAAAAAACTCAATTTATTAGAAGCTAAAGAACACATCTTAACCAGGGGTGCCAATAATTATGGAGGGCACTGTATGCCTAATATATATACCTAATATAACTAAATAAAACAATTTTATATCTTGTATTTTAAATATACACTATGGCAGCACAACTGGCTAACTTTGCAGAAAGTACCATCTATAAGACTCCTTCGGAGCTAATTATACTCACTTTATTATATAACTTTCAAAAGTCCAAGATTAAATAAACTGTTTATTCAAGAGAATCCACACGACCTGGATCAGATGTTATCAGCCAGGATACAGAGTAGAGCATCAAAGAGAGAGGGAGTGCATCTTAAGTACCTGACCATGACTACATGTCTCGGACATACCCTGGTATGTTAATCTGTTTATTACTATTACAACGTAAGACTGAATAAGTTTTGTTTGTTTTGATACTGATGTAAAGAGTAAGGATGGAGCCATTCTCATACTTATGGTTTCTGATGCTGATGCTGATGCTGATAGGCTGCCACTCTGATACTGAATTTTATGCATGATATGTGGTTAAGCTAGAGATATGAGGAAGGTCCTCAAGACAACATGTATAGCGTATTACTGCCATGTATTAAAATGCTCAGCAGGCTAACTTGTTCACAGTTTGGGTTGCACAGTGTGTGAAAGTTCCTTAATGTCAATCACAGTACTTTGGTTCCATAAAGAACCATTTTTTAAAGAAACTTTGAGTGTGAAAAAAGTAAGCTTTAGGAATAAGGAATATGATTTTAAAGTAACCTTCCCAACCGTGATTTACAAATGATTTTGTCAGTGTAACATTAAGAAAAAGTTTGGAGAAACTGTGGAGGAACCTCTTAAGGTTGTCTGAGGAACCTTTTTCTTCTAAAAACCTTTTCTTGAAGGCACCTCAAGCACCTTAAGAGGTTCTTCCACTGTTTTAAATTGAAGAACCTCCAAAAGTTCCTTAAGGATCTTTAACTTTTAACAGTGTATGTGTTGTTTGAATGGTATTTTTATATTTGTTAGAAACAATGTTGTTAAAGGGGAATTTCACAGATACTTTTTCGCATAATTTAAACAAAGTGTCCACAAAGTTATTCAAATTGGTTTGATTCTCCACTGTAAAAAGACTTACAGAGTCAGAATATCTCAAAGTGGTGGTGATATCAACTAGGAATCTGAAGAGTTTAACGCCTCTGCTTCCTTCCCACTGCGGCTACTTCATTCTACTTATTTTACATCAAACCACTCTGAATGACTGTAAAACCAAACCAGTTTAAAGTTGAAACAAACATTAACCAGTAGAAACAGACCCTTCTTGAAGTCAAGTAAAGTATTTAGCAAACAAAATGTATCAGTTAAATTGTACATAGTTTTGTGCTTTACTTGATCATATTATGTCATACTGTGATGTTTATATCATGATAAGTACGGTTTTGTGAAGTTTTTTGCTATTAGCCAGCAGTAAACATATGTCCTTCATTTGCTAAGACTAAGACATCGCTTGCAACAGTGTGCTGCAGTCAACTCATAACGAGGCCTCTGCCCTTGAACAGGACCACCATGAGAAGCAAGGCTAAACAAAGGCAGGCAGCTACCCATCCATTCCCATCCACTTGATTGATGAGAGAAAAAAACTTTTGCCTGATCATGCCGGCTGACCTTGTTTGCCTGATTCAATCAAATTTGTCTATTCTGGGACTCCAGTTTGTAACCATAAGACAGTGTCCCATCATTAAATACCACCAATACATGTTAAAGGTGGAGGGAAATAAATGCCTTTGTTTATTTTTTAATACAGCTGGAGTTTAATAATATGAAAGATATTTGCAACAACAATGGCTAAATGTGTCATTATTGTAATCAAGAAAGCAAATCTGTGTGTTTGTGCATCATGAAAAAAGTACAGAGACATGCATATATGTCATTATCGTACAGTACTATATCTTCCTATGCTTTTCACATAGATATGCATGTATCGCATCATTCAGCATAGTGTCATCATTATTAGTCCAATCATCAAATAAACATCTGAACAACACTATCTGTGACTACCTACTAAAAGTAAGGCCCTTTAGTTTTTAATATTTAATATTGTAAGCTCTGCTGTAACAATTTCTGGTGCTAGCTGCATAAAACTTTCACTTTTCCCAAGTCCATACCAGAACTTTGCCGTTGGGTTTTTCCTGTCTCGCCAGACTGACTCCCATCCACTCATCATCCCTGTCCCCTTGGCATGTCTTCCCACAAGACTCTCTTTGCTTGTTTCCTGAAAAAGGACAGTGGATTGTTCACACAAACAGAATCACAGGTAACAGCCTCTCTTCATGCACACTGTTTAGCAGTATTGTTTACTGTGTCAGTTTAGACTTAATGTCAAGACTCATTAACATCTCACTTTAAATAGTCACATGTACTAACTACTGTACTAACAACATTGACACATTATGCAAAAGTCTCATAAAATATGTAAAATGACATAAAAAGTTGTACTTTTGAATGCAGCTTCTGAATGAAATACATTCATAAATTACATATGACAATATGCATATTTTCCATAACACATGTAAATGTATTATTCATACAATGCTAATGACATAATGGTTAGACATTTGGCATTATAAAATTTGCAACAAAATATTTACAACAATCGTAACCTTACATTATGGTTCACAACATTATTAAAAATAATATTATTACTGACTGATTTCTTCTTTAAAAAGGTGAACAAATGTTAATGTTAAACATAAAAACTAAAATCTGTCCACATAATGATGCGATGTAAAACTGTGTAATATAATTACCATAAATATCTATTTGAAGTTGCAACTAGAGTTGGGAACCTCTGCTACAGAGACCTGTAACTTTTACTCAAAGCTCTAAACATGCTCACACTAGGACTGTGCAATAGGCCCATGTAATTGGTAATCTTGATTTTTAGACATGAACAAGCATTGTTAAAGAGAAGATGCCAAAGAACTGTGTGAAAACAAGCAATTTAACTGGGTTAACTACATACTTATTTGCATGGAATAAACCTAGTCGAACTGACTGTTGCTACATAAAGTATGTTTTAAGACAGACACCCATATTCACCTATTGTGTTAAACACAAATGGATTTTGGCCTCTGTGCCATAAACACACACATATACTAGTGAGCAAACATACAGTGAGCACACGTGCCTGGAGCGATGGGCAACACATCAAACCATCAACCCTGTCATCAACAGCCCAGTGCTCTAACTGCTAAGTCATCACTGCCCCCAGCTTGAATGGACAAACCATTAAAAAAATGTGCCAATTGTTAGATATCCTTCCAGCAATGTTTCATTTTAAACAAATGTAAGCAAATAAAAGGTACAATCTTCAATCTTATGGTTTGAATTATCCACACAATGAAATGGACATTGCAATGGAAAATTATCCAAACAGGATTTTATGTGATATCTAAGTAGATACAGCCATGCAAACTCAGTCATTGTATACACCTTCAGATGCTTAAAGCCCCTATATGTAAGACTGACTACCAGTGTAATTAGGAATAAATAGAGGAATCAACCAATCATGTTTTGATTCACAAGTGAGACCAATTTTGTTAGAAAAAAAAATCATTAGCCCTCCAAGAAGTCCTAGACACATCACTGGCTGACAAACAAGCGGTAGTACAGTGGTACATACTAATGTTCATTCCGATCATTTTTAGACTTATTCATTTATGCAGCTATGAATTTAGACAAATCATGCCAATTGTGTGTCAGTAGTGCAATAAATGAAATCTTGCACATACAGGTCAGCAGTTTCAGGTAATGTTTACATCAGGCACCAGAACAGAATGGGGGTCTCTGATTTTAGGTGGAATGACTGCTGGTGCCAGACAGGCTGATTTAAGTACTTCTATAATATGTAAACTTCTTGATCTCCTGTAATTTTTAGCACAACAGTCTCTAGAGTTAACTCAGAATGGCACAATAAAGAACTAAATATTCAGTGAGCGGCAGTTCTGCAGACAGAAATTTATTGATGACAGGTCAGCGGAAAATTCTCAGACTGATTTGAGCTGACAGGAAGGCTACAGTAACTCAACCACTCTGTATAATCATGCTGAACATAAAAGCATGAGTATTGTTGCTGACCATGTGCATGCCATCATGGTTACAATTTATCCATTATTTTAATTGCTTGGTGAGTGCATAATAATGTCTCTTGCAGGATTCAAATTAAACACATAAAATTTCTTAAATGACACCAGCATTATTGACAATATACGATTAGATTTTGCATAGAAGTCTGTAAAAGGCTGTTTTGGCAAATTAAGTTATTTTAACAAAGTTATTAACAAAGAATGAAAAGTACTTTATTATATTAACCCTTAAACCCTTGTTTGCAGGTGTCATATGTATATATGACAATATAACGGTAATACTGTATACTGTGATATTAAAAAAATTATGTCACATTTCGGTTCTATTTCATGGCCAAATAAGCATATTCCTCCCATGTGCATTTAAATGAGCCACAGGGTGGGGGTGCTATGGTAGCTCACTTATTGGTGATATCATACTCTGAAAACTGGTGGATAAAAAACCAAGCACACCATAGTTGTGAATTAACGACACTGAGATTGTTTGAAAGGGACAATAAGGCAAACCTGGATATGAAATATGCCTGAACACATGTATAACACATGTCTCAGATATGCAGCTTTATCCTCTAGACATGTGTTATTTGAGCCTTAGTTAGCTGGAGCATGGTGTTTACCATGCATACAAGCTAGCTACAGATCCAAAACCTTTGAGGAAAAAAAAAAGTATTTAGCTTTCTGTCAGTCAGACTTGAATTTGTTCTGCAGTATGCATACTGTTATCCTGCTAACACAGCTAATGCTAACCAGCTTCTCATTCTGATTCGGAGTTCAACATTTGCAGTTGTCAGACTGACAATATAACACTTCTTGAATGACAAATATAAATTTGTTCTTATCCACTTAGTTTTTAACCATGTAGCAAACTGAACTTTGTATTCAGTTTTAAAATAAGGCAAGTTGAGCTGGTACAGAAGCCATATCAATGTAGACCAGACAATTTCTCCATGTTGTTCTGGTGCACTTTCATGCTCCGAATCTCCTGTTCTGACAAATCTCAAAGTCACTGAAAAACACTGAACTAATTCTTATGTTCATGAAACCAGTCTGAAATGACAATTATCAAAGACGCCTTCCTAATAAAATGTTTGTTGAATGTATATCAAATAACTGGAAAAAAAGTAATAAAATGTATTATGCATTTGTAGAACTAGTAACAATACAACCTGTACTTGTGTACAAGAGAGAAGCCACATTTTAAAATGAAGAAAACTGCCACACTTAGGGAATTATGTGCTGGAGCTTTCCACTTGTGATAAGATACTTTTGTTCAATATTTCACTTGTCATGCTTTTGGAAGGCAGGCCTAACCAGATGTTCCCTGCTACACAAAAACCCTCAATCAATCTCAGGCATGAGGAACAGTCCCTGACTAATTCCAAAAATGCACAAAAAAGCACTACCTGATTTAGCAACCACAAGATAGCTGAACGTACAACATTTGAGCACACAATCTTTTCAGATGAGGGCACTGTAAGCATGTGCCTTAACTTAAACCCAAGTCTAGGCTATGGAGGAAATCCTTTTTGCGTATTTTAGTTCAACAAAAACATCCCTAATTTACTACTAAGCAAAGTGTCACAACTGAACATTGACCTTCATTGACAGAAAAGAGTAGCTGAATATCTCTTATTTTAGTGTTTAGGAAGCCACATGGAATTCAGTACTACACAATCTGTAGAAATGATCGTCGATGTCTATGAAAATACACCTGTCTCTTGCAAATCTGAAAATGTATTGCTTATTTGGCTTATTTGGATATATATCTCAATGTTTACTATACATACTGAACATATACTGAATATATATATATATATATATATATATATATATATATATAATGTAAATATAAATATATACATATATATTTTCAGTATGTATAGTAAACATCGACATTAATAAGACTAGCAGAGGAACCACTTAGCTAAGCCTTCATGTTACAGAATTACATTTCAGCTAAGGAAATAAATCTCACTACATAAATATGAAAAGTATTAAGCCATTTTTAGTCATGAAAGTACTACCACACTAATACACTGAACGATGCTGCTTTGTGGCATTATAAATGCTATCTGTTTTACACACTGATATAGTACAATTTGTTTTTATAAATGGCATATGTGTAAATGTGCATGTAGATTATTTAGCCCCACTGGCAAGCTCAGTGCTATCAGTTCCATGTGGACTCTATACACTGCATAAACAACCATACACGCTACACACACACACTAAATCAAAAACCGCAAATCCACCTTGGCCCCCCTGGTGTCTAAGGCCATACCTAGCCCCAGTGGCATTGGTAATGCACGACCAGTGCCACCAGTTCCATGATTTTATTTACTATATTAACAACACTATTATTTACCCCTCATGCTATACCAACGCAATCAAATACTGCCCTTCCCCAACCAACTTTACATACACATCCACTGACTCACCTTTTCCACACACTCTCACCTGAGCCACCAGATCTGTATATCTGGAACTAAAATGGAACTAATAACTCAGAGTAGTTAACACAATGCGATGTGGAACCTGTAGTTTTATACCCATAATCACAACCATTTAAGTTTATTTAACAAACATTAGCACCCGACACCCTCCATTACACTGCCCTACTACAAATAGCATCTTTAATGAAGGTGCTGGATCATCAGCATATTGGGGACCAATTGATATTAAAATGATAAATTGTGGTGATAAAATTGTGGCTGCTTCCGACACCAAGTACAACATTTACTTTGTATTCCAATACTACCCTCTTGAAAAACATTCAGTAAGATTCATAGTCATATGTTTTTTATCTAGAATGTTTAAAACTCTAAGAGCAATCAGAACGATTTTGTCGTTCTTCTCTATAATAACTCCTTATATACTTTTTAACAAAGGGTGGTGCTAAATGGCGTTAATGTAAATGTAAATTTTATATATGATTATTTAAAGATCCTTTGTTCTAAATAGCACAAACAATATTTTCCACTACTGTAACAAGCCAACGTACTCTTTTTCAGAACTAAATGTAACGTTTTTGTTACCGTGTAAGTGAATATTATTCGGAATGTATTTGATAGTAGTTGTGGAGTAGTTATACAGATAGGTGGCTATAGATAGAGTAGTTGTTGATGTAGATAGATATAGACATAGTAGATAAAGAGGTAGGTAATTAGAGCTGATATAGATCTACTCATGCTCAGAGCTTTGGAACCAAACCCCTCCCCCAGCATATAATCTAGGTGCAGACTATGATCATACATTGGAGAGCAAAGGTGACAGCTTCTGGGACAGTGGCTGTTTGCTTAGGCTCTAGTTACTGCTCTCCCCACTCCCTAGCACACGAAATGCACCAGTATCATGAACCTCAGTCCAAGGTGGATAAAACTCTTTTTTTGTGCATGCTTTTTCCCCAGAGGTTGATTATAATGTTTAAACAAAAATCCCTCACTGAAAAATAAGAACTTGTCACTGACAGCAATGCACTTCAAGTGTAAGTCAAGAACATTAAACACCATTAACCCTATCATTTGACAATTAATAGTAGGACACTGCCAAAATAACACTACTTATTACATACATAATATTTCATATTTCAACATATTTCATAAGGCAAGAAAAAAAGTCCTTTTGAAATCCTTGAGAAGAATGATTAAGAAATGCTCTCCAGACTATAAACATCTCATCAACTTTCCAGCTTTGCCTATTCCTGCGATCTCAATAACAGGCGTGTTTGCTTTCTCATCTGCTTGAGTCCTGAGTGCTCTGCAGCTTGGGGTTGTGACCAGTTCAGTCAGAAGATGGCTCACCTCCCAGTTACTCTCAGGATCGACTCAAGAACACACTGCAGGTTAAAGAGTTATCCAGGGAGTCTGCCCACATGTTCTGCTTTGATATTCAAGGCTAATTCCTTTTTTCAGCTTATAGTGTGAAGCAGGAGCTCACAATTTTTTCCCAGGCCATGTTCCTGCTAATCCTGCAAGCACTCAAAGTACTCAAATATAAAAAATTAATAATTTCCTTTTCTTCTTTAAACTTTCAAGCAATGCAACCAATGACTAGTAGTATTTTACTACTTCAATATGTGCTTGACTGATGGATTGATTATCCATGCCCCTCTGCAAGTACTAAGAAAAACGCTAAACAACTAACAAAGGCAAGTAAACAGTTAGCAATTTTAACCTTTCTTTTACATCAGATTCAACAGAAGCAGTGCATACAATTATATGTTAGCAACTCCATATGTAAGCAAACTGCAGGGGCCAAACAACAGCCACAGTGTGATATGGACTATTCATTTAGTCACATGCTGCATAATGCACATATTCAGACTTATACTCCTTTTGATTCTGCAGAGTAAGTATTGCACAAAAACACAATTCATTGTTTTAGCATACTCAAACTAAATGGCCCTATTACATTAAAATAAGGCATAACATCTGTCTCTCAAAGGCAAACTCATTATTATTACGGTTTTAAATGGATTCTGTGCTCGCTACTAAAGAGTAAAGTGTACACTTTCTTTGATGGATATCCCAAAAAATGTTAGAGAACAGAGGAAAACTATTTCCTATAACATGATGGGAGGGAAAACAGTAGGGATATTTCTCATTTTAATAATGATTTAGGCTTATGCGCTTACCAAAATGATCAGGGAAAAGGGATCAAATCTTTTGGTTGGACTTTTACACAGCCAAAAATATTCTGAATTTAAGATTGCATTCATTTAATATTGGGACAGGCTGTTCCTCTCACATGACGGGGTTGTTCACAGGACATGGCAACTTTATCTTTGTGTACTCTCCATTTAAAAAGAATGATTAATAGTAAAGTCCTGGGAGCAAGACCTTAGCCCCTACTTACCAAACACAGAAACATTCAAAATTTACAACTGCCCTTTCAATAAAACTTCAGGGTAATTGACACTACTTTACCATTATTATTGGTGCTATTTCTCGAAGGCCCTCCCAGTGCTGTGAGGGGTCTTTTACAGCATGATTCATGCGTGTTCAGGGTTAAAGGAAAAGCTCAGGCCCCAGGCCTGCTGGCAGCAACCATTTATTTCTGTGTGTTCTTTCAATGACACACAGAGTAAGCAGGAGTGCACATATTAATACCACATAAACCACTCTCTTCCCTCAACCACAAGAACCACAAGAAGAGCCAAGAGATCTACAACTCAAACAGTTGGCCCAATGGCTTGGAAAATATTAGAAAATATTAGAAAATTATTTTAGATATGAGAAAATATTAGAAAATATTAGGCATTTACCATTTCTATCATAATATTCCTGGACTCCTGAAGTTACATATAGTTCTTTATTGTTCAGAGTTTTCAGAGTTAACTGCACTCACAAAAAATAGCAAAAAATTAAGGAATCGGCCTATAAAGCACAAACCACAGTCAATCACAACAACCAAGAATATCTCAAAAAATCATTGTAATGTTTACAATAGGGAAAGAATAACAGAAGCTGTTATCAGTACCAAAAACAGGGCATAACCATAATAACAAAGAGCACTAAAACAACAGAATGAGTTAACAGCTTTTCCCTCAGATTGGACACAAATTTCCATGAAATCATATTTTGACTGCCACACTCTGACAGGTATCACCTACCTCTGCCCAGGTCGACCTCTGTGCACCGTCGCTCCGGGTTGCTGTGGATGCGGCACTTAAAGACAGCTCCAGGAGAGTGTATTGAGCTGCTGAAGGAAGAGTTAGCCCTGGGAGCCCCTACCAGAATCCTGAACACAGAATAAATACATTTACAATTTTTTGTACAACAGTAGGCCCAATAGCACAACATTTGCACGTGGCATGTTGCGATGCATTAGATGGTTGTCCTACGTGAAGTGCTTCAATGATTTAAAAATAAAGGGTATTAATATATATATATATATATATATATATATATATATATATATATATATATATATATATATAGTCTTCGCTCAGTGAACTGTTTTCCAGCTATTTATAATAAACGCCCTGCCCGTGTCGTTTTGAACGTGGGGACAGAAATTTCTTCCAAATTTGACTTTGTACATGGAGCCCACTCTTACGCCTCAGACTGCCAGGATTTCCACATTCATTGTCCCAGAAAGAGCTTTATCATGCAGGAACATCGGGGGCACATGATCTTGACTGAAAACGCACAATAAACATGTTTAAACATGTTGAAACAGAAATTACCTATTTTTTTTTACCAGAAAATCCTCAGTATTACTAGGGTTGAAAACACAGGACTAAACGGCTTTCCAAAATAACTAGATATGTAATTTCTTTAAGCCTAGCTAACATTTGCATCGAATTTGACAATGCCCTTAAGATAACCTGACTAGTTACGCTGAAGAAGTGATAAGACTGGAAACAGATGCACCCACGATACGCAAAATAACCACCATTTCACGTTTAAGGGCAGATTACACAGGCTTATTTCGCACAGTAACAACACTGGTCTAAGACTACTTCAGTTAAGAGAGTAGAGGGTCAACTCACCAGCGTGTACTATCATGGAAGTGCTCAAGCACTGAGTATCCAAAAAACGTCTCATGTGGTCCACGAAACACCACGGGGTGTTCCAGGTCAATATTGTACGAATAAGCCAACGTTACGGACAAATACAAGTAAAAAACATCCACCATTCCTCTTTTTTGTGTAAACAGTTCCGACATCCTGCCGTACATCCTCAGCGCAGTCTTCGCAGATGCAATAAGAGTTAACAATGCAACGGTAACGTCTCGAACGCCTCAGTGATGGACTCCCAAACTACATTTAAACTAAGTCACTCTCAAAAGTTTGTTCAACTTGTCATCAAACGCAGAATTCTGCAAAAACCCACAGCGGCCCTGGAGCATTACTCCGATCATCTGCTTGCGGATAGTTAAAGTAGCTGCTCGTAGTTGCTGTTGGCGTTAAGTGCGCTCGCTCTAAATACGTACGCTGTTGCGCACGAGCGTCACATTTCATCTCAGCACAGAAAGCCTTCAGCATTGGCCCCTTTCCCACTGCTGCCCCCTGCCGGAGGAACACGGTGCCCACTTAAGATCTTCTCGCCTCATCTTTTTTCTTTTCTGTTCCATCATTCATTAATTCATTTAACTGTTGCTAGTGTCGACCAGAGGAGGTTGGTTCCAATTTTTGAGCCTTATATAAAATCGCGAACATGTCAGACATCACCTTTTACTTTTTAAATTTCTGACCATTAAGCACACTGGATGCACTGGAACAGCATTTCAGAGGAACATACAGTGAGTGAGTGAGAATACAATACACACAGCAAAAATTAAAAAATCTGTCCAATGTCAATAACAGTTTTAAGCATTCACTTACCTGTAACTTTAATGAGGAACACAGTTAATCTATGGTAGTACTGGGTAGGGTTACCTTTTACAGCCTCAATTCTTCTAAGCATGGATTCCACAAAGTGTTGAAAACCTTTTAGATTAAGTTTCAGACATATTTTGTTTTGTGACCTTATTACACTGGGAGTAGGTTTTAGGAGGGGGGTTATTTGTGACCATGAAGGATCAGCAGAAAAAAAAAAGTTCACATAGGCTGTGGCATTCAAACAACGATGGCTTGATATCAGCGGGCCCAATGTGTTCCAAAAACATTCTGTACACCATCACACCACAGTTGACACAAGGGAGGTTGGTCCATAGATTCAAGCGATTGCACCAAATTCTGACCCAGGCAAAGCATAGTTTAAGCTTACATTAATATATATTTTTTAATATTATTATTATTATTATTATTATTAATTTTTTTTTTTAAATATGTTTTAAAATAATACTTAGCAGATAAACGGTATTAAAAGCTTTTGACTTTAAGACAGCGTTTAAGTTATAGTCTTGCTTTCAGATCTAAAAACATGCCTTTCTGTCCATCCTTCCAGATGACAACTCAATACTGTGGGTCTGGAAGGTCACGGATCAAATCAGACAAATATGTTGCTGGTGTTCTCAGAACGGAGACTCGGATGGTGAGAAGCACAAGATGCTTCAACTAGAAAGGCTGAACACTGGAGGTATGGAAAAAAAAAATCTTCTTGCAAGACTCCGAAAAGGAAAGGTAACAGGTGGTGACACAAAATACTGCATTTGTTACTTTATTTTAAATACAGGGTTGGCCATTTATATGGATACACCTAAATAAAATGGGAATGGTTGGTGATATTAACTTCCTGTTTGTGGCACTTTAGTATATGGGAGGGGGAAAACTTTTCAAAGATGGGTGGTCCATTGTGGCCATTTTGAAGTCGGCCATTTTGGATCCAACTTTAGTTTTTTCAATGGGAAGAGTGTCATGTGACACATCAAACTTATTAAGAATTATGGTGTGCTTCATTTTAAAGTAACTTTATTCTCTTTGTTTACAGCCATTGACATGTCACAGAGGTAAATACGTGAGAAGTGAATAGAAAATGTGTTGATGTCAGCTGAACGCGGTACCCGGGTCATTGCAACAGATTTCAATGCAAGACACCCTACGAGACCACCCATCTCCCATGCTACAGTTAGCAAACTGCTTGCCAAGTTTCGTGAAACTGGTTCAGTGTTGGATTTGCCAAAATGTGGATGCATGAAAACTGTCACTAATGAAGAAACATCAGTGGCTGTCCTAGCTTCATTCAGCAAGAGCCCACAGCGTAGCACTCGCCGCATGTCACTGGAGAGTGGCATCAGTCGAACATCCCTTCGGCGGATATTAGCTACTCACAAATGGCACCCTTACGAACTCCAGCTGCTGCAGCAGCTCAACGAGGATGACCCAGATCGGCGCACTGAATTTGCAAAATGGGCAAAACAAAAATTGGAACAGGACCCTTAGTTTACACAGAACATTTTGTTCAGTGATGAGGCAAACTTTTATGTGAATGGTGAAGTTAACAAACAAAACCACTGCTATTGGTCTGACACTAACCCATTGGATAGATCCCTCCAAGACTGTTGGAACACAAAAATTTATGGTATGGTGTGGTATATGGGATACAAAGATAGTGGGGCCATTCTTCATCAATGGAAACCTCAAGGCCACTGGATATTTGAAATTGCTACATGATGACGTGTTTCCCTCTTTATGCACTGAAGGTGCATGAGTTCCCGGAGTTTTTCCAGCAAGATGGTGCACCACCACATTATGAGTGTCAGGTCTGAGCATTCCTAGATGAACAGTTTCCCGGAAAGTGGACTGGCCAGTTGAATGGCTCCCAAGGTCTCCCGATCCGACCCCCTTAGACTTTTATCTTTGGGGTCATCTGAAGGCAATTGTCTATGCTGTGAAGATACGAGATGTGCAGCACCAGAAACTACAGATACTGGAAGCCTGTGCTAGCATTTTTTCTGCGGTGTTGCTATCAGTGGGTGAAGAGTGGGAGAAGAGGGTTGCATTGACAATCCAACACAATGGGCAGCACTTTGAACACATTTTATAAGTGGTCAGAAACATGTAAATAACTAATGAAAGAATAAAGTTACGTTAAAACCAAGCACACCATTGTTTTTCTTGTGAAATTCTCAATAAGTTGAGATGTGTCACATGACCCTCTTCCCATTGAAAAAACTAAAGTTGGATCCAAAATGGCCACAAATGTGCCACAAACAGGAAGTTAATCTCACCAAACATTTCCATTTTTTTTAGGTGTATCCATATAAATGGCCCACCCTGTATATAATCTTTATCTTAATATGAGCTGTTGAGGCGTCTGTGTTTAGTGTTGTTCTAAATGTTTTCTGCGTCCCAGAATGGCAATTTTTACTGTAAATTAAAGAGAAGGATGGCCTATGACCTTTAAACAGTACTGTAGTGTCTGAGTGTTTGTTTCTAATGCTCTGAGAGTTTCTCCCTAACATCAGTTGACTCATTAGATGTTTTGTATCCTGTTGTAAATAGAACTTCCCAAGTGCAATTTAACTGAAGCAAGCAGCAAGTAAAACAAAATTCATCAAGTATTTAATACAGACACATTTATGAGGATTAACTAATATAAAGATTTCACAGCAAGTGTAAGTGTACTGTAAATAGATTTTTATTTGCTGTTTAAAATGTAATAATGTAGCAACAGTCACAATGTGCCCTATGATACAGATTCATAAGTTTTTGTTTTGCTCAGTGATCATTTACAATTTACAGTACGATGTATATTTTGTCAGTTCTCTTGAAAATATAGTATTAGGTCACCAAAAAAAACAAAAAACAAAAACAAAAACAAAAACAAAAACTGTAGTAAACCAAGTAAGTACTAAGAGCCTGCGTGTTAAAGTCATCCACATACACACGTGCAGAGAGGACCTTTAAAGGGATGTTTCACCTCCTCATTAAGAGATGAATAGAAAGACTAAACGAAACATAAAACATACAAAAAAATATCATACTTATTGCACAAAACTTAAATCCATCCAAAATCTATTAAAAGAACAAGGAAAATCATCTACCCTCAACCAAAAAAACAAAATAATAAATTACAAAGGTTTGATTTTCTTACAGGATCTAAGCTGAGGAAGTTCTCTGAATCTGACATTTTATCTAACAACCTACACCAGCAACTGTACAATCAAATCGTTTCACACACACACACACACACACACACACACACCTTTCTCACATTCTCAATCATTCGCTCCCCCTGCTTACAAACACACACCTGGGCAAACATACATACCACAAAAATATGTAAAGGAAAGAGTTAATTAGTCAACTGAATAGTAATTCTAGCCCCTTTAAACCATCTTTTAGCAGCAGCAACAACAGCAGCAGCAGGACCTGTCTTACTCTCGGATGGGCCAGGCACAGGCATGGTTCCAGTTCATCTGAGCCAAGGCTTTGGTGTGCATGCACACACAGGGAAAAAAAAGACATGTTAATTAAACTATGAAGAAATGGGCACATGCATACAAATATTTAAATAATATAAATTAGCCTTTAGCCTGCTTGTTTAATGAAAAACACTGAACACATGATCATGTGTTCCATGACTGCAACATCTGTAGTAGATTTAAACACCTGGCTTCCAATGTTCTTATCTGGCTCTGTCCACAATAACTTTGCAAGGAATTATAAATGATAATGCTGATGTGAACATTTCAAAACAGCCTAAAGGCACTTTTGAGAGGGTGAAGGACATCAGGGAACTTTGTGATAGCACATATGCAGTACATGCTGGCTCACAGCTGTTTCAGTTTTATGTAAGGTATAGTAGACACAATACACAATTGGAAACATATTTTCAGGCAGATAATCTAAAAACAGACTTTACCATCACTCTGGAATCCTCACGCTCTAGAATTTTCTGTGCCTGGTCCGGGGGAAATTTGAGCATGGAAGTGATGACTTTGGCCATCGTCTGCGAACAAGTGACCAAAAGACATAGTCAAAAGTTGAATCCAGAATGTAATACTGCACACAACAGCCAATAGAATTTCATTACATTAAGAGTGGCATAATTGTAAATAATGGGTGTCCTTGGCTTAGAGGAGGCTGTTGTGACACACTTTACTACTGACAGCATGCCAGTACTTCATGTTGACATTTCACTGCCGAAAACAAGTATGTAATAAATGATGGAATGATTGTTTCACCATAGGCACCAGGAAAGTTAATTTTGTAGTACATAAATAAATGCAAATCATGCTCTTCAGACCAGAATAAAGGCTCGAAGCTTGACCTTCTGGAGAGTTACACTTACTATAAGCACAGACAAACTCACAATAAGTATAAGGCTTACCCTTACAGTCAGGTTTCGGTCACAAATTTAGTAGGAACTAAATCGGCCAATGAGGGAGCAAAACAACTTAAACCATTGTGTAGATTCTCCATGAACCCGTGCACCCTCCCTCACACTTCCCTGTAAACAATTAAACTTTGCAAAAGCAAAAAAAAACCTCATTACCAGCCGCATGCTGTGTAATCAGCTCCAGACACATCTGCCAGTGAATGCATGCTTAGGCCTATAAATACGGTGCTAATCAAAACCAGTGCTACTGCTTAGTCCCAGCTCTGCTTCTAAAATGGCAGGCACGGCTGCGTCAACACCCCACCGACTTGCCTGCCGGACATCCTCCTTCACATGACGGCTCAATGTGATGTCATAGGGCCATCAACTGTTTATTGTCAACCCATGGCTACCCTGCTGATTTTAGGGCCCTGACAACTGGGCTGTTAATTAGCCTGGACTAAATGGACAAGGGTTGTTAATTAGGGTCTTGCTACGCAGACACAGTGTGTCTTTTGTATGGGGTTCCGACACTGCAGTGGACATATTTTTATAACAGACTTTTTCATTTCAGGCCAGTGGCTGAAAAGGACATACTGAACGTGTGTCAATGTGCTACACAGAAGCATATGTTTCCTAGGTATTTTATTTCAAAGAGTAGCAGTTGTACAAATCAAGTCTAAGTAAGAACTTTTTAAATAAGCTAAATTAATAAACAGAATAACAATTTGCAGTCTATTATAGTGTAGTAAACAAAACACTTTCAAGAATCAGGGAAGAATTATGAGTCTATAACTGTACTAATAACCAAAATAGTTTCATTCACTTTTCAGACATGTTTGAATACTTTTGCACAAACACTGCAAAATATGGATTACTGATCCTTTTTCCTTATGATACAGCTAAATCGGATAAGACAAAATTTTGACTTTATACGTTTTTTTTTTTTTTTTTTTTTTTTTTTACAGGCACTGTTTTTTAGTGCCACTTACAGTGTTGTGTGAATGAGTGGAGACATGCAGTGAGCGGGGGGGGGGGGCAAAAACAAAAGCACCACCTCTCTCCCCTGGTGATAGGCAGTGAGCAGCTCTGAGGTGAGCTGTTTACCTTTACATTTTACGACAATCTGTGATATACAATGATGAAAACCTGAAACTAAATTTCTGAAAATAATTCACCCAAAAACACCCCAGCACTGTCAGAGCAATAACAATGTTTGTGGACCACTGTGAGGTGACCAAATTCCATCTAAAGTGATCAAACCCAATAGGAACCAATATGTTTCTTTTCTGCAGACCTGCTTACAAGTTTAATTTCCTCACACACTCGCAAGCGTGCATGCGTAAATAAAACTTAGCAGAGTTAGTTAGACATTAGAAGTAGTGCAGAAAATGTTTTAAATATTACCGCAGTTGTTGCAAAACACGTCATGAAATCTATCCAAGTTCTGCATGAGATTTTGAAACAATGTCTAATCTGTCAATTCTAAGCGAACCAGAACTAAAATGCAACAATGTATGATTTTCCCCCAAGATTTCCATTGATCTCACAAACTGCCTCAGACAAGTTCTCTGTTTGACGGCCATTGATTGCTAGATTCCCTGATGTAATTTTAAAAGTGACTCTGAAAATGTAAGCTAATATTAAAACTGAATGCTTTTTAGAAATGTGATTGTACATCACCAACCATGAGATTCAGTTTCAAATTCAAAAGAAACTGTTAAATTTAGAATTCTGTTTCAGATTCTAAATAATAACATTGAAACTCAAATGCATTCAAATGCACATTTCTATCGGCATAGTTGTTATCTGCTTCTTAACTGCATTACATTAAAGCAAGCTATAAAACAACAGCACTCTTATCACTTGCAATAACTGACGATAATTACAACAGTGTTTTTTTTTTTATAGCCTGCAAATAATATAATCAACCATATATCATACATCCTTAACATGTATTTTCAAGAATCAAATGAGCATTCGTGAACATACATCAAATATCTCTGGAAAGTAAGAATGGGACATACCTTTGTCTCTCGCCCCATCATGTACTCAAACATGACCTTTCGCAGGTACTCAAACTCAGTGGGCTCGGTGAGGGGATCGACACTGTAGTGTGAGGGTTCTGCTAGGACACATTCATTCATCATTAGTAGGAGTGTAACATACATTCTGTTGCATTAATCATTTTGTGAATCAGTAAAACCATACTCCTTTAAACCATTATCATCTACTAGTCCTACATAATAGACAGTGTTACTGGAAAGCAGCCCCTGGTAGTTAGAGATTTGTAGGCAGCTTGTAAACAGTGCTCTGTCTTTCTCTGCCTCTCTCTGTGCCCTCCAGCTTCTGCCTCTACCACACACTGCTCTGTCAAGGCCCTAATTACAACCAGAGCAGGCAGATGACAGGCTTATGAACTCAGCAAACGTGATCCGCTCGGCCTACATTACCTCAACACCAGCGATTTAGTGCAAGTTAACATAAAAAAAACAAACAAAAAAACAAAACACAGAGGACACCATAGGAACACATATGAATGGCCCCTGTTCTGATAACTCATTCACTTATCGTCTGGCCTGGTGCCTGAGGGTTTGGCCCATGCACTGACATTTATAGACAGGATACACATAAATGCTTTAGTGTGCTGTAGTGTATATGCTCATGGCATATAATAGTGCTCTCTCTTTCCCCCCACCTTCCCCACCCCCGACACACCTCTGCAAAAGAGTAATCAGTCAGTAAATCAGCAGGACTGCTAGCCGTGCTGTGGCCTCAGTTATGGTAGTTAGACACACACTTTTCAATAGCGCTGAAAACGTATAACGGCAGCATTGTGGCTATAATACAAAATAGTCTCTTTCTATTGGGGTTGGTTCTCTTTGCACTTTTCTGATTTTCTCTTTGTGAAGAAACTGCAAAGAGAATGATTGGTGACTTTCGGATCATATCACAATAAACCTATGCAGGGAAAGATTTTACTGCCACTGGTGGATATATTATTATGTATATATATACACAACTGGAAACACGTAGCAGCAAGCATACCAAGCAGTTTGCTTCTCTGGAATATCTGTCTAACAGTAGCTGATGACATCAATAGGTCACACATGTGCCAAACACAACCTAAAAGTGAGTGAAGGTGCCAGGCCAACCCAAACAAGCCTTTGATCAGGAAGCGTAGATAAAGAAGACAGTCGTAAATAACCTGACCCACCAAACTGACCCGAGGCCGGCATGTCTAGTCACAGCAGGGGCTGAGGACAGGAAACCTGAGACACACACTACTTTCACAGGGCCTTCTATCACAAGACAATACAGCAAATACAGATATGGGCAGTAGTTTATTGCAACCATTAACACTTGCTTAAAATGGTTCATGAAAATAATGGCATACGGCAATGTTTTTACAATCTGATATAAAAGATATATGAAAATATTTGTCATGTTTTGGAAAAGTTCTGAAGATTTCCTTTTATAGATTTCCTATAAATTGAGTATAAGTATAAAATATTACGTGAGTTTTTTTTAATGCTTTGAAGTTTTGAAGTAAGAGATGATACTAGGATGTAACCACTAATTGTAACCACGAAAGCTAGTGGGGGGCCCTTAGCATACACTCGTTTCCTTACAACGCTTCCTGGCAAACACTGTAATCCATTATTAACAGTTAGCAGTTTTAAATAAAGTATTTATTTAAACACAGGTAAACAGTCATTTTAAAGAGGCAAGGACATGTTTTCAATGTGATTAGTAGGGTGGATAATTGTGCCTGTGAAATTTGGAAGGCGGATTGTTTAGTGGTATGTCTCAAAGAAAGATCAAAAGACTTAAAGATACTTTAATTTCATGAAGAACTATAATTTAGATCCTAAAGTCTATGAAGAAAAAAGGCAATGATGTAAAGTATTTCTCAAATAAGGCAAGACATAGCAGGCAGAAACAATCATTTATTTATTTTAGATTTTAAATTAAATGCATGTACCTTCACCTACACTGTAAATACACTGCTCAAAAAATACTTAAAAACACTTAAACAACACAATATAACTCCAAGTAAAGCAAACTTCTGTAAAATCAAACTGTCCACTTAGGAAGCAACACTGACTGACAATCAATTTCACATGCTGTTGTGCAAATGGAATAAACAACAGGTGGAAATTATTGGCAATTAGCAAGACACACTCAATAAAGGAGTGGTTCTGCAGGTGGGGACCTACAGTTGTGTTCAAAATAATAGCAGTGTGTTTAAAAACATTAGTAAAGTAGAAAATTGTTATAGTATAGTTTTTATTTCCATGCATTGTGAACATTGCATACTGTTTTCCAAAACATGAAGAAATGTATATAATTTTTAACTACTATAACAAAAAATTAAAATTGGGCTGTTCAAAAAAAAAATAGCAGTGTCTGCATTTGTCTTTACAAACTCAAAATATGTACTCTTTTTTTTTTAGGATTTAGCATTCCTGTGAATCACTAACCTAATATTTAGTTGCATAACCACAGTTTTTTTAGAACTGCTTCACATCTGTGTTTCATAGAGTCAACCAACTTCTGGCACCTGTCAACTGGTATTTCAGCCCAGGAGTTTTCTATCGGATTAAGGTCCGGGGATTGGGCTGGCCACTCCATAACCTTAATTTTGTTGGACTGGAACCAAGATTTTGCTTGTTTACTGGTGTGTTTAGGGTCGTTGTCTTGTTGAAACACCCATTTCAAGGGCATTTCCTCTTCAGTGTAATGCAACATGACCTGTTCAAGTATTCTGATATATGCAAACTGGTCCATGATTCCTGGTATGTGGAAATAGGCCCAGCACCATACAGTAAGAGAAACATGCCCATATCATGATGCTTGCACCACCATGCTTCACTGTCTTCAGAGTGTACTGTGGCTTGAATTCAGAGTTTGGGGGTCGTCTGACAAACTGTCTGCAGCCCTTGGACCCAAAAAGAACAATTTTACTTTCATCAGTCCACAATATGTTTCTCCATTTCTCTTTAGGCCAGTGGAGGTGTTCTTTGGCAAATTGCATCAGCTTCAGTACAGGTCTTTTTTTTTTTAACAGTGGGACTTTGTGGGGACTTCTTGCTTATAGATTAGCTTCACACAGGCGTCTTCTAACTGTCACAGTACTCACAGGTAACTTGAGACGGTCTTTGATCATCCTGGAGCTGATCATTGGTTGAGGCTTTGCCATTCTGGCTATTCTTCGATCCATTCGAATGGTAGTCTTGCGTTTTCTTCCACATCTCTCTGGTTTATCTCTCCATTGTAAAGCATTGGAGATCATTTTGGCTGGACAGCCTATTATTGTCTGCACTTCTTTATAAGTTTTACCCTCTCTAATCAACTTTTTAATCAAAGTTTGCTGTTCTTCTGAAAAATGTCTCGAACAACCCATATTTCTCAGGCTTTCAAGGAGAAATGCATGTACAGCATGTGCTAGCTTCACCCTTAAATAAGGGCCACCTGATTCACACCTGTTTCCTCACAGAATGATTGACCTCACTAATTGAACTCCACGCTGCTATTATTTTGAACACACCCCTTTCAATTAATTATTCAAATACACAGACTCAAGAGTATGCATACCATGAATGCTGACTCTACAACCCACACAAGTGGCTCAGGTAGTGCAGCTCATCCAGGATAGCACATCAATGCGAGCTGTGGCAAGAAGGTTTGCTTTGTCTGTCAGCGTAGCGTCCAGAGGCTGTAGGCGCTACCAGGAGACAGGCCAGTACACCAGGAGACGTGGAGGAGGCCATAGGAGGGCAACAACCCAGCAGCAGGACCACTACCTCCGCCTTTGTGCAAGAAGGAACAGGAGGAGCACTGCCAGAGCCCTGCAAAATGACCTCCAGCAGGCCACAAATGTGCATGTGTCTGCACAAACGGTTAGAAACCGACTCCATGAGGATGGTATGAGGGCCCGACGTGCACAGATGGGGGTTGTGCTCACAGCCCAACACCGTGCAGGAGGCATTTGCCAGAGAACACCAGGATTGGCAAGTTCGTCACTGGCGCCCTGTGCTCTTCACAGATGAAAGCAGGTTCACACTGAGCACACGTGACAGACGTGACAGAGACGCCGTGAAGAGCGATCTGCTGCCTGCAACATTCTTCAGCATGACCGGTTTGGCAGTGGGTCAGTAATGGTGTGGGGCGACATTTCTTTGGAAGGCCGCACAGCCCCACCCAGAGGCAGCCTGACTGCCATTAGGTACCAAGATGAGATCCTCAGACCCCTTGTGAGACCATATGCTGGTGCGGTTGGCCCTGGGTTCCTCCTAATGCAGGACAATGCTAGACCTCATGTGGCTGGAGTGTGTCAGCAGTTCCTGCAGGATGAAGGCATTGAAGCTATGGACTGGCCCGCCCGTTCCCCAGACTTGAATCCGATTGAGCACATCTGGGACATCATGTCTCGCTCCATCCACCAACGTCACGTTGCACCACAGACTGTCCAGGAGTTGGCGGATGCTTTAGTCCAGGTCTGGGAGGAGATCCCTCAGGAGACCATCCGCCACCTCATCAGGAGCATGCCCAGGCGTTGTAGGGAGGTCATACAGGCACGTGGAGGCCACACACAATACTGAGCCTCATTTTGACTTGTTTTAAGGACATTACATCAAAGTTGGATCAGCCTGTAGTGTGTTTTTCCACTTTAATTTTGTGTGACTCCAAATCCAGGCCTCCACTGGTTAATAAATTTGATTTCTATTGATGATTTTTGTGTGATTTTGTTGTCAGCACATTCAACTTTGTACAGAAGTATTCAATGTGATATTTCATTCATTCAGATCTAAGATTTGCTTGAGTGTTCCCTTAATTTTTTTGAGCAGTGTACATAAAACAATGTGAAGCACATTTTTTTTATAAAATAGTTGTACAAATGGCAAAAATGGTGCATGCTAGTTTTTATATGTCAAGCCCACCCCGGGGCAATCCAGAGTCAGCGCCCACAGGCCCAAATAAGGACTTCCTGTTAATTCATGTTCATTTGTGTTGATTCACTGATCGTTGTTTGTTCATGTGTTTCACCTAGGACTGAGAGTAATTAAGGAGCCGTTGGAATCTCTGGGACGCTCAGAGATCCCCCCCCCCCCCCCCACCATGTTACCGACGTGTTCAGGTCGGTTCTAGGTTGCGGCCCATGTCCAGGTGAAGTTCTCCAACCTTCTCTAGAGACAAGCGAGGTACGTTCACTTCAGTTTTGATTCCAAGGCAACCTATGTTCAAGGCAGCACGCTGCAAAGTCAGGTTAGGTCGGCCTTGCCCTTTGGTCTAGCGTCTGGTTCCCCAGCTACTTCTCTTTTATTTACAAAGCGATGCTCTGCCCTTAGGTTCTCTGTTCTGTTCTTAGTTGCTGGACTTTGTTTTGTTACCTTCTGTGTTTTGTTTGCCATGTTTATTAAAACTATCTTGCTTTGATTTCCATATCAAAGTGTTCTTCCCCTCATGTCTGGCTGTACACGCCATGAAAATATAACATTAAATAAACTGAAAATACACCTAAATTCCTAATTAAACTTCATGATTTATGTCCTTTCCTAGTACTACTCCAAAGGAGATTACAGAAGGACTTCTGGCTTTAGGCTTTTGCAAAAGAAATGTCAATCCATTTCTTGTGTGGGAACTGGATACTTCTGTGAAATGCATTATAACCGGAGATTTTTTAGGTTTTTTTTTTCTTCCCTTCACGCTCCTAAACAACCAATTCTCTTAACTACATTGGCAGGGAAGGTCCATGAGGTTAATGTTTGTGCCATGACCATGTGCTCCAATGCTAGAACTCATGCAGACCTGACTGAGTGTATTGCTCCTGTAAGGCCACTAAACTAATATTACACTAGGATTACACTGTGTTCGCAATTTAGGGGTCATTAGGCAAATCTCATTCATGGATAGCAACTACAAACGACCTGAAATGTGTGCGTGTGTGTGTGTGTGGGTGGGGGTGGGGTGGGGGGGGTTATTCACCTCTGTATGTGCTTCCTAGGTGAGTCACCACAGAGTTTTTAAAAGCACTTTGTATTTTGTCCTCGAGCGTGTGAATCTGAAAAAGAGAGCCATAATCAATCATAATCAAAATGAGCTGAAATGAAATGTAAAGAAACTTTATCAGTATACTATACTGTCTTTAGTACTGAATTGTGTTGCCTTGACACATTTAATATGTAATACATATGCAATATATACATATAAAATATTATTTTTACAATTACATAGCCTAATTGTAAAATTAAGTTTAAGCAGATGTTCTGCGTAATGAACTTAAAGTGACTTCCCGCTTTGTACAGCCAGAAAGGTACTCACCCTAACTTGGTACTCTTGCTCTTTCAGCCTGGCTTCACTCAGCAGAGTGGTCTTCTCAGCAAGCTGGACCTGAGCAAAGCAGGGTGAGATGGTTGAGTTCTATATTGAGCGGTGGAGTTGAGCTGCAGATGAATGTATAAAGAACGGTTCCTTATACTAAAAAAAAAAAAATAACTGACAAGCTGACTACTGACTCGTCCGATGGCTGCATTCAAAATCAGCTGAGATGTAATAAAAAAAAAGTGGAATTTACTTTTTATCAGAGATGCTACAAAAAGAATGAAGAATGTAGAAACTAACCTGCACTTCCTCAAGACTCTGAAAGACAAGAGAGAATGAAAAAATGTTATAGGCTGACAATGACCTATTATATGTTGTCTTTATATATTCTTAAATGCTCTTTACATTTCCACAATGGCACATGATACCCAAAATCCAACCGCAGCCTATTATCATAATATCACAACAGCAAAAACCATCACAGATCACAACACTACCATCTTAACAACAGAGCTACTAAATTTTAGAGAATTACTGTAAGGATTGGATTGCATTCAGCAACAAGAGAATTCTGCTGTCTATCAGAAAGTCCTGACTGTCCATTTGTCAGTGTCTGACCTACAGTGCATAATCCAAAGCACACAAGCAAGTTAACTTTTGAATGTCTCAAAAGAAACAAAATTAACGTTTTGGACAGGCCAATATAAATCTTATTAATATACTGTTGCAATGTAGTCATATTAAAACTTCAGTAGTACAAATACACTGAGCCAGAACAGCCATGTAAAAAAACTTATCGCAAACAGGATTGGACGGTATAGCAGTAATACTATATACTGCATATTTAAAAATGTTTTTTGGAGCTCACTGATTAGTGACATCACACTCTGAAAAAAGGTGCGGAAAAAACAAGCCCACCGTAGTTGTAAGTTAATGACACAGTAAAACTGTACTAATAATTGCAATTTCAGTTTTAAAATTTGTTGAGGTGGTACAGAATCCAAGTAAATGTAGAGCTTGCGCTACTTGTGGAACTTACAGCCCTAAAAATTATGTATACCATGAAAATACTTTGAGTAAGTCAGTAAAACCCTTGGGTACCACCCAACCCTAATCGCAAATGTTTGATTGCAAGTGTTACTGCCAAGATTGGCACAACCAGTTATTAAGTTACCAGTTTTTAACTAGAGGCTGCCCTAGCATATATGGGGTAACGCTAATCTGATTTTGCTCCAGATGTGTGCAACCAAAAGTCACACGCAACATTAATCTACCAGTTCTGGGTGCTCTGTGAGAAGTTAATTAAGAACAGGGATTTACCTTGTCGCCTATGGATATATGTTATTGTTTTTGGAGAGCAGCCATTTTGCTTTAATAAAAACTCAGCTGTATAAGAATTCTGCCATAACAATAGTTCATAGTGAACTGTCCTTAGATGAGAGAACATAACTGTATGTTTTATGAGGAGGTAAACGACTCCATCTGGTAGTGGTCGTGGGAATCTTTTTTGCATACCTGAGGACCACTGAGGCTCCTCTGCTGCAACTCCTCCAGCTCTTTCTGTACCTCCCACACACGAGTACCCATCTCCTCCTCACGACTCTGCAAGTACAATGCTCAATTACAAATGATCAAAAAACATGTAATACATTCCATTCCATGTATGTGAAAACCAAAAACAGTTCAGATAACTACAATGTCTATGATTTCAAATAGTCTACATAGGTTTCTGTCAGCATGTTAAAGTAAGGATTTAAACCCCTGCAGGTATAAATCATATAAAACAGCTCTGTGGGGAGCTAGAGGAGGTGGTTGCATGGGGTAATGGCTTCCTGATGATGTACCAATTTTATGTGAAAAAGCAAATGTTAGAGCAAGGACGAGTCTCTAAAGCAACATACAACCCCTAAAGACATTTGGGATGTGCCAAGCATTTCAGCAGAATTAAGAAAAAAATTAAAAGGAACCGCTGTTTTTGCCATACTCGCTTAGGCTATGACATTAAATAATAAAAAGTATAATTTGCACAGTAGGAATGTATTACACTGCACCTGAATGACCTGCTCATAACGCTGAACAGTTCTGTTTAGGTCATCATCTTTTTGGGCAATTATCTTTTGCAGTTGACTGGCCTCTTCACGATGGCTTTCCATTAGCTGTGCTTCCACAGTTTGGGCTTTTTCTGCAATAGACAGGACAAATATGCTCACAAAGCTTTAAATCTTCTGTATTAGAGGTAACATGTCAAACTGTGTAAACATCTTAAGCATCCAATAATATATGTAAAGGTATTCATCTGGGCAGTGAGCACTAACAATATATAAATAAAATGAATAGATTGTGAATGTGTTAGCTTAACCATCTCCAAATTTCATTTGAGGAGGGCCAGTTTTAGCAATTACCTAACATTATCTAGTTCATCTGATCAAAGATTGTTCGTACCAATGGTCTCCTTTACTGAAGCCTCAAGTTCTTTCTCTTTTAAAGCCATTTGTGTGTTGAACTCCCTCATCAAGTGCTTAAGAGCAGAGTTGTGTTTCATTTCCATGTCTTCAATTTCAAGTCTGTTCAAATATAGAAAATATATACAAACACTGTTGATTAAAACACATTTAACATATGCTTTCACATTTATATGTCAATTAAACAGTCTTTTTCTGGATTGATAACAGAAGTGAACATTACTCTACATACTTTAGTTTTTTGTCATTCTCCTCTGCCATGTCCTTCCTTAGGTATTCCAACTCCTTTTCATGCTCCTTCCTTAGTGAGCGAAGATCTTTCTGAAGCCGGGCAAAATCTTTTTGAATCTTCTGCTTCTCATTCTCAGCTTCCATCAGCTTTTTTTGTAGATCGTTCTTGGGGCCTTCAGGCGCCTCAGTAAGACAGTCACCATCAATGTCTCCAAAACCCTTCTGTAAGTTTTCATGATATTTAAGCTGCTCCTCTTTCACTTCCAGTCTTTGACTGAGTTCCTGAAGCTTCATCTCATACTTCTCCACCAAGAGATCTTTTTCAATTCTCCAGTCTGTATTCTTTTTATCCATAAGAACAGAGTGCGCAGGCTCAATTTCTAAGACATTGTGAGTCTGCTCAGCAGAGCACTCTTCCCTTTGTATGGCATTATTCTCTTTATCCTGAATCTGAACCTGTAGATTCAAGCAAGTTTTCTGAAGCTCCTGAAACAATGTAGTCTGTTCAAGAAGTTCTGATTGAAGCCTGTTCATTTCAGCTTGACTGTTGGTCCTCTGTTCTTCAGATTCAGTCAGTCTGGTCTCTAGCTCCTTTAGTCTTGAACGAGTCTCTTCTTCTCGTTCTCTCTCTGCAGCAGCCAATTCCTCTTTCGCAGATGCCTCTTTGTATAGAGATGACAACTTTTCTTCATGCATGTCCTTCAACATTTGCAAAGAATTCTCTTTTTGGGATTCCTGATCATGTCGCATTTGCTCCAGTTGCTTTGTGTGTTCTTCCTTTAGGTTGTTCATAGCCTCTTCCATGATTTTCCCATTCTCCTCCAAACTCTTCATTTGCATTTCCCTCTCATTGTGCCTCCGTCTGATGTCATCCAGTTGTTCCTGCAGATCCTGGATGACCTGCTCCTTCTCCTCAATCTGTGAGGTCAGTTGTTTCCGAATCAAGCCAATTTTTTGCTCAGCTTTCTTTTTTAGTTCGGCTACTTTAACTGTACTTTCTTCAGCTGCTTTCAAAGCCTCATTCTTTACCTTTAAAATATCTGCCTTTTCTTTCTCAAAATCTCCTTGTTGGTTTTCTAGATGCTGTTTGGTATTTTGGATCTCTCTCTCTAAAGACTGAAGCTGTTCTTCAGTTTTCTGGACAAGATCACTTTTTTCAGAACACTGTTCCTGGGCTTGCTGGAGCTGTTCCTCAAGCTCACAGATTCTCCTTGTGCAGTTTTCTAACTCGAAGGTCAAGGCACTTACCTTCTGCTCTTTCTCACTCAGCTCCTGGTCCATCTCTGACTTACTGATGGAATGATTGTCAATGCTGGCATTGAGTCTTTGTAGGACCTCATCCTTTTCTGCTATCTGTCTCTCCATCTCCTCTATCTTACTGTGAAGAGACTTAACAGTGTTGTGGTTCTGAGTGAACTTACATTCTGCCTTCTTTTTCAGCTCAGACATCTTGTTCCTGAGTGTGTCTACCTGTTCAAGAGCTAAGCTCTTTTCTTTTTCGGCCCTTTCAGCAATTTCCTCCATTTGGCATTTGAGAAGTTGCTTCTCCTCATCATGCTGCTGATTCAGCAGAGACATGGCTTCTTCCTTCTCAGTTATGCTACTTGCTAACTGGGTCTTAAGATCATCGACAATACCCTCCAAATTACTGATATGCAAAATATTTGCGTTAAGTTTTTCTGATATTATTTTGTTTTCTTCATCAAGTTTCTCTATACAACTGACTTTCTCAGAAAGTATTTGGGAGCAATTATTAGAATCTTTTTGCAAAGACTCCTTCTCAACTGTTAAGGCTTTAATATTTTCAACATTTTCATTTAGTTGACAGGCCATCTGGTCAAAAGAGCTCTTAAAATTCTGTCTCTCCTCTATGGCTTGCTGAAGTTCTTTCTCTAAAGTACATATTTTGTCATTCTTGGCCAAGATGATATTTTTAAGATGATACACTTTCTTTTGATTATGTAGAACCCTGTTTTGAAGCTCAAGGACTTTGACCTCCACTTTACGGCACAGATCATCTGTTAAGCCATTTAATTTCGCTTGTGCACCTTGACAGTGCTGCTCCAGCTCCTTGCTAATAGCACAGATTTGAGACTGAAACTCTTTCTCCTTAACTCGAAGCTCTGTAGCTTTCTCATCAAGGGTCCTCTGCAGTTCCTCAGCCTCATTAAACCTGGAAGTTTCAAGTACACTAAGCTTCTTACGTGTGTCTTCGAGCTCTTCAGATAGGGTGTGTAATCTTCCTTTACTGTTCTCTTCAACCTTACTGAGCTGGTCTTGGAAGAGGTTCTTTTCAGTCAAGGCTTGATTAAGATTTTTCTCTACTGTCTCTACCTGCTGTTTTAGCAGGTTTTCTCCATCAGAAAGACTTTCCAGCTTCACTGCTGCTTCCCTGAGCTCTGCTTGAAGTTTCTGAACAGTGGTTTCCCTCATTGCAAGTTCTTCCCTCAGGTTCTTCATTTCTTGTTCCACTAGCCTCCTGTCCTCTTTGTTACATAAAAGCTGTTGATACATGTCATGCAACTCCTGTACTTTTTCTTGTAAAACAAGTGAATGTTTCTCCTGCATCTCGCCCTCCAGTTGGTTTAGCTTGTCCTGCCAAATGTGCAGAAGGTCATCCTGCTCATGCCTGTGGGCTTCCTTCAGCTTCTCCAACTGCTCTTTATGATTTGTCTCTAAATCAAACAAGGCACTGCTGAGGCCTTCAGAGTTTGCCTGGGCCATGTTAAAAATCTTCTCTTTTACCTGTTGGTCTTTCTGCCAAAGTTCCTCATCTTTCTTGGCTAACTCTGCTTTGGCTTTTTCTTCTTGCTCATTAAGCTTTTTCTTAAACTTTTCTTGCATTTCTTTGGCTTTCTGTTTGACTTTTTCCATCTTGTTCTCTACGGATTTCAACTTGCCATCCATTTCTTTTTTTAGGCTCTCCACTCTTTTCTCGTATGAACTTCTGTCCCCATCCAGCTGCTTCCTTAAACAATTTTGTTCCTCCTGCATTGCTTTGCACATTTCAACATGTGACTTCTCTTTTTCAGACAGGTCATTAACAGCTTTCTGCATCTTCTGCTGTAGTACTTCATTGTCAACAGTCTTCTGTTGAAGACAATCTGCTTTATCTTGACAATCATTATAACTTGCTTCCAGAAGCTTCTCAAGCTCTTTCAGTTGACTCTTGGACTGGTCCAGTTCTTCTTTCAGCGAGTTAAGGCGAACACTAGCCTCAGAAAGTGTCTTTTTGTCACTCTGTGCAATATGCTTCAGATCATTAATCTCCTTTAACTGTGCCTCTTCATTTAGTTGCGCTTTTCTGGCATCTTTCTCCAAGCTTTTTTCCTTTTGAATACATTCTTCCAATTCTTTATCTTTCTTTTCCAGCACCAACCTTAGCTTATTTAACTCTTCTTTCAGAGTGTTCTCCACATCGCCAAGTGATTGCTGATGCTCATGTTTTATGTCTTCAATGTCATTCTGATGCTTCAACCGTTCCTCCTTCAGTCTTTCCTCAAACTCCTGTTTAGCAAACATGTTGGCTGCATCAATGGCTGCAAGCTTCTCCTCTAGCTGCTCTTTACTCTCCTGTAGTTCACGGAGCTCAGAGGACAAGGCTTCCAGCTCAGTCTGCTTAACATCCAGTTTCTCCAGAGTCTTTTGGTTCATGTCTACAACATGAGCCTGAAACTCAACTTCTTTGTTTTTCACAATGGCTTCAATCTCAGATTTGTGTTTCAGCATTAGTTCTTCAACAGCAGCAGAGCGACTGTTTAAAACCTCTGTCTGTTGTACCTTTGATCTTTTGAGCTCTTGCTGATGCTTTTCTTCTAGAGCACATATCTCAGCTTCATATTTCTTTTTCTGTTCTTCAATCTGTTCCAATAGCTGATCTGACTGTGTAGCTTCCGTCTGTGAGCACTTTGCTAAAGAACTCTCTAGCTCAAGAATTCTCTATGGGGAAAACAAACAAACAATAAAAGTCAATACATTTACATAGAGTATATGCACTGAAAGTTTCTAAGCTTCGAATTTGGATTTGACTCATACAACTGGGACTAGTAGACCTTGGTTCAAGTGGTTTAAAACCATGGTGTCCTCAAATAAGACATGTTAAGAAAAGAATAAATGAAAACTCACAGTTCTGGCACTCTCCAGCTCTAACAGCAGATCTTTGGCTTTGGCCTTGCCCTCAGCCTGCAAAGCTGCCTTCTGCAGCTCTGCCTCCTCTAGAGCCAGAGAGGCTTGCTGCTCCTTCTCCTGAGCTGCCCGTAACAGCTCTTCACGGCACTGCTCCTTAACAGTGAACAACAAGAACTACAAGTTAATTTTCTATATAACTTTTTTATGTTGGAAGAAACAATAAATTAATGGGTGTCCCAATAATTTTCTTTAGTTTTGTGTTCAAATACATATTACAGTCAGAAATAATACCACAAACATACTACTGCATGGCTTATTAGGGCTTCAATTTCCTTGTCTTTCTCAGCCAGAGCCTCAGAGTGCATACGTTCCACTTCTGCTATTCTGTCTTCAGTAGATTTCTGTAAAAAGACATAAGGTGCAACAAACAAATTATTTTTAATTCTGTGTTTGTTTTCTTTAATCTGACTGATATAGTACAAGACTGACTGCATGACTGGAAGACAAAATCTGTAGCTAGATAACCACTTCCTACAGGGACTTTTTGAGGGCATGAGCACTACTTGAGTGGTTAACAAAGTTTATTGTGAAGCAACAAAAGCCCCACACATACCACAAGACTAAATTCAACAGCAAAATGTTCTGATAACCAGACTCCTTGCAGGAATGGTACAGAGAATTTTTTTTTTTCCTTAACTAATTACATAATAATTGGTGAACTAACCTTCATGATGGTTACCACCTCCTGTTTAACCCTGCTGAGCTCCTGCTGTAGACTCTTTCTCTCCTCTTCACTTGCCCGCTCTACCTGCTTAACCTGGTCCTCCATGTGAGCCTGCAGCTGCCGCCGCGCCTCCTCCGCCCGCTGGGCAACACCCAGTGCTCGCTCCAGCTCCTCAAATGCTAAGAGGGGATCACTTACCATTATAATACACATATTCGGAGGGCAATTACATTCCACAAACACCAAAAATGAGAGAGAAGGTTCACCTGCTTTCTCTGCTTTCTCTTTCTGCTCCTGAAGCTCATCTTTCTGGGCCAGACTCTGCTGGATTCTGGAGCGCAGCTGAGCAATCTCTTCCTCCTTCATCTCCAAAGTCTCATGCATTTGTCTCTTCGTCTCCGCAATCACCATGCCCTGCAAATACAAACCAGCTTAAATCATTGTGTTCTTTATTATTTATTTTTTTCCTCCATACCTCCTCCAGCCAGCTTTTCTTAGACCTGCAACAACAGGGTTAACCGGACACACCTGGTTAACCAGACACATCTATATCTATCTATATCTATATATGTACCCCAATAACACCATCCCCACAGTCAAGCATGGAGGTGGAAACATTATGCTTTGGGAGTGTTTCTTTGCTAAGGACTGAGAATCTGATTTATTCAGAAATATATATAATTCTAAAGGGTTCACAAACTTTCAAGCACCACTGTACTCTTTTTATGACAATTTTATTATCACGTTAACAAAAAGGGACACCACACGAAGAGCATTCTACCCTGAATCTCTGTTCTTCACACTGTTGATAGTTCATACACACAGCTGTATAGCAGATACATGCACAGCTGAACTCACATGAGCAGCCATATGTGGTCTCTGCCCTGCTGAAGTGTGTTTTTCCTCACCTTGTCCTGTTCCAGCTGCTCAATTAGGTTCTTGGCATCACGCAGTTGTGTGATCAGCTTGGTCTTTTCTGTGGTGTGGAGGTCCTGGTGAATAATACAGGAAAAAGGACTTTCATCAACCATTTCATCTTGGCTTCAACATGAATGTTTGATTTTCAGGATGCTGACTAAAGACATTTTGATAAGTGTCAAAAGCATTAGGTCCTACTGCTTATTATTATTTCCTATGCTAATGATCCAACTAGTCTGGCTACAAGAGTGTGCATAAATTGCAATGGCAATTAAGCTTAAAACATTCGCAATATCAAAATAAAGAAGGAATTCCACCAAACACCATCAAATTTTCCAGAAACAAACAAACAAGCAAACAAAGAAACAAACATGTTTATATATATATATATATATATATAAAAAGCAGGTTAATATTCTCTGGATTTGTGCCTTTCCACATTACCTGCCTGACCACTTCAGTGTATCTGGCTGTCAGTGTAAACAAACTAAATTTAACATGCATAAATTACTATGCTATGCTACAACCATGTCTACACACAATGTCCACACTTTTTATTTTATATTACTTTTTGAGTCAAGTTGAGTCAATTAGCCAAGCTGGCTAAATTGGAACATTTGCTAAAGTGTTAATATTAACCTAAACTGAGTAGTAAATCAGATATACATAATAATGGCCATTATGCTTTAAACATATACCATCAGGGACTGAGGACTTCAGAAAGACAAATAATGATCTCACACTAGACTACAGCCACGTCACTGCTGCGATCCGCCTGTGAGACCAAAGTATTCAATGCTTGGACCCTAATTACAGCCCTAGTGGGTGGCAAGTGGCTCTCGTGGCAATGCCTCAATGACAGAAAGAAGATTCTGGCAGGAACCAGTGGTTAACCTACTCTTGTTTATTGCTAGCCTGCCTCAGGAGAACAGGGCAGCATGTAAAAGCACTGGATGTAAAGAAGAACAGTTTGTATAATCTTGAATAAACCTGCTTAATCTGAGGCTGGTCCAGGGGGCAAGTCAGCTGGTGTGTAAGTGTGCAAGTGTAAAGATGGTTGTGTTATGTCACTAATTGACAGTGAGAAGCAGGCTGTTAACTTCTGTTCTCTCCCACTGGAGTCCCATTTCCCACACCCACAAGCTTTACTTGAATATAAAAAATTGTTGAATGCTCTCCATACTAACTCTATGGACCAAAAAAATACACAGATACACTAAAAATCAGAACATAACCTCTGCAGTTAATGTTAGGCATTTAAAGTAACTATTAATATGTGTAAAAATACAAGGCTGAGTCCACTGCAACCCCAGAATATCACAGCGTGACAATGCTAACCTATTACTATTACATTTTTTTTTTGTCATAGTTTGAAGAAAGTACATTCATTAAAACCTTAAACCAAAAGCATTCAGTTTAGCCAACATATTTTATTAGTACCGAATAGAATTTAAGAAATACAGTCCTTACAGTTAGGGTACCCTTAAGGTTTAGCCAAACTGCATATTTAAAAACGCCTGCTATTTTCCACAAAAGTATACCTTCATTTTCTCCAGCTCCTGCAGTCTCTCCTGTAGCTGCTGCTGTAGTGCCTCATTTTCACTGCTGAGCTGAGTGCTGTGCTCTTTGTTGGTGCGGATTAGCTCTGTGCAACGCTGAAGCAGCGTCTCCTGCCTCCGCACCCGCTTCTGCAATACCTCCATGTTCACATCTTTGCCTGGCTCACTGCTGACCCCTACTGCACACAAATGCAGTAAATACCAACAGGTTTAGCATTAGCAACAGCAGCCAGAGCAACTTACTATTTCTGTTTATGCTTGTGAGATTAATACAATGCCTTTTGCAATAACCTGTAAATAATATTGCTATTGCTTTTTTAATTCTTATTTATATTGTGTATATAGTGTAAATTATTTATCTACATTTGTTTTTTGTAACTGAGTGTCTTGCTATCCCTTTCTGCTGTGACACTGAGAATTTCCCCACTGTGGGACTAATAAAGGATTATCTTATCTTAATTGTTTGACTATTTTTTAAGGGATGGTAATTGTATCGTGGAGTGAGCAAAGACAGGTAGGCACTGCCTGTCAAGAAACTAACCTTGCAGCTAACTTCATTACTATGTCAATCAATATTCTGAGTATTTGATGACTACCATAGAAAATATCCAATTCAATGTCTGCTTATTGCCGTTACTTAGTTCATCTAGCAGATCAAGTCAATGACACTTGTGAAAGAGCTCTTGGATATCTGCAAATATTTCACTACATTTTAAAACTCTATTTAATATGAAAAAGGTTGTTGGGTGTTTCTGTAAAAAATGTTTCGTAGGTAATGTCGGAAGGGAAAGAACTGATTAGTTAGATTAATTGATCAGGTTTATTGGGAGCAGAAAGAACGTGTACAAGAGATCAGGACCAGGATTGGGAACCACTGGAAGGATGTATTACCTTCACCTAGTTCAGTGCTGTCCACATGACCAGGGCTTTGAAGCTCAAGGGCCATCTCTGTGCCATCTGTGGTCTTAACCTCTTCCTCACATGAAACCAAGGCTCCAGGGATACCCTGCAGGCGTTTCTTCACAAGAGCCACCTAGGAAAAAAAGCATCAGCTTCACTTTCAATACAAACAAACAAATAAATAAATAAAAAGTATTCATCCCCTTGGATTATTTTTGTATCAATTTCCTGATTATAATCTTCAATAACCTCTTCTTAGACTTCCTTGGAATGTTTGCTTATCTTCAGTGTGCATTTGTAGGCAGGAATAATGATTAACCAGGGACTGGACCTTTCAGACAGATGTCTTTACACTACAATCACTGCACTCAGGTGATCTCCATTTTTATTTGGAGATCCAATTGTGAGACTGCTGGCACCGATTGCTGGTTGGACCTCTGCTGAATTAGGAAAATCACTTTAAAAGGGGGAATATATAAATGCAAATCACTTATTTTACATTATATATTTTTAATTGACATTACTTTGTAGAAATCAGGTATTTTTAGATATACATTTTATTTTTCTAAATGATACTGACCATGATTCCATTTGTAAAAGCATTAAGGGGAAACTTTTTATAGGCACTGTACATATGCACAAATACATACTTGGGTCTGCAACACAGTGATCATCTGGTCCTTTTCTTCTAGAGCAGCATCAAACTCCTCCTGCAAATGCTTCTTGGCTTGTTGGTCCATCTGTAGTTCCTGACAGGCACAGACAAAAAGCTTAAGGATAATAATTACTGGACATTTAGCATGCTAATGGGAAAAAAAATGGCAAAAACGAGGGGCTGACAATGAGAGCATACCTCTCTGAGCTCTCCTATTCGCCGTAGTGCTTTGTCTTGACTCTGGCTGAGAATAGCCTGTGACAGAAAATGAAGATTTGGACTAACATGACACCTCAGTTAACACTGAAGTATAAATATTTTGATATTACATCTAGTGCTGAATTTCAACTCCTGTGTCTAAATAACATTTCATTGCAAATCAACTAGAGCAGAAGCACAGTTAAGGAAGCAAGTGTGCAGTGACAACACGGCAATGAAAATTACCTGCGTTTTTTCTTTATCTCTCTGTACCGTCCTGTAGGCTGTGACCAGCTAGTGAAGAAAAGAAGTGGGCCAAAATGACAAAATTAACATCAATATTTTAGTGAAACCAAATACAAGATCTGTACTGGTCCCAACACTGGCACTGAAATACATAGAAAAAAAAACACACACAACACACAACATGCATTCCTGATCTACAAGTGCCACTTAGTGGCAAGCTTAATTTATGACAATAATACACAAGGAAATCTGAATTTCTTTATGCTTGAAGAAAGCAGTTAGTACAAGCATACTTAGCAGCATTTAGAAGAGACTAATTGAATTCCTTACTTTGGATGACCAGCTATTTCAATTTTGAGTAATTTACACTGTAGAGATTTAAGATTTACAACAAAATGCAACAAATGCTTTTATATAATGCATTCTTCCCTACCTCTGAATATTTCCCTCTATAGTTTGCCAGGCTTTTTTCCACCCTGTGCATGCGATGTAAGAGCTGCTCTTTCGTAAGAGCCTCGGCATTGCCAGGTGAATCTTCTGCCTCACTTTCAATGTCAGAAGGTGGGTCATAAGCAGGGATAGCCTCATTGTCCCCCAGTGGGGTGAGAGAATCCCGGGATGGGCTGTGGACCAGACTTTCCCTAGACCCAGAGCGCAACAGTCCCTCAGCACGACCAGAGCCCCGGAAGAGAGACTCCACAGAGGACACCCTCTGCTGCAACTTCTGTGCTAGAGACTGTTGCTCCTCCCTCTGGATGAGAAGAAAAATAGATGAGAAAAAGTGCTTGCAAAAAATCAATTCATGCAAGACCTTGGCACAGATATGAAACAGTAATAACATTAAAAGACTACCATGCAAATAAATAAATAAACCAGCATTATTAACCAACTAAGCTAGAACATAAAATAAATAGTTACACCACAGAGCCATGCAATGTCACTGTATGATGCCAGAAATGTGGTACTTGCCAAAGGAGAGGCAGCTCCATCTCCATTCACACTGCCCCTCGGAGAGCTACCCACAGCCTTAACGATATTCTGCACAGGATCAGATAAAAAATTGTCAGCAAGGAAAAAAACACAGTGCCTCAAGGGTCAATACCAGGCCCTGTTAGTATCCTGCTAATCCAGCTGGCTGCACCCTGATTACTCTAGGGGCAATATTAGTATTGCTATGAGCAATGCAAGGGCCTCCGGCTACCCCCACATGCAATTTGAGAGGAACGCTGGGTTAAACAGAAAGCATTCGCTATTGCACAAAAGAGAGTAAGGTGTTAAAAACAACACTACACCAGTTCCATTGTCCACTGTGTACACGGTCATACACAGTCCAGGCCAATCAGTTACCAGAATTGTTTTCATCCGACTTCAGCAGAGGTTATAACAAATGTTACATGGTGTCTGGTCAGTCTCATGTAATGTTTTCTTGTGTAGTGGTGTATATGAAGGAATTTGTCCTTGTTTACCATGATATGCTCTTGTGTAGTTCAGTATAGATAAAGGAGAACAATTAAGACACTTACCATGCACAGCACATTAACACTTAGATCACTATTCAGGGAAAATAGTTTATGATGTCTACACATCATACACATGTCTTAAATGATAGCTTATATATATTTTACACATACAAATCTTGGGTGATTCCAAAAGGCAGTAAGACATGTTAAGATATCCACAGCAAGAAGTAGGTTTAAATCCCTGATGAAGGGAAGGGAAGCCTCTGAAAGTTTTACTATTTGGACCTTGAGGAACTGCTATCAAAAGCTACTAGAGATTCAGGCCTGTATTACTGTCAAGCAAGTTCTATCTTCAAGCAATGTAAAATAGAAATAAAATCACACCCATGTACCAAAATCTACTGACTAGCACGATACATGTTTAATGACAGTGAAGCCAAAGCCAACTAATCCACAGCTCAGTTAAAAATGACACTTCAGCAAATCCAGTCACTGGTAATACATCATAAATGCAAATTCTTAAGCTAAAAACATATGTATATGATTCACAGTCTTCACTTGGGCTAGTTCTCAAAGTGAGAACAACTGTAACAGCAATGTTATAGAAGAAAACATATGGTTTAAAAAAAAAAAGATCAAATAGTGTTTAGTTTTACAAAGACATTACTGAAAAGTGCTTGAAACCTAAATATGTGAAAAAATGACAATCCTTAACTGTCCCCGTGGGTGGCCAATATGATGACATTGTATCTTATTGTGAGGAACTGATACACAATATGCTTTTTTCTGAATATATCAAGGTTGAAGTCAGTGCTTAAAAGACACTGCCTAACAGCATGATGATGATGAGGTGCAGCATGTGCAAAGTATGATGGGATGAAATCTACTGGTGCATATTTTCTGTGTCAATATATTGTGAAAAGTCTGTAATGATAATTAATAATTAATATACCACATCACTCACCCCAAAGATGCCAACCCTTCCTCAAGACAACAGTAGGCAGTAAGCGTTAGCATTTTAGAAAATATAATTTGATCACTCTGTGGGGGTTTTTCTGATTGTAAAAGCTGCAATAATGTGTGAAAAATGAGTGCCTCTAAAATGTATTATAAAGTACATTCCTTTTGCTGTAGCTCTGTGAGCAGGATTACACAGAACACATTGTCAATTCCAAAATTAATAACTGTGGCATTATTTATGACACATTTAGCTATGTAATGTGGCACTGGACAACATACAGATACTATAGTAATGACAATGTTTTGGAACCAAAACTTTAAACCACTTACCACTGAACACTAAGGAACAGAAAATGAATAAATGGAGACAAGGAAAGAAGGAAAATGGCTTATAGAGTGGGACATTATTTAGTTACCAGCCCACATTGGCTCATTTGTAAGCCATTAGTATGGAAACATTAATCTTCTATGGAAAAGAGGTTTAGCCCAACCATAGTCATATGGAAAATCTAACTAAAGATACATTTTCTCTCCAACTCAGATGTAAGGCTCACTCGTCTTGCAATCACATGGCAGGTTTGCTCCAGCTGTCTAGTGTCACAGAAATTCAACCAAGGTAATTATGGAATGTGAGCCAGTGCAAAAGGATGTATGAAGGGATTAGCTGAAGATAATGCACAAATCCTCCTGCCAGACAAACCTCTCCATATGCAGCTACAGCACCTGGGGTGGAAAGCAAAACTGCCAGGGTACAATTGAAATTGTTTTTTTTTTTTTTATCTTTGAGAACGGCTTCTCACAAAACTGCCACATACACAAATTAAGAGGGGTCATTTAACCCTTCTTCTAGCCCATTCACTGAATTACTGTTCTAATTTATTTGATTCATTACAGGCAAAAAAACTCAAAATGAAATGTTCTTGGGGGGAAGGGGGGGGGGCAGCAAACAACAAATACTCTATTGTTAATAACTGAGGCAAATCTACCACAATTAAAAGACAAGTAAAGCTACAAGGAGACACAGTACCAGGGAACCAGCTACGCATATAGGTAGATCATCCACTCTTTGATATCAAAAGGGAGCCATTCAAAAAAACAAACAAACAAACAAAGAAAAATATCAAGAGGCAAACTGTAGAGAGCACACAGGCAACTGGAAAAAGGACTACAAGGGACAAGATCAGGGATGTTAAGCTACAGCCTTGGAAGTCAGCACAGTTCGGCGATTTCCCAGATTAAACACAGTTGTCAATTAATTGCCAGGTTTAGTAGATGTGCAGTGGTAGTGTAAGAGCACAGACAAAAAGCAGAACAGAAACACTAAACTGTGCTGCACTCCAACCAGGCAGGACCAGAGTTAAGCACCCCTGGATTAGATGCAAGAGTTAAGGATGAAATGCCTTTGAGTTACAGCAAGTAACTAGAGAAGAAAACGGCAGATGGTCGCAAGCAGCTACACACACAACCTCTAGCCCAGAACCCCCAAAGGCATTGCATAAAAAGACTGAAGGAGTAAGGGCAGTAGGTCTTAAGGGACTTGGGGCAGGTTCAGAAGGAGGAGGCAATATGTGAGGATGGACTCACCGCACTGGGCACCTGGGCCGCTTTGGGTCGTTTTGAATGGTCCAGAGCAAAGATAGTATATTCAGAGAGAAAAGCAGGTTCTGCTATCATCCCGGCCAGCAGCTGACCAACACCCCACCCCCCCCAAATCAGCCAATGCATTAATGATTGGGCCAGGCAGTGAAGTTGGGGGGTTTGGAGAAGGAAACAGAGAGCAATGAGAAACATCACCAGGAGTAAAAATCAAGAGAGGGCATGATTGTGACAAAAAATAAAATAAAAGCAAGAAGAGAGAGAAAGAGAACAGTGAGACACTGAAACTTTACTGAGCTTCTGCATTTACACTTTTTGTTGTCTCATTCCACACAATCTGATTTAGAAGATTTAGCAGCAACAACAGCTTTCTTTAGCTCGAATTTCAGCTAACACAACATTAAACAAGTACAAAGGTTTTCAGTACTGGAAATAGTGAGGACATCAAAAAGGTAAACTCACACCAGAAAAGTAAGAGGACGTGGGACTGACACTACGGAAAGGTCCAGAAATCGTCAGAAATGTAGAAAAGCCATTTAACGCACCCTTTATGTTTACACATTGATGCAAATAGTTTGAACATGTTCAGTGCAAATGCCATCAGCTGAGGTGAGATATCAGAAAGGCAGGAAAAATAGTGTTTGAATCAGAGCTTAGAGGTGATTGAGTTGCTTTAAATGTCTGCAATATAGTATCATCAGGAACATGAAAAGGATGGGAGGAAAAAAAATAAATAAATAAAATACTATGCGGAGGATGTTAATCACACCTCTTCCGGTTTACTATTCCAAAAGAGAGCTTTCACTGTTCCACTGTCAACACAGAAAGGTCAAAATAACAAGATACAGTGGTATATTAATTTATATTAGGGCATAAACTTACAATCACAAACTTTTATTGGCATGTTTTCTTTAAATGGCCAGTAAAAACATTTAACCAAGTCGAATTTCTAGAAGCCACACAATATTTTCATAAGCTGGTATAACCCAAAGACACATCATTATCAAAGTTGTTAAACAATTACAAAAGAACCTAAAATTAATTTCATCTGATTAAGGGACTCCAACTAATGAAGCACAATTTGTTACCTTATGTTAGTCCTTAATCTGGATAAATGTGAAAGAGTAGACTGTACTAATTTAACATCAAGCTCAAGTAGACAAGCTGACATTTCTAAGTTCAAAGTACAATAAACTGTGCAAGCAAAGTACATATACATATATATATATATATATATATATATATATATATATATATATATAGCTATATATATATATATGGTATAATTCAAGACAAGATAGCAATATACAATTCTTTACCTCTCTGTCACTTGGGGTGGAAAGAGAATCTTGGTGTAGGCCAGGAGGCTGACCACGCCTCTCACCTGAGCTCACCTAGGGAGGAACAATTATGCATTTGGACACAAAACTGTATTAAAACAGGACATTGCGTACAAACGTGAAAAATCTGACGAACATCCATATGCAAAAGGAGATCTGAAGGAGACTTTCAACAAAAACTGCACAAAATTATCCATGTGATAAAACACACATCAACTTACCTAAAAAGACTAACGTCAAAATAGTCCACATCATTGGGGGTGCAGTTTTAGTATAATGTAGCTACATAAAGCTTGTTTTGTCACAACACTGAGGCTTTGAGCATTTTTTGACTTCATCAGCCGGTCAAGCTGGTTTTTGTTTAGTTTGACGGTCTATAACCGTGCATGACGTTCGCGGAAACGAGCTGTCCTTCAGGAGTGTTGTGACAAGTAGCTATCTAGCTAGCAAGCTAGCTTCGCTGTACAAATTTGTCAACTCAGATGTTCAAACCGTTCCGAATGCAACCCTCTATAACGTACTTAATAAAACAAATAAACTACGGTTTCAAGCACAACCTAGTGATGATCTTTTAAATGTCACATGACAAACTTCTCAGATCCAAAACAGTTAATATGTTATGGCTGAAGACAGTGTCCATACTCGCTAGTCATACGGTCTTTCAATATGGGCTTTGTCGTGCAGTAGAAACGGCTAGCGTTTACGCAAAGACTGATGAGATTGTCACAAAATTTAAAAGATAAATAAATAAACTGACTTTGGTCTCTGTCTAACGCTGAGTGTTGTGCTACTAGATAGCGAGCTACTAACCTGGGCCTGCTGTGTTGACTGGACATTCCTTTGTGGTGACTGTTCCTCATTAATTTTCTGCTTCAGTTTTTTAAACATAATTGCTTACAGTAAGGTATCGTCTCCGAAGGGTTATTTTTATTATCTTATTGTTAGGCCCTGAAGGCACCCTACAGTGACAGTCTCCGCAGCTCTATTTTGTCGTATCTCATTTCACAGGTAGGTATGGCCAACACTGCGCAGATGCAGCCGACGTGGAGAAAAACCGAGGAACTACGGCAGAGCGAGAGGCTCAACAGAGTAACGGGTTTTATGCATTGCTTAGAGAAGTTAAACGGTGAAATTTGACGATGAGGACAAATCCCTTTGGAAAGCAAGCGACAAGCAAGGTAGAGATAGAAACAGAGGTTGATTAAAAACAACATCTATTGATAAAATAATAGGATTCTACCCAACTAGTTCTAGCTAACTAGTGTAATAAATAGGGGCAAGGGGCGGAGTCCAGAACAGTTTACTGATATCCCTGCTCTAACAGACCTAATAAACCTGGCAATTAACATGTGAGTGCATCACCCTTTTGTCATTCATCATTCCTCATCCCACCAGTTTTTACGTTGCAGTGTAGGAAGCGCATTCGGTCCCTCTAATGCTACTCAGTATGTGTGAAAATTGCCTGTCAATATACCACAATATATTTCAAGATGAGCAGATGACAGATGTGCAGCTGACCCCAACTTGTTTTTCTTGTCCTCTCAAATGAAATTATGACAATTGACACTATGTCCTTTTTCTGTACTGCTGGAGCATATTATTGCCCTTATTGGGCCTTATTTATCAACCACTCTTAAAAATTATTTTCCTCTCTAAATCCATTTATGTATTTTATGTAGGCTATGTAAGAAAAATCAATCATTTGCTTTATTTATTAAAATCATATTTGCTGTGATTACAACAATTTTGTGTAGAACAAATTGTGGTTTACAGGAAAATTACCCCTCAGTACATTCTTGTCGCAAAACTGCATACACTGTAGACATTTATGGCTTGATACAGCAGGAACCACATTCTCAGCATTTCCCTCAAACTGGCATTGGAATTCAATTTGGAGCTGACTCAATGGATTTTAGCAGTTGCTGTAAATGTAAAAATAAAAAGAGAAGATAGATGGAGTCATCAAAAGTTGAGACGCTGAGATATTCTAACTTTGCTCTGTAAATGGTTTCTTTGCCAAAAAATCTTAATGGCCTTATGGGAAAAAAGGATGTCATGAGTTTTGAGTTTAAAAATGGCCTCTGAACCTCCATATTTCCACAAAATATCCTTACACACCCACACAATGTTTTCAGTCTTGGTATGAGGGAAGCCTCCTGGAAGAGATTAGCATTTTTTTCTCATCGAGTCCCTGATGTGCAGATCTGCTCAGGGGTTCCAGAGAGATGGAGGGTGTGATCGATTGAGTGAAGGCAGAAGCCTATGCACCTCGCCAGGACTTGCCACACAAATTTCTGCCTGAGTCTTGGCATCTTCCTTGAGCAAATATGTATTTGCTTCATAAATAAATAAGAATATTAGAGTTGCATTATTATTATTCAAAGCACATATGATTATAAAAAAAGTAAATAACTTTATATAAAACTAAAGAAAGGAGTTCATAGAAGTTGGAGATTCTGAACCCAGTGTCTCAGATTTATTGGGCTTTGATTTGGCCATAGCAGAACATTATACCAAATATCCCTGTATTTAGCACCACCCATCTTCCCGTCGACTCAGACCCAGTCCCTGCATGGGATGGTGTTCTTGGAGCGATGAGATGTGTTGGTTTTGTGCCAGACATTGCGTTTTCCTTGGTGGCCAAAAAGTTACATTTTGGTATCATCTGACCAGAGCACCTTCCTCCATACATTTGGGAAATCTCTCACGTGCCTTTTGGCAAACGCGAAATCTTTATTTGTTTTTTTACCTTTGGTCTCTGTGCTGCCTTTCTGATTAATGCCCTCATTGCCCAGTCTGAGAGTTTTGGTGGGCAGCCCTCTCCTGGCAGGTTTGTTGTGGTACAATGTTCTTTTCATTTGATGATAATGGATTTGATAGTGCTCTAGGGGAGCATCAAAGATTTGGATATTTTTTATGACCCAACCCTGACTTGTACTTCTCTGTCCCTGACTTGTTTGGAGATTTCCTTGTTCTTCATTGTTAGTGGTGCCTCTTGCTTAATGGTGTTGCAGCCTCTGAGGCCTTTCAGAAAAGGTGTGTATATACTGACAGATCACATGACATGTGATCATTGCACACAGGTGGACTTCATTTCACTAACATGTGACTTCTGAAGGTAATTCTAAAAGTAATTTGTTGCACCAGACTGTTTTAGCGGCTTCATTTCACTTCACCAATCGACTATTTTGTGCAGATGCATCACATAAAATTCAGATAAAAAAATAAACATTTAAATTAGGGATGCACCGATCCGATACTAGGATCGGATATCGGTCCCGATACTAACAAAAATTGTTAGCTGGATCGGGTGTCGAATAATTAGTCTAAATCAAAAGACCGATCCATTCACGAAACCCGATTCTCACACTGCCGGTATTCTAGGCTTCATAACCCAGGGTCAAAATGCCCCTGACCTGTCATCAACTATCAGCAAGTAATCCAGCTTGTCTCCCTTATAAGAAGAACGAGAAGGGAGGAGCCACTCGCTCCTCTTTAGTCTCACAGACTTCCAATTTCAGAGTAAAAGTCCTGAGCCCAGACAGCGCTGTGCCTAGGTCCCGCACGGTTATTCATTTTAGTGACCAATAAACAGAAATTGTCATTTGTTATAGTATGTTTTATAAAGTTAGTAAAGTAATGACTACTTCAATCCTGATTCCTTAGGTCTCTCCCAGACGGTCAGGTATACGACTGAATTTAACAATGGTATCGGATCGGTATTGGATCGATATTGGGAATTGGCCGATGTTCATGCAAAGTTCATGTATCTGGATCTGTATCAGAACAGAAAAAGATGGATCAGTGCATCCCTAATTTAAATACAGGTTGTAGTAGGTAACATGTCAAGGGGGTGAATACTTTTGCAAGGCGCTGTAGCATTATGATTTTTGTCTCACCAGACCAAAACAAAACAAACCATTTGGGATAATTGCAGATGTTCTTTGCTGTTTTTTAGGCTTCTTTCCAAGTCACATTATTATATAGACTGTGTAATACACACACACACACACACACACACACACACACACACACACACACACATTCTATAGGCTGTATAATTTGCTAAACTTACATAAATGAATGTAGTAGAAAAAAATAATCACTTTAGAAAGCTGAGTAAAGTGAAGCTTTGGGTGAACCACCTTCAGAACAACATATGTATCAAATCTAATTACTGTGATAAAGCTACAGCTGTGAGACAAACTCTACATGTTTATAGGTTTGTAATTCCACTATTTTATGTAATGTTACCACATATCCAGGTAAAACACCATCACGCCTCTCAGACACGGGAGTTTGAAGCTGGTGGCCAAAAACCACCACTTTACCAAGAACAGATTAAGTAGGTAGCACATATAGAAAACATATGTCCCATTACTTGTTACAGTTGAACTATTGCTCTTCTGCATTTGTGCATACCTGCTTAGTGCAAGGCTGTGTCCCATTTCTTCAAATTTCCTCAACAATGATGCTGACCAGCGCCACCTATGAACACTTGATGCACCCCAATCAAAAGTCCACATTAGACCACAAAATTAGTTTTCGAGTCATGGAGGAGAGGATGCAAAAGAAAAATCGCAAAAAGTCTCAAGTTCCTCCACAGAGTCGTCACAATAGCTTATGTCCATTTCTGTTTTAAATTATGTACTTTAGAAAGTACATAAACATGTATTTGGATTTTTTTTTTAAATCACATACCTTATGTAACTATATGTTTTAGTGTGTTATTTGAAAAAAATGTGTTCAATAATAGAGGGATGCAGTTAAGAAGTTAATATGAATACCTATCCTACACTTTTGCCTGAAGGAAATTGGAGGCAACACCAGTCCCCTGGAGGGCTTGTCCCCAGTCTGACCAATTTGGAATTAAATATCTTGCTGGAGGGTACACTGGCAGCAAATAGATGTTACCATCTGGGATCAAATCAATGACCTTTTGATTTCCATTTTAAGGCCAAGCCTTGCTGCATCCACTCAAACTTTACTTTTCTCGTTACTTCCACATTTTACAAGAGTACAAAACCTGATCTTCCATTTCTATTTTACTCTACTTCACTTGGCCAAAACAAATGTTCCTTTTCCTTTAAAGGCATTCTATAAAGAAGCTGGCTCATTCTGAGCAGATTTATATTTAGGATTTACGCTCAGTAGCTTAAGTAGACTCTTCTTAAGTAGCTTAAGAAGAGTCCTAATTGGAGGAAGCCACGTTGCTGGCATTGGAGAAACCTGGGGCACTGGCACTGGAGGAGCCTTTAGGAAGAGACTGGACAACCAGTGCTCTCTAGAGCATTAGACAGAGCCTTTTTTGGCAGGCCTTTTGACAGTGCTCTTTTTGCAGTTAATTGGATTGTTTTTTCACAATGCTGGTGGCTTTGTGGATGCAGCATGTGGTGTAAATATCCATGATGGAGGGAAGAGAGACCCCAGACCCCCGGACTGGTAAGCAGCGAGACGACAGCTCCAGCATCTCAATATCCTGTGTCTGTGAACCCCTGGACCTACAACCTTTATCTAAGGGGAAACATTAATCACCAAAAACAGAACTAAATGGTTGGTGTGGCATAACGGATAACACCACTACCTGCCAGTGAGCTATTACACCATGTGGGAGACCAGAGTTCAATTCCCAGTGGGTGACTATGCTGCGCTACACTAATAAGAGTCCTTGGGCCATGTATGTTAATAGAAGAATTTTATTATCAATATGGAATGCAATGCAGTGCTGATAGAACTGGACTGAAATGGTCAAATGTTCTAGTTTTAGTAAGGATCCTGGCTGCAGCATTTTAAACTAGTTGAAGTTTGAGGTTCTTGCTGGAACACCCTGACAATAGTGCATTACAATAATCTAGCCTTAAGGACATAAAAGCGTGTGCTAGCTTTTCTGCGTCTTGTAGAGATAAGGAGTTTCTTAGTTTGCTGCTCAAATGATAGATCTGAATCAAATACGATGCCAAGTTTTTTAGCTGCTAGACCAGGAATAATGTAAAAATCAGCCAAGTCTAACATTAACATTAGCATGTCACATAATAGTATGGGGCCAACAAATAATACTTGCGAATGGGGAATCCCCTTTTCTGCCTTCTCCATGTCAGGTTCTGGGTGATCCATATTGACGCATATAAACTGCATAACCATGGGGGTGATGTGTGATGCTCAACTGTTCTAGTTCTCTAGACAAGTTTAGAATAAGAGAAGTAATGTTAAAATTGGTCAAGTCCAGTAACATTAATACTGCAAAGTCTGCAGCAGGGTGCTCTTTTAGCTATGATAAAATTAATAGCTTTGTGAATGGTTACGTTTACACATTTATGTTGTGATGAACAATATCTCCTAGTATTAGAAATCCTGACAGCAAGACCCTACAGCATATAGTGAGTAACAGCTAAGAAGATCAAGGGGGTCTCTCTTCACTCCATCATGGGCATTTACACCGCATGCTGCATCCGCAAAGCCACCAGCATTATGGACGACAGCTGTCTGGCCAAAGGTACCAGAGGATCCAAGCCATCACGGCCAGACTCTGCAACAGTTTTACACACACACATCTCTATTTGATACTGGCAACCTGTAACTCCTTGCACAGCCTTTCTGGAAACATTGCTGCTTAAACACTGGTACAGAAGTACTGTATTCTTCTATTTCAACTGCTGTGTTCACATATGTCATAATCTTGCTGCGTACACTGCATACCTCTTCAATTTATCCTCAGCATGCACATTCTGTACTCTTCTAGATCATATTCATGTTTACATATATGTAATCTCTGCAGTTTAGCTGTCTAGCTCAAAATGATTTGCCTTTTAAATAATTAAGTTTACCAGCATATAATTAAAAATAATAAAACGCATGGAAAAACCCACACTGGTTCTAACAAGCAATCTGTGTGGGTGTGTGCATGTGTTTAAGCATAAAGGTTATGCATATGTTTTGCCAACTGTAGTGCATGGGTTTAAGAAAATAAGGAAATGGTCAACAAAAGAAAACAATGACAAAGAAAAACAAATAAGGTTGTGAAGCTGTCCAAACAGCTTGTCATTGTTAGTTTGTCAAGTAAATTTTAAAACAATGCTCTTATCTTATAATCTAATACAGAAAATAAGTTATAAATAGTATGATGAAACATTAGTAAAGCCTCAGTTTTGCAACTCTAATAAGTACAGAATTTAATGGGCAGAAGCTTGTTTGAAAAGAGGGTACCTGGATTCAAGCCAACTGAAGGTATCTAATGATATAATAATCTCATAGAATACAATTAGCACTGCTATGGCTGATCCACTCAAACCAGCACAAAACACACTAATATGCCACCATCTCAGTGTCACTGCAGTGCTAAGAATGACTTACCACCCAAATAATACCTGCTCTGTGGTCCTGTGGGGTCCTGGCCATTGTAGAACAGGGTGAAATAAAGGAAACAAAGTTCTACAGTCTGCAAATTGTAGAAGTACAGAAACGCTCCTATATGGTAAGTGTATGATATAACGGGCCAAATTAATTTCAAACCAGGAGTGGTCATAATATTCTGATATGAGTGTGTACAACCAATACTTTAACTACACAAAGCATTTACTTGTCTGATTAAGTCAATTTATTGGCCCTTGCTCTAAAGTGCAACAAGCTGTTGGTCACGAGCTGGTTTCACATTTTTTATATTTTTAGTATTAGTTGTCCAGGTCTCATGAAAATGGTTGTAATATTAGTGTTTTTGCATTTATTGTTTTCCATCAACTTATTAAATTCAGACTTAATTGGCAGTTAATATTTTCCTTTTTTCCTGTACTGATTGGTTGATTTGAGTTGCTGTTTTTTCTTTTTTTTTGTTTGTCTTTTGTATGAAATAAAACTGCTCTCTGGAACTTTTGCTCGTTCATTATGCTCAGCTTGTAGTGAATTTGCCCAGAAGGATAGTTTTCCCCACTGATGAATGAGACTTTGTGTGGTTTGTAGTGTACTGATTGTTTATTAAAGCTGAAATTGGTGTATCTTATTGTGCCATTCAAAGGCACAAACTTTAAATTTTTTTCCTTTTAATAAGTATTTCCTACCAATGTTAAGTATTTTAATTAGTTTCTGCCTCCATAAATTGTTTTAGTACAGGTGGGATTTGTAAGGGGAAAGAGCTTCATCCCTTCTTTGGGGGGTTCTCCCACCTTCTTTAAATGGTACCACCATTTATTAAAAGGAAAAAAATGTAAAGTTTGTGCCTTGTGTTTGAATGGCACAATAAGATACACCAATTTCAGCTTTAATAGTCAAAGCAGTGCTTGTGTAGGAGTTGGGTGAACATGGCTAAAGAATAGAAGCCACCACTGTGTCATGCTGGCTAGGCGAGACAAGGGAACACTCCCTTGGGTATACCTTGGGTATAAAGGGTATACCTCCCTAGAAGTCTCCTGAACGTGAAGCCAACTTCACAGCTTGGCATAGCAAGAGTAATTCTCGGCGCCGAGGCATCTGCGTTTGCTCCCTATGTACTCCAGCTCTCAAGTGAAACGAATCAGAACTAAACAGAAAACATGGCGTCTTGCTTCGACCGCTGTCAACATAAAAGTCCTTAGTGAGAAAACCAACGGGAGGAACAGAAAGTACATGAACATTGAAATCAACCCAACATCGACTGAAAAGTCCCAAGGAGCCTGTGGACCGCGGGCCGAAGCCGCCCCTGGGGGGGGCGCGGCGCCGCAGGGCTGACAGTACCCCCCCCGAGGCGGCCGGGAGTCCAGTACTCGCCGGACCGTGTAAGCGGGAGTCCCATCCACTTCTACAGGCTCCAGGGGCCCAGACACCACAGGCTTGAGCTGTGACACATGAAACACAGGATGTATACGTGAGTGCGGGGGTAAACGAACCTTAACAAAAACCTCGTTGATGTGCTTGACAACCTCGAATGGACCCATGTACTTAGCTGCCAATTTCTGAGACGGAAGACCAGTCCGAATGTCCCGTGTGGAGACCCATACGCGATCTCCAGGCGCGTATGACGGGGTCTCCCCACGCTTCCGATCGGCCTGTGTCTTATAGCGCCGCAGGAAGGTCTGGATGTGCTGATGGGTCTTGGCCCAGACGGCTTCGCTGCGGCGCATCCATGCATCGACTGCTGGTACCCGGGTCTCCGCAGCAGTCCAAGGGGCCAACGGGGGTTGGTAGCCTAACATACACTGATAGGGGGTGAGGCCAGTGGTCGCGCACCTCAGCGAGTTCTGGGCCATCTCGGCCCAAACCAGATACCGCGACCAGTCGCTGGGGTAGTCGTGACAGTAGATCCGCAGAAACTTACCCAGCTCCTGGTTAGTGCGCTCGCACTGGCCATTGGTCTGAGGGTGGTATACTGAGGAAAGACTTACACTCACCCCCAGGTGCTCGCAAAACGCACCCCACACCCGGGAAGTGAACTGGGCCCCTCGGTCTGATACTATGTCCTCCGGATTCTGAAATTCCGGAGGACGTGGTCTACCAGGGCTTGGGCTACCTGCATAGCTGTGGGCAATGTAGGGAACGGGATGAACCTAACCCCCCTCGAGAAACGATCCACCACCGTCATCACCACCGTGTAACCCCCGGATTCGGGCAGATCCGTGACAAAGTCCACCGCCAGGTGAGACCACGGGCGGTCAGGGACGGGCAGAGGCATGAGCTTCCCTGAAGGGAGCGTCTTGGGGGTTTTGCACAGGGCACAGGTGCTACATGAAGCGATTATACGGTGAATGTCTGCCCGCCTTTCCCGGAACGCACTCGGTACATAGACCTTGTCCGGGGGCACACCGCAGGAACGACGGTGCTGGAAAGCGCCTCGGCTATCTCTGTATCGAGGTCCCATTGAATCACCGCGACTGAAACGGAAGGTGGTAATACGGGTACCGGGTCCACCTCCCCCCCTCCTCCGTTTGGTGGATGCGGGAGAGGGCGTCCGCCTTAGTGTTACGGGAGCCTGGCCTGTACGTGATGTGAAACCGGAATCTGGCGAAAAACAGGGACCACCTGGCTTGCCTGGGGTTCAGACACTTAGCTTGCCGGAGATACTCGAGGTTCTTATGGTCGGTAAGTACCAGGAATGGGTGGTCAGCGCCCTCCAACCAATGGTGCCACTCTGACAGCGCCATCTTGACTGCCAGGAGCTCCCGATCCCCTACCCCGTAGTTCCGCTCTGCTCCTGTGAGCTTCTTTGAGTAAAACGCGATGGAGTGCAAGCGGTCGCTTCCCTCCTGTATTTGTGACATGACGGCCCCCACCCCTGTACTGGAAGCATCCACCTCCACCACGAATGGTCTACGGGGATCGGGGTGGCGCAACAATGGGGCCGACGTGAAGGCACGCTTGAGTGCTTGAAACGAGTCCTCTGCGGCCTGCGTCCATGTGATGCGCCGCGGGGCTCCCTTGAGTAATGACGTGATGGGCGCTGCCAAACTACTGAAGTCTCTAATGAACCTCCTGTAGAAGTTTGCGAAGCCTAGAAAGCTCTGTACTTCCTTGACCGAGCCTGGTGACGGCCAATCCAGAACTGCCTGAACCTTTGCCTGATCCATAAGAACCCCCCGCTCGCTGATGATGTAACCTAGAAAAGGAATCTCCGGCACGTGGAACACACACTTCTCTAATTTAACAAACAGCAGGTGGGACCTGAGTCTCGCCAGGACCAGGTGGACGTGACGCACATGGGTGATCAGGTCAGGGGAGTACACCAGTATGTCGTCCAGAAAGACCACCACGAATCGTCCGAGGTAGTCCTTCAGGACGTCATTGATAAACGACTGGAAGACGGAGGGGGCGTTGGCTAGGCCATACGGCATGACCCAGTATTGGTAATGCCCCCTGGTGGTCATGAACGCCGTCTTCCACTCGTCCCCCTCCCTGATCCGCACGAGATTGTATGCGCTGCGCAAGTCTAACTTGCTAAACACCCGGGCCCCCCGCAACTGTTCAAGGGCGGACAGGACCAACGGCATGGGATAGGGGAAGCGCCTGGTTATCGCGTTAAGCGCCCTGTAATCTATACACGGCCTCAACCCCCCCCCTTTCTTCTGAATAAAAAAAAACCCTGACACTACAGGAGACTTAGACGTCGTGATGTACCCCTGTGCTAAGGCTTTGTCTATGTACTCCTCCATCGCCCGTTCCTCCTCCCCAGTGAGGAGATAAACTCGTGCTTTGGGTAAGACCGCTCCCTCTACTAGGTCGATGGCGCAGTCATACGGGCGGTGGGGGGGAAGCTTAGCAGCACCGGACTTAGAGAAGACGTCTACAAGGTCCGCATATTCGGAAGGCAGGACGACTAGGGACTCTGGCTCTGGACTCTCCACAGAAGTGGACCTGACTCTAAGGGGGGCGAGATTGAGGCAGTGTGCGCGGCAATACGAGGACCAAGACACTATCTCCCTGTCAGGCCAGGAAATATGAGGGTTGTGTTTACTCAGCCATGGCAGACCTAGTATCAGTTCATGCTCGGAGGCCGGGAGTACCAGCAGTGAGACCTCCTCCTGGTGTAAGAAACTCGCGGCTAGGTGGACCCCAGTGGTCACGTGGGTAATGGGGCGAGGACCCATGGGCTGCCCGTCCAGGGTGGTGATGCGGAGAGGTCTCTGGAGTTCCTCCACCGGGATTCTCAGACGCTCCACGATGTCGGCCCTCAGGAAGCTCCCCTCCGCACCGCAGTCGATCAACGCTGCAACACACACACACTGGGACTGGTAGGTCACTAATACTGGCAACGTGATCGACCTTGACACTAGCCCCGGAACGGGCAGACTCACCGCATTAGCACGAGGAGTCCCCTCCCCGCGCCCATCAGTGTTTGGGCGGGAAGCCATCAGGATCCTCCTCCGGCAGTCTCTGCGACGATGCCCCGCATCCCCGCAGTAGAAACACAGCCCCTCTCTAGTCCTACGACTGCGTTCCTCTGGAGCCAAGCGGCCGATACCCACCTCCATGGGCTCACTCTCCGGTGTACTTGGTGAGGCGGAGGCCACCGCACCCGCTGAACTGGAGAGTGCTATACTCCCTGGCGCACCTTGGCTGGCCTGCTTCTTGGGGCAGGTGACCGATCCCCCAGCTCCGTGGGGTCTGAGGTGAGTAGGGCGACCAAGGAGCTGGTCCAGCCCCAACGTCTCGCCCCGACAGGCCAGCTCCCGCTGCAGACGGGGGTTCAACCCGTTACGAAACAGGGCCAAGAGGGCCGGCTGATTCCATCCGCTCCCTGCCGCCAGAGTACGGAACTCCAGGGAGTATTGAGCAGCCGACCGGGATCCCTGCTCCATGCGCAGCAGCAGGTCGCCCTTGGTGAGTCCCTCTCGGGGGTGTAGAAACACCGCCTTAAAATGTTTAAGGTATTCCGAGAGGGATCCTTCGCTAAGCTCCGTCCAGGTGGCAGTGGCCCAATCCAGAGCCTTCCCTGCGAGCCGGGATACTATAAAGGCGATCTTCGCCTGGTCAGTGCCAGTCGGAGAGTTCTTAAAGAAGACCTCGCACTGAAGCAAGAACCCCTCGCAAAGTTCCGGATTGCCACTGTATGTATCCGGTTTGCCAACTGGATACGCGCTATGGGGTGTGTAGACGGGACTGGGAGAGCTAGCAGGCTCCAACAAAGTCTTTACTAGATTTGTGAGCCCCTGAACGTCACCCACTAGTTGGGTGACTTGGTGCTGCTGGCCCACCTGTTGCTGCGCCAGGTGGCCGACAGTCTCTGACACGCTCTACAGAGTGTGTTGCTGCTGCCCCAAGAATTGACCTTGGGCACGAACAGCGTGATCCAAGGCGTCCATCCCCGCTGTTCGGAGGGCCGAGAATTCTGTCATGCTGGCTAGGTGAGACAAGGGAACACTCGCAGGGACAGAGCAATGCAAGGAAAATAGTCTTTAATGACCAAACAAAACAGACAAACACAACCAAAACGAGGCAGCAAAGTACAGGGTCCAATTAACAGAAACAGAAAACAAACAGGTGACAACTGAAATGGGGCTTAACCTGGAAGACCACCTGAGGCTGGGAAGTAGTCCGGGAGCAAAGCGAGAGGGTGCAAATCAAACGGGGGAAGGAAGGCTAGAACGCAAAGGAACCAATGAAACTAGTAAACAAAAACCTCACCCCAAAACTGCGCTCGTCAGGCGCCGATGAACTTACTCGACTAGGGTGCAAGGGAACCGGATGCCAAATCTCCCTGGCGACCAACCGGTGAACCAGACAGTGAACTCCTGAACGTGAAACCGCTCCGATAGAGCATATACTACTTGAACTCGTAGACCTCCCTAGAAGTCTCCTGAACGTGAAGCCAACTTCTCAGCTTGGCATAGCAAGAGTAATTCTCGGCGCCGAGGCATCTGCGTTTGCTCCCTTTGTACTCCAGCTCAGAAACGAATCAGAACTAAACAGAAAACATGGCGTCTTGCTTCGACTGCTGTCAACATAAAAGTCCTTAGTGAGAAAACCAACGGGAGGAACAGAAAGTACATGAACATTGAAATCAACCCAACATCGACTGAAAAGTCCCAAGGAGCCTGTGGACCGCGGCCCGAAGCCGCCCCTGGGGGGGCGCGGCGCCGCAGGGCTGACACACTGCCACATTAGCCAAATTTACCAACTTTCAGCTGTTCACAACAAACTAATTAAACAAGAACATTCTTAATAGCTCAACACAACTTATATAACAAATGTTATATAATAAATTCAACACAAAATGTTTTTAATGACTACTGCAGTCTCAGAATTAGTCACCCCCTTCATGACAAGTATCTTTAGTAATTAATGGAGCACCCTTTGGCTGTTATTATCTGATGAAAATGTGATGCATAGCCAGACACCATCTTCTGACAGTGTTTCCTGATACTTGATCAAATCAATCTCCTTATCCAGACGCTGCAGGTTTCCAGTGCCAGAGGAAACAAAGCAGCATCTCCAAGCCACAGCCATATATGTATGGGTTGGGTAATTGATGATCTAAATTGGGGAGAAAAATAATTGTCACATAATTGTAAAATTATGTTTTTTTTACAACATGTACAATACCACAGTAATGTATACTTTATAATTTTGATCCTGGTGTACAAATAAAGGAAAGATTTGAATATTTACAGCACCTTCTAGAACTATCCCTGGTAAAGCAAGGTCTGCAAACAAAATGGTTATGAAAGGGCTATTTATGAGCTTTATCCAATAATGTAAAGATTCTTCATTAATTAAATATTTTTCTATTGTCTAAAATGTCAATAAGAAATGGCCATAAAGGGGAAGTCAAGGCAAGATCTTAAATACCAAGAAAGTCTTCAGAAAGAATGACAAGTCTTGGAAGAAGACTTGGAAGAAGACCTAACTTGAACAGATACTTGAGCAGATACTGATGCAGACGCCGCAATTCCGGTAACCTCATTTACCCACCTTGTTCTAATACCAATGTGATGGTAACTGGGGGACTGTGGAATTGCCAGTCTGCAGTGCAGAAGGCAGATTTCATTTCAGCTTTCGCTTCTGCTCGGTCTGCCTTTGCCTTTTCCCACTCTCCACGAAGGACTGGCAGAGCCGGCGGCACCGGTCTACTTCTCTCTCCTCTGTGGCGCTTCACCCCGCTCTCTTTTTCTAATCTTGACGTTTCCTCTTTTGAATACCATGCTGTCACTGTCTCTTCTCCCACTAGACTTCACATCATCGTTCTCTATCGTCCTCCTGGTCCTTTGGGCAACTTTGTTGATGAACTGGATGTTCTCTTGAGTGGACTCCCTGTTGACACCCCACTTATTCTACTCGGCGACTTCAACCTTCCATCAGAGAAACTCCAGTCTTCATGCCTTCTCCCAATCCTATACTCTTTTGATCTCGTTTTCAACCAGTCTGCACCAACACACAGAGCAGGGAACACTCTGGACCTGATCTTCAGCAGACCTGTCCCTGCTCTGGATGTGGCTGTGACTCCTTTGGACTTCTCTGATCACCACTTTCTCTCCTTCTCACTCCCCCTCTCTGCTCCTTCAACCACCACCTCTGCAAGCTCTTCCACTCTTCACCGCAATCTTCACTCTGTTTCCCCCTCAGCTCTTGCCTCAACTGTTCTGACCACTCTTCCTCATCTCGAATCTTTCTCCTCTCTCCCACTTGAAACTGCTACAGACGCTCTCCTCTCATCTATCTCCACCTCTGTCGACCTTCTCTGCCCTTTCTCCCCTAGGTCAGCAAATTCTTCTCCACCTTCCCCGTGGCTGTCAGATGTTCTCCGCAACAACCGTAGAGAGCTAAGACTGGCTGAAAGGAAGTGACGGAAGTCACAACACGACTCCGACCTCCACTCCTATCAGTCTCTTCTCTCCAGGTTTAGAACGGAAGTTGCTGCCGCTAAAGCATCTTACTACAGGGGGAAATTGGAATCCTCTGCATCTGACCCACGCAAACTCTTCACCATCTTCTCCTCTCTCCTCAACCCTCCTACTCCCCCACCTCCAACTACCCTGTCTGCAAAAGATTTTGTCTCCTTCTTTGAAGAAAAGGTTGACAAGATCCGCCGATCTTTCCCCCCTGCCTCTACCCCCCTCTCTAGGCACTGCCCTCCTCCTCCTTCTTCTCTGACCTCCTTCTCTCCTCTTTCCACAGATAACCTCCTACATCTTCTCACCTCCAATAATCCTACCACCTGTCCACTAGACCCTGTTCCATCCCCTCTGTTCCAAACAATCGCTCCAAACCTCCTTCCCTTCATCTCCTCTATCATAAACAGCTCTTTGTTGTCAGGTCAGGTACCATCGGCCTTCAAGTCTGCCAGAGTCGTGCCTATCCTAAAGAAACCAACTCTGGACAGCTTGGACATCGGCAACTACAGACCTATCTCTCTTCTCTCTTTCCTCTCAAAGATTCTTGAACGTTCTGTCTACAACCAACTGTCTCTCTTTCTCACTCTGAACAATCTTCAGGACCCTAACCAGTCTGGCTTCAAAGCTGCACACTCTACTGAAACTGCTCTCATTGCAGTTACAGAGAAGCTCCATGCAGCTAAAGCTGCCAGACTGTCCTCGGTTCTGATCCTTCTTGACCTCTCCGCAGCTTTTGACACAGTGGACCACAAGATCCTCCTGTCTATCCTTGCCGGCCTTGGAATTACTGGCACTGCATGGCAATGGTTTGCATCATACCTGCAGGGACGCTCATACCAGGTAACATGGCAGGGCGACACGTCCGCTCCTTGTAGTCTCTCCACTGGCGTTCCACAAGGCTTGGTTCTTGGTCCTCTTCTTTTCTCACTCTACACTAGCTCTCTTGGTAAAGTGATATCCTCCCATGGATTCTCTTACCACTGTTACGCCGATGACACTCAACTCATGCTCTCTTTCCCACCGTCTGACACACAGGTTTCTGCCCGCATCTCAGCATGCCTCGCCAACGTCTCTTCTTGGATGGCGGCTCACCACCTCAAACTCAACCCCAGCAAGACGGAGCTGCTGTACATCCCGGGAACTGCTGGACCAAAAGACGATCTTGCCATCACCTTTGAGAACTCACTGGTCACTCCTTCTACAGAAGCTCGAAGCCTTGGTATAGTCATGGATGATCAGTTATCGTTCTCAAGTCATGTTGCAAACGTAAATCGGTCCTGCAGATTTCTCCTGTACAACATCTGGAGATTTCGACCCTTCCTCTCTAGAGAGGCCACCCAGGTGCTTGTTCAGTCTCTCGTCACTTCCAGACTTGACTACTGCAACTCTCTTCTGGCTGGTCTCCCTCTTCGCACCATCAGGCCCCTGCAACTCATCCAGAATGCAGCGGCATGGGTCGTCTTCAATGTCCCTAAATTCAGCCATGTCACTCCACTGCTGCGTTCTCTCCACTGGCTTCCTGTAGCTGCCCGCATCAGATTCAAAACCCTGACGCTGGCCTACAAAGCCAAGAACGGACCAGCCCCTCCGTACCTGATGGCAATGGTCAAAAGCCGATCTGCACCAAGAGCCCTTCGAGCTTCAAGTACGGCTCGGCTCGACCCGCCATCCCTCAAAATCCGCAGAAGACAAGCGGTCAGGCTTTTTTCTGTCCTGGCACCAAAGTGTCCGAACAGCCGAGTCGCTCGCTGTCTTCAAACGCAGACTCAAGACCCACCTCTTCCGAGAGTACTTGGATGAATAGAGTTCTATGGTCCTTATTGTATTGTGTTTAGCAATGTCTAGGCTTAGAGGTATCTTTTGAATTATTAGTCTATTCTAACTAGCTAAGGTTTTTCTTGAGTGAATAGCAAAGCACTTTGTAAGTCGCTCTGGATAAGAGCGTCTGCTAAATGGCGTAAATGTAAATGTAAATAAAAGACTTTGGGATTTTCTAATACCAAATTTGCATTATCAGGCAAACTCTGCAGGAAGCATGTTAAAATATTTTTACCCATATTCTGATACAACAACTGGATAGCAGAAAGTTTTTGTTTAGATTTTATCAAACGACCACTGAGTTTCAGGAAATTCTGGTTGGCCTCATCCAGATATAATCCTGATTGGCATTATTAAAACTGTGAAGGAACCTTTTAAGGTAAGGAACCTTCAAGAAAAGGTTTTAGAAGAAAGGGTTACTTGAAGGTTCTTCAAAGCACCTCTACAGTTTCAAAGATTGAAATTCAATGTCCCCCAGCCCATTTTCAATTTTTGGCATATCTACATTCTATCCAGATTGATTTTTAATAGTCTGGACAGCCTTTTTTTGAATAGGACCACATTTGTAAGCGGTTTAAAATGCGATTACGCTCTGCACGCTCAAAACTAATTTCAGAGTTTCTTTTGCATCACTTAAAAAAGACAAACAACAACCATGCTGAACCCAGAGCTATCTCTTTCCTGCTCCCTTGGGCGATACTACAACCCATGCAGATAGGTTTAAACTAGGACTGACAAGGTTAATGTGAAATAACATGATAATAACACATTAACGTGATAAAAAAAATAGTGCCTTTAACACAAATTCTGTTTTGCCCTGCGAGCCATCCATAGTTCATGTTGAGACTGTGCGCGGCATCTCTCATTAAGAGTAGAGGATAAGTGAGTGACGGAGAAAGGTCTGTTAAACGGGAAGTTTCATTTCAAAATTTTGCCAGATGGCTCACTTGACAAAACAATGGCTGTTTGCAGTTATTGTCAGGCTGAGTTTAGCTACCACGGGAGTACATCCAGCCTGAAATACCACATGCAGGCCAAGCACACATTCGACAGCAGGTTGAGCTCTGGCAATGTATGACAGACTACATTGGAAAATGTTTGACGGCAGACGATGGATCACTTCCAACAAATTAACAGTATGGATTAAATGGATAGCCATTTATAACGATGGATAAATTAACATTTGCAGTCCACTGAATACCTTAAAATTAGAAAAACTGCAAGTTGCACATGGGCTGAAGACACAGAGATCTGTGCAAGACGTACCAACCCAATGAAACCCATTTTGTGGTATTGCTGAAATGCACAGTGCTAACATGTGCTAATGATTTTAGCTATGTTACATCAGGTATTTCAGCCTCACTTTTTTAACAGATGTGCTATAGGCCCTATAGTTTCTTTCCTAAAAATAAATGAATAAGTAGTCTATCTCAGGGATGTTTTAATTTGTTTTGCAGATACTTTATTAAAATCCTGGGAGGAGAAAAATTTCCTGGTCAGTTGTATTGCCTGCATTATGCCATCTGTCTTAGGTAATGGAGAGTTCAGAGGATGACCCTGCCTACATTGTCAACTTCAAGCAGACCCTCGCCTTGGACATGGAGAAATGCAAGGATCACAAACAGTACTTGGCTGAAGATTTCCACAGCACTTAGATTTAAGGGCCTTGAGTGTCTACGCAGATCTGAGAGAGCTGCAATATTCAATAACATTACACTTATAAATCCTTATTGTCATGATCCACTCGGTCTGACAATGATGGGAGAACACTCGCAGGGGATGGACCGAAGCGAGGAGTTTATTGATAACAATAAACCATAAACAAACAGAAATGCAGCACCAATTACTAGGGATAAGGAAGAACTAAACAAAACTGTGACAAACCATACTGGGCAAACAAAAAGAACACACCTGGGGCTGGTGAGGCACTAGGGCAGTGCTAGCTGCCGGGGCTGAGCCAATACCATTACTCAGAAACAAACCTCCAAGCCGAGCCTGGGAAAGCTATGAACTAGGACATATAGAGTAGCGCTAGTCAGGCGCATTGAACTTACTAGACTTGAGAGCATGAGGAGTCAGCCACCAAACCTAGACGACTGTTCCGGTCCAACGGTGAGGAGAGCTAACTGCTAAAACAAGCTGGAGAGTCGCTCACTCCAGGAGCTCCAGGACCCCAGCTTGCTGAACCAAAGAAGCCTGGTGAAAGATCACCACAGACCTACATTAGCTCCCAAATGGACCTTGAGGCAAGAGTAGCCTAGCTAGTTAGCTTCCCCTGCTAAGCTAGCTAGGTAGAGAGAGAGTCCTCTTGTACGAGGATGCACTCTACAGACCAGACCGGTGAATACTGAGTCTCTACCGTTAACTGAATAACCTGGGTGCATGTGGTGCACTAAGGGTAATTCTCGGCCACCGAGGTGTAACACATTAACCAGACAATGAACAGTCACGTGACAAACAAAACCAGAAACCAAAATGGCGACGAGGGGTGTCAACCCAAAAGTCCATTTCAACATAAAAGTCCTTCCTTTGAATAAACCTGACATGGTTCAGTAACAAATAGTTCATCTTCTCCTGTGAGCCACGGCCCGGGACTGCCTTTGGGGCGGGCGCGGCGGCACGGGTGTGACAGTACCCCCCCCCCCTGGGGCGGCGAACCGAAACCAGTGTCTCCGAACTTCCCACGGAGGGTCCCATCTGGTCCGGCGAGGCTGACGGACCCCTCTCCCGACGCGAGGGTCTCCCGCGGACGGGGGCTTGCGACTTCCTGGGACACCCGCGAGGCCGTCCTTAGCCGGAGCCGGCTTACTCGGGAACCTTTCGTGGAATTCCCGGACCAACGCAGGGTCTAGGACGTGATCGGCCGGTTCCCAGGAGCGTTCCTCTGGACCGAACCCCTCCCAGTCGAGCAGGAAAACCCCTGGGACGTAGACCTTGTCCACAGGGCATGATGGGGGCACGGTGGTGCGTTTGAGGGCCTCGTCTATCTCTGTATCCAGGTCCCACTGAATTGCCGCGACGGTGACACCCGATGGCAGGATGGGTGCTGGAGCGGTCTCTCCCTCATCCACAGACTGGTGAATACGAGAGAGAGCGTCCGCTTTGGTGTTGCGGGAGCCCGGACGATACGAGATCGTAAATCTGAACCTGGCGAAGAACAGGGACCACCTAGCTTGCCGGGGGTTCAGACACTTGGCATTTCTCAAAAACTCTAGATTCTTGTGATCCGTTAATACCAGGAATGGGTAGGCAGCACCCTCTAACCAATGACGCCACTCTCCGAGCGCCATTTTGACTGCTAGGAGCTCCCTATCCCCTACCCCGTAATTCCGTTCGGCTCCCGTGAGCTTCTTAGAGTAGAAAGCCACCGGATGGAGTCTATCGTTCTCCCTGTGACGTTGGGAGAGAACTGCCCCCACCCCGGTGTTGGAGGCATCCACCTCGACCACGAACGGTTTACGGGGGTCGGGGTGACGCAACAGCGGGGCCGACGTGAATGCACGTTTGAGCGCCTGGAAGGAGTCCTCCGCGGCCGTAAGGCACTTGTCACGGCAATAAGGGGACCAGGATACAATCTCCCGTTCAGGCCAGGAGATATGAGGGTTGTGCTGGCTCAACCAGGGCAGACCTAGTATCATCTCATGCTCGGAGACAGGTAGAACCAGCAGGGACGCCACTTCCTGGTGGAGGAAGCTCACGGCGAGACGAAATCCCTCAGTACGGTGAGTGATGGGCCGAAGACCCATGGGCTGTCCGTCCAGGGCGGTGACACGGAGGGGCTTCGGGAGCGGCACGATCAGGATCCGCAGACGCTGCGTGATGTCAGCTCGCAGGAAGCTGCCCTCCGCTCCACAGTCGATCACTGCTGAGACGACAAGAGACTGGCTCTGGTAGGAAACCCTGACTGGCAACGTGATCGACCGGGAAACGAGTCCCTGGACGGGCAGACTCACCGCATTGGCGCGAGGGGTCCCTTCCTTGCTCTTCTCGGTGACTAGGCAGGATTTCAATGGGAGTCGTCGAGGACAGGCCTTCCTTCCGTGCCCCGCAGCCCCACAGTAGTAGCAGAGTCCCTCTCGGCTCCGTCTACTGCGTTCTTCCTGTGTAAGGCCCCGGGAACCCACTTCCATGGGCTCGCAGGTCGTTCCTGCCGACGACGTCGGGGCAGTTCGCCCCTCTGAACCAGCGAGTAGGTCTCTACTCTGGACAGCCGGACCGGTCTGCCTTCCCGGCCTGGCCGCTGGACCCCCAGCTTTCGAGAACCTGGGGTTAATAGGACGACCAAGAAGCTGGTCTAACCTAATAGCGAGCGCGATAAGCTCGTCAAGCTCAAGCAACTCTCCCCGGCATGCCATCTCCCGCTGCAGACGCGGATTAAGTCCGTTGCGGAACAGTGCCACCAAGGCCGGCTGGTTCCATCTGCTACCAGCGGCTAGCGTTCGGAACTCCAGTGCATACTGGGCTGCCGGCTTGGAGCCCTGCTCCATCCGCAGCAGGAGATCGCCCTTAGTGAGCCCCTCTCGGGGGTGTTGGAACACCGCCTTGAACTGCTTCAAATAGTCCGAGAAGGGATTCTCACTGAGGTCCTCCCAGGTGGCTGTGGCTCAGTCCAGACCTTTTCCAGCGAGTCGGGATACAAGAAAGGCGATCTTCGCCTGGTCAGTGCCGGTTGGGTGATTATTAAAGAAAACCGCACACTGTAGCAAGAACTCTGCAAAGCTCTGGATCGCCATGGTACGTATCCGGTCTTCCAACCGGATACGGGCTAGGGGAAGTCGTGACAGGGCTGGGAGGACTAGGGGGCTCCAACGAAGTCTGAATTAGATTCGTGAGCCCCTGGATGCCACCCACTAGTTGGGCGACTTGTTGCTGCTGATCAGCCTGTTGCTGCACCAGGCGACCAACCGTCTCTGACACACTCTGTAACGTGTGTTGCTGCTGCCCCAGGAATCGACCCTGGGCGCAAACAGCCTGACCCAAGGCCTCCATCCCCGCTGTTCGGAGGCGGTCGGCCGAGGATTCTGTCATGATCCACTCGGTCTGACAATGACGGGAGAACACTCGCAGGGGATGGACCAAAGCGAGGAGTTTATTGATAACAATAAACCATAAACAAACAGAAATGCAGCACCAATTACTAGGGATAAGGAAGAACTAAACAAAACTGTGACAAACCATACTGGGCAAACAAAAAGAACACACCTGGGGCTGGTGAGGCACTAGGGCAGTGCTAGCTGCCGGGGCTGAGCCAATACCATTACTCAGAAATATAAACCTCCAAGCCGAGCCTGGGAAAGCTATGAACTAGGACATATAGAGTAGCGCTAGTCAGGCGCATTGAACTTACTAGACTTGAGCATGAGGAGTGCTAAGCTTCCCCTGCTAAGCTAGCTAGGTAGAGAGAGAGTCCTCTTGTACGAGGATGCACTCTACAGACCAGACCGGTGAATACTGAGTCTCTACCGTTAACTGAATAACCTGGGTGCATGTGGTGCACTAAGGGTAATTCTCGGCCACCAGCAGCTGGCCCTAGGCCTACTTAAATACACCAGCCCGCAGGTGTAACACATTAACCAGACAATGAACAGTCACGTGACAAACAAAACCAGAAACCAAAATGGCGACGAGGGGTGTCAACCCAAAAGTCCATTTCAACATAAAAGTCCTTCCTTTGAATAAACCTGACATGGTTCAGTAACAAATAGTTCATCTTCTCCTGTGAGCCACGGCCCGGGACCGCCTTTGGGGCGGGTGCGGCGGCGCGGGCGTGACACTTATTTTCTATAACATTTACACAGATAATAAAAAGATGAATCGCAATTAACTATATGGAATTCTGAGATCATAATTAATCACAAAATAATCACAATTTAAATTGAATCGTTTGACAGCCCTAGTTTAAACCCATTTTTAAAATGTAAAAATCTGATTTGGAAACAGTTTGTTGCACTCTACACTGTAAAAAAAGGATTTATCAAAGGTTCTTTGGGAAAGGTGATGGTTCTATATGTCAGGCCCTCGTTATCGCGCCCTCCCCCGGGGCGATCGCGGGTCGCCGCCCACAGGCCCATATGAGGACTTCCGGATCATTTGTGTTCATTTCATATTCATGTGTTGCACCTGGGACTGGGAGCATTTAAGGAGCCTCCCTACAGAGAGTCAAAGCCGTGAATTCAATCTCCACATGTCTGTGGTGTGTTCCTGTTGGCTGGTATCATATCCTGTTCAAGTTATCTCCTAGTCTGGTTCTCAAGGTAAGCCTGTTACGCTGGGTCCAGTTCATGCTCCCTGGTGGCTCAAGCTCACACAGGCAGCTGGTTCTCCGGCTACCCCTTTGTTTACTTCTAGTTTCCCGTTATAATTTATCGCCTGTCTCTCCTTGCTCCACCCAGTCCCAGATTTGTTGTGTGCATAGACACTCATACTTGTAATAAAAATACAACTTATATTATTATAATTAATGTAATTGTGTGACTTATAATACTTTTGTGTCAAGTGTCATTTGTGATTATGGTGTAATATTGACATACCTAGCATTTTAGAGAACTTTATTTTCCATTAAACATCCGTGTCCTATGCAGCTTCATATGACATGGAGTAGAGCAGGAAGACTGAAACTGCAGTAAAAGAGAATATTCCTCCACACTGATTCATGACACATAGACTGACACTCGGAATCGATGGTTTCAAGAATCAGTTTCTCATATGGCACGTGGACACTTTCTCTATGCGTCTGTTCAGCGGCACTGTCGTTTATCAAATGCTACAGCTCGAGCCTTCGTTCTTTACTCTGGGGAAAGTCTACAGTCTGTATAACGTTTTAAGTTGTAAAGCAGTTTAATAACTAGATGACAATTTTTTTATTCCTTCAATAAAAATCAACCATGTGCTTTGTCTATGTACATACAGACATTTATGTGATAAAACTTTTAACAAAGAAACCGATAAATGTTTGCAAAGTGATTAAGACACTTAATTGATGCATTGAGTTTTGAATAAAACAGTCAACCAAACAATCTGTGGAATCATTATTTCCAACAATGGCATCTATCAACATGTCAAATCCTCTAAAAATTGTTTGAAGCAGGGTGTTTAAAAAAAAAAAAAAAAAAAAAAGGAGTGCGCCTGTTGGTTATCTGGTTATCTGGTGAAGATGCATACACACTTCACAAACCCATATGGCATAGTTACTAAAGAGTTATAACAGTTATAGTATACGCTATTGACTCAATTCCAAGCTGATCTTGTTAATATGAGTACATATTTTAAGGAAAACAGCTGTTATAAATATATGTTGACATGTATTGATGTATTTAGCAAATATGCATGGGCCCATATGTTAAAAAATAAGTCAGATTTGGAAGTTTCAAAGGCCTTCAAGTCCATACTAGAAGAAGGTAGAGTACCTTAAAAGTTACAAACTGACAGGGGTAAAGAATTTTTCAATACAGATTTTCAAAATGTAGTATCAAACAAAATCACACGTTTTGCTACAGGTAGGGAACTAAACGCCGGTGTCATAGAACAATTTAACACTAAAAAGTTGTATGTGGCGAAACCTAACTCATATAAACTGATATAATGAGTGGGTACAACAATAGCTATCATCGTAGTATCAAAATGAAGCCAGTCGATGTGACTAAAGAAAATGAATCTATTGTGTTTAAAATGTTGTATGGATTGAGAAACAAACTAGACAAGAAAGTCTCATGTTAGTATAAGATAAGCGATGTTTTACGTATTTCTAAAGTAAGGGGCCCATTTACAAAGGGTTATGAGAAGAACTATACACAAGAGTTTTTTTTACCATATCAGACTGCATCCAGTGACAACCACCTGTTTATAGATTGAAAGATTATGATCATATTATACAAGTAGTTTCTATAAAGAAGAGTTGCAAAACATCCACATGTCTAGAGATAATGCATTTAAAGTTGAAAAGACTTTAGATAAAAGGGTAGAAAACAGGGTAGAAAAACCTTGGTTTGAGTGAAATGGTTAGGTTGGCCACAGTTTTTGTGTCACATTACAATGCAATTCGTCCAGGTCTGAGTACCCTGATAATCAAATTTCTAATTATAGAACAAAACTAACTAAACCAATTGATTTAAAAGGTGACTGGGAAGTAGGTGTGATAGAGTTTCAGTACCCACAAATGTGGAAAAGCTTTTGTGAGGTAGACGCCACGTTTACAGTAATTGATAAAAAAAAAAACCATCCAAAACAACGCAAATACGTCTATATACCGGTAACAATATACCGGCGTTGGTTAGCGAGATTAATATCCATCTAGCTGACTTTTCAGTAAGTCTTGGTTATGACCAAATAAGACACGTTTTATTAAGACGCGGCCTGATATTGGGTTGATATTAAATGGTTATTGGCTATCATCTTAGGTTTTAAACCAGGGGTTATGGTAGAGTGTAGTGTTAAAACGAATGATCCAGATGTCGTGCAGAAACAGTATGCACCACACTCTGCCAACATCTATGGGGCTTTCTACACGATATTTGTTTATACAGATATCATCGATTACCAAATATTTGGAGATAGTTTTGTACCCCTGTTAAGATGTGTACATATATCAGGGAACAGCCATGATATTGTCACTTTTAGATACAGCAAGCCACACTATGTGACGACAACAAAGACACAGATAAACGATATTGCTATAGAAGGGAAAACTGATCAGAACCAGTGTGTCAATTTTCCTACAGGAAAGTGGTTGTAAAGCTACACTTTAGGCCTGTAAACAACCAATTAGGTTTTGAAATGGGAACTTTCAACAGACAGGCCATGGATCCTGACTGTTAAATTTCTTACATCTCATATCAAAATCAGGCTGGAGGCCTCATGCCTCGCTATACAGGTCGTCCAGCAATGTATGGAGCTGGATTTGATGGGATTTTTAGAAGTCTATTCAGAACACCTCTGTTCAATAGCGGATTTTGTATAGCCACATCTAAATAGCTGCTAAAAACATTGTGTCATGCTGGCTAGGCGAGACAAGGGAACACTCGCAGGGACAGAGCAATGCAGGGAAACAGTCTTTAATGACAAAACAAAACGACCAAACACAAACAAAACGAGGCAGCAAAGTACAGGGTCCAATAAACAGAAACAGAAAACAAACAGGTGACAACTCAAATGGGGCTTAACCTGGAAAACCACCTGAGGCTGGAAAGTAGTCCAGGAGCAAAGCGAGAGGGGACAAATCAAACGGGGGGAGGAAGGCTAGAATGCAAAAGAACCAATGAAACTAGCAAACAAAAGCCTCACCCCAAAACCGCGCTCGTCAGGCGTGATGAACTTACTCGACTAGGGTGCAAGGGAACCGGGCGCCAAATCTCCCTGGCGACCAACCGGTGAACCAGACAGTGAACTCCTGAACGTGAAACCGCTCCGATAGAGCATATACTACTTGAACTCGTAGACCTCCTTAGAAGTCTCCAGAACGTGAAGCCAACCTTACAGCTTGGCATCGCAAGAGTAATTCTCGGCGCCGAGGCATCTGCATTTGCTCCCTATGTACCCCAGCACTCAGGTGAAACAAATCAGAACTAAACAGAAAACATGGCGCCTTACTGCGACCGCTGTCAACATAAAAGTCCCTAGTGGGAAAACCAACTGGAGGAACAGAAAGTACGTGAACATTGAAATCAACCCAACATCGACTGAAAAGTCCCAAGGAGCCTGTGGACCGCGGCCCGAAGCCGCCCCTGGGGGGGGGGTGGCGCGGCGCCGCAGGGCTGACAGTACCCCCCCGACGGGGACGCCCCGGTCACCGGTCAGATGCCTGAGAACCCAGAACGTCCGGGAGCGGGCCCACTTGGTCCGACGAGACGGGCTGTGGGTCCGACAAGACGGGCTGTGGGTCCGACGCGACTTTTTGGGGCGACCGCAAGGCCTGGGAGCCGGCTTGTCCGGACAGCGTTCGTGGAACTCCTGGACCAATGCCGGGTCCCAGGAGCGTTCTTCCGGACCATACCCTTCCCAGTCCAGCAGATACTGCAGTCGGCCCCCGCGCCGTCGGGAGTCTAGTACTCGCCGGACCGTGTAAGCGGGAGTCCCTTCCACCTCTACAGGCTCCGGCGGCTCCACCGTCATCACCACCGTGTAACCCCTGGATTCGGGCAGATCCGTGACAAAGTCCACCACCAGGTGAGACCACGGACGGTCGGGGATGGGCAGAGGCATGAGCTTCCCCGAAGGGAGCATCTTGGGGGTTTTGCACAGGGCGCAGGTGCTACATGAAGCGATTATACGGTGAATGTCTGCCCGCATCCCTTCCCACCAGTACTTGGCTGCCAGTAGGTGGAAAGTACGGGTCTCACCTGGGTGGCCGGCCATTGGAGAGGCGTGGGCCCAACCAATGAGCCTCTCCCGGAACGTGCTCGGTACGTAGACTTTTCGTAGTCCCATTGAATCGCCGCGACTGAGACAGAAGGTGGTAATAAGGGTACCGGGTCGACCTCCCCTCCCTCCTCCATTTGGTGGATGCGGGAGAGGGCATCCGCCTTAGTGTTACGGGAGCCCGGCCTGTACGTGATGTGAAACTGGAACCTGGCGAAAAACAGGGACCACCTGGCTTGCCTGGGGTTCAGACACTTAGCTTGCCGGAGATACTCGAGGTTCTTATGGTCAGTAAGGACTAGGAATGGGTGGGCAGCTCCCTCCAACCAATGACGCCACTCAGACAGCGCCATCTTAACCGTCAGGAGCTCCCGATCCCCTACCCCGTAGGTGTAAGCGGTCGCTTACCTCCTGTCTCTGTGACAGGACGGCCCCCACCCCTGTACCGGAGGCATCCACCTCCACCACGAACGGCCTACGGGGATCGGGGTGTCGCAACAATGGGGCCGACGTGAAAGCACGCTTGAGTGCTTGGAACGAATCCTCCGCGGCCGGCGTCCAAGTGATGCGCCGCGGGGCTCCCTTAAGCAATGACGTGATGGGCGCTGCCAAACTACTGAAGTCTCTAATGAACCTCCTGTAGAAGTTTGCAAACCCTAGAAAGCTCTGTACTTCCTTGACCGAGCCTGGCGTCGGCCGATCCAGGACCGCCTGAACCTTTGCCTGATCCATAAGAACCCCCCGCTTGCTGATAATGTAACCCAGAAAAGGTATCTCCGGCACGTGGAACACACACTTCTCTAATTTAACAGCTGGTGGGACCTGAGTCTCGCCAGGACCAGGCGGACGTGGCGCACATGGGTGACCAGGTCGGGGGAGTGCACCAGTATGTCGTCCAGAAAGACCACCACGAATCGTCCGAGGTAGTCCTTAGGACGCCATTAATGAATGACTGGAAGACGGAGGGGGCGTTGGCTAGGCCATACGGCATGACCCGATACTGGTAATGCCCCCTGGTGGTCATAAACGCCGTCTTCCACTCGTCCCCCTCCCTGATCCGCACGAGATTATACGCACTGCGCAAGTCCAGCTTGCTAAACACTCGGGACCCCCGCAACTGTTCGAGGGCAGACGGGACCAATTGCATGGGATAGGGGAAGCGCCTGGTAATAGCGTTAAGTGCCCTGTAGTCTATACACGGCCTCAACCTCCCCCCCCCCCTTTCTTCTGGATGAAGAAAAACCCTGACGCTACGGGAGACTTAGACGGCGTGATGTACCCCTGTGCTAAGGTTTCGTCTATATAATCCTCCATCGCCTGTTCCTCCTCCCTAGTGAGGGGGTAAACTCGTGCTTTAGGTAAGACCGCTCCCTCTACTAGGTCGATGGCGCAGTTGTACGGGCGGTGGGGGGGGAGCTTAGCAGCACCGGACTTAGAGAAGACATCTACAAGGTCCTCATATTCGGATGGCAAGACGACTAGGGATTCTGGTTCAGGGCTTTCCACAGAGGTGGACCCGACGCTAAGGGGGGCGAGATTGAGGCAGTGTGTGCGGCAATATGAGGACCAAGATACTATCTCCCTGTCTGGCCAGGAGATGTGAGGGTTATGTTTACTAAGCCATGGCAGACCTAGTATCAGAGCATGCTCGGAGGCCGGGAGTACCAGCAGTGAGGCATCCCAGCAGTAGAAGCACAGCCCCTCTCTGGTCCTACAACTGCGTTCCTCCGGTGCCAAGCGGCTGATACCCACCTCCATGGGCTCACTCTCCGGTGTACTTGGTGAGGCGGAGGCCACCGTACCCGCTGAACTGGAGAGTCCTATACTCCCTGGCGCACCTTGGCTGGCCTGCTTCTTGGGGCGGGCGACCGATCTCCGTGGGGTCTGAGGTGAGTAGGACGACCTAGGAGCTGGTCCAGCCGGATCGCGAGCGCGATGAAGTCGTCCAGCTCCAACGTCTCGCCCCGACAGGCCAGCTCCCGCTGCAGACGGGGGTTCAACCCGTTACGAAACAGGGCCAAGAGGGCCGGCTGATTCCATCTGCTCGCTGCCGCCAGAGTACGGAACTCCAGGGAGTATTGAGCCGCCGACCAGGAGCCCTGCTCCATGCGCAGCAGCAGGTCGCCCTTGGTGAGTCCCTCTCGGGGGTGTAGAAACACCGCCTTAAAATGTTTAAGGTATTCCGAGAGGGATCCTTTGCTAAGCTCTGTCCAGGTGGCAGTGGCCCAATCCAGAGCCTTCCCAGAGCCTTCCCAATCCAGATACTATAAAGGCGATTTTCGCCTGGTCAGTGCCAGTCGGAGAGTTCTTAAAGAAGACCTCGCACTGAAGCAAGAACCCCTCGCAAAGTTCCGGATTGCCACTGTACGTATCCGGTTTGCCAACCGGATACGCGCTATGGGGTGTGTAGACGGGACTGGGAGAGCTAGCAGGCTCCAACGAAGTCTTTACTAGATTCGTGAGCCCCTGAACGTCACCCACTAGTTGGGTGACTTGGTGCTGCTGGCCCACCTGTTGCTGCGCCAGGTGGCCAACAGTCTCTGACACGCTCAACAGAGTGTGTTGCTGCTGCCCCAAGAATTGACCTTGGGCGCGAACAGCGTGATCCAAGGCGTCCATCCCCGCTGTTCGGAGGGTGACGGCCGAGAATTCTGTCATGCTGGCTAGGCGAGACAAGGGAACACTCGCAGGGACAGAGCAATGCAGGGAAACAGTCTTTAATGACAAAACAAAACGACCAAACACAAACAAAACGAGGCAGCAAAGTACAGGGTCCAATAAACAGAAACAGAAAACAAACAGGTGACAACTGAAATGGGGCTTAACCTGGAAAACCACCTGAGGCTGGAAAGTAGTCCGGGAGCAAAGCGAGAGGGGACAAATCAAACGGGGGGAGGAAGGCTAGAACGCAAAAGAACCAATGAAACTAGCAAACAAAGGCCTCACCCCAAAACCGCGCTTGTCAGGCGCTGATGAACTTACTCGACTAGGGTGCAAGGGAACCGGACGCCAAATCTCCCTGGCGACCAACCGGTGAACCAGACAGTGAACTCTTGAACGTGAAACCGCTCCGATAGAGCATATACTTGAACTCGTAGACCTCCCTAGAAGTCTCCAGAACGTGAAGCCAACCTTACAGCTTGGCATCGCAAGAGTAATTCTCGGCGCCGAGGCATCTGCGTTTGCTCCCTATGTACCCCAGCACTCAGGTGAAATAAATCAGAACTAAACAGAAAACATGGCGCCTTACTGCGACTGCTGTCAACATAAAAGTCCCTAGTGGGAAAACCAACGGGAGGAACAGAAAGTACGTGAACATTGAAATCAACCCAACATCGACTGAAAAGTCCCAAGGAGCCTGTGGACCGCAGCCCGAAGCCGCCCCTGGGGGGGGCGCGGCGCCGCAGGGCTGACACATTGTAAGCGACATTGTCAACAATGGGCTTACGAGTGTGATGGGGCACCATGAAGACGGGATGGGCATGTTGGTGATGGCTCGAAAATCTGTGAAACGACCCCCTGGTAAGAGGCGGGGCTATCTGACTAAGAAAATCATGCGCGAGACGAAAGAACACAGTGTCGAAAAGGAAGAGAAAAGGAAAAACAGATGACAAAACCATCCCGTAGAAAGGCATTAAATCAGAGCTGGACTTGTTTACAGTACCTTTAACACAAACTGCTATCGAGAAAATCAATTATGCTGAAATTCCACCGCTGTCAGCAATATCCGACACAGCTCCATTGGAGTTTTTCATAGCCGGACATGGTGAAAATTATACAGATCTAAATGATAGATGCCAGTGTTGGAAAGAATGATTCCCCATATTGTTTGGTAGACTGTTTTATTCAAAACTTAATGCAGCAATGAAGTCTAAAAATTTCACACACAAATCTACATTTTTCTCAACTAGATATTCAACAAGTGTCTCAATCACTTTACAAACATTGATTGGTTTCTTTGTTGAAAGTTATCACACAAATGTCTAAGATGTACGTGTAACACAACAAGAATATAAGGCAGGGCCCTGGGTCCCCACAATACAGACCATGTGAAAATATTTTAGGGTTTGTACCTTTAAAAATAGTATTTTGACTTATTGGACTCTAATAAACTGAAAAAACTACAATTTGTTCCTACCTATTTATACTACAATCCATATGTTAATTAAAACAGTTAAGGCACAAACAAGATATGTATTATAAAAACAACCACAAAAACACTTAACACAAGTGTATAGGGTTACAAAGTTGCAAATACAAATAAAAAGTTGCAGGCTCTAACTTTAACAGCCGCTTCACTCAGAACAAGAGCAAAAAAAGTAAAAGGCACACAGTATTCACAGCCTTAAGATACAGTTCTGGATGCAAGCGATTTGGCAGTCACACCAGTCCAGTAGGTAATTGAGAAGAAGGAGGGCATGGCTCAACGTAGTCTCCCTTCCAAATAATGCTCTCAGTGCAGTAACGAAGCTCCCAGGAACGCTGTGCGTGTCCTGCACATGCAGTTTTTACTCAGCTTATAAGTCACGTTAACTAATACTAGCAACCTGCAGACAGGCTAGTGGCTTCACATTTACAGGTGAACAACTTAACTAGCTAGCATAGCATGCTAACGGAACATGATAACATGGCCTGTTTTCATAGTAGCAAACCAAGAATACACACATAAGAAAATTGCAAATTTACCTTACACATGCATACAAATGTCCTACGAGTGGTTTTACTGTCCGTTAACCACAGTCTGAACACTTTTTTTTTACAAGAACTATTTGCTGAGTACTCCGTTTGGCCGTTTTGGCTCTGTCGGCTCTCTACCTGCTGCTGCACCGACTGATGAAATCCCGAAACCCTGCTTCTTGGTCCCACAAGACTGATTAACAGGAGTTTACACCAATAAGATTACAGAAACAATTAGCGTGAACCAGTGCAGAAAATAAGAGAGCTAGGCTGTAATTGAGTTGTAATTGCTGTGTGATGCACATGAAAATGAAAATACTGTTAAAACAGTAATAAAAACTATATTTATGAACAGTAAATACTGACAACTAGTACGTTTTCCTTGTGACACCAACTCACTGATGACTCTTGGGCCACTTTGATGCTGCTGTGACTTCCCTGGACTGCTGGTCCAGGACTGCAGCTTAAAGGTTGTTGAGAGTCCGTCTTTACTGGTAGCATTGTCCTGTGATTCAGCCGCCGTAATGGTATTAGGGGCAGCTTCAAATCCAGGTGGCGTTAGAAGATTCAACGCTTTAACTAAACGCGTCAGTCCTACTATAGGGAACATATAAATTACTATTACATACTAAGATCCATGGGACTGTAGCCAACGTCCCTGGAGGACACCATTGTTGAAAACAAATCCAGACTAGAATTTGTGGAACCACATGTTGACAAGCCCCAAAGCTTCTGGGAAAATGTCCTATGGACAGATGAGACAAAAATGGAACTTTTTGCCAAGGCACATCAGCTCTATGTTCACAGAGGGAAAAATAAAGCATATCAAGAAAAGAACACTGTCCCTACTGTGAAACATGGAGAAGGCTCTGTTATGTTCTGGGGCTGCTTTGCTGCATCTGGCACAGTGTGTCTTGATCTGTGCAGGGTACAATGAAATCTCAGGACTATCAAGGGATTCTAAAGAGAAATGTGTTGCCCAGTGTCAGAAAGCTTGGTCTCAGTCGCAGGGCATGGGTCTTGCAACAGGATAATGACCCAAAACACACAGCTAAAAACACCCAAGAATGGATAAAAGGAAAACATTGGACTATTCTGAAGTGGCCTTCTATGAGCCCTGACCTAAATCCTATTAAGCAATCTTTGAAAGGAGCTGAAACATGCCGTCTGAAAAAGGCACCCTTTAAACCTGAGAGAACTGGAGCAGTTTGCTCATGAGGAGTGGGACATAATACCTGCTGAGAGGTGCAGAAGTCTCATTGACAGTTCCAGGAATCGTTTGATTGCAGTGATTGCCTCAAAAGGTTGTGCAACAAAATATGAAGTTAAAAGGTACCATCATTTTTGTCCAGGCCTGTTTAATGAGTTTTTTTTTTATATAAATCTGTTGAAACATGGTTGAAAAGCAATGTCTGACTTTCATTGGTTAATTTTCATAGCATTTTTATTCATTATTATTTTTTGTCAGATTCAAGTTATTTCTGTGACCATTGTGGGTTTTTCTTTCATTAGGCGAGAGGTACCAACAATTTTGTCCACATGTGTACATTGCATGTTTGTATCCAATGACTGAGCAAAAACAGGCCAGTTCAGAAAATCAGATTGGGCAAATGTCACTGCTAATTAGGATCATCAAATGGCCACACTGAATGCCATAAACAATTTATTCAAAAGCATTCGAGTTACACTGGCAAAGCATGTTACTCTATACAGCCAAATGTGCCCTCAGACACCAGTTTTTTTCTGTAGAGGAGCTACGCCCTTGTTAAACTTCTTCACTCCTCATGGCAAAATGAATTACTCTTGGCAGCCTCAGAGCTGCAATGACAAGAACACCCGGCCCATAAAGCTTCAACATGCCACACCATTAATGCTGCAGCATCCCTGCCATGCCTGACCCAGAAGCACTCCAATCCTCTGTTTATGCATAACCAACTCAGCCTAGAACTGAAGGACAGCAGAAGAAGTGAGTTTATCTGCAAGTGCTCAGGCATTGCCATAAATGCATATTAATAGGCAGCTTGTCAACTCCCCTATCTGTCCTAATGTGTTATGCTTTGGGGCTGGCATGCCTTAACGTGGGGCCATCCATCAAAGACATGCAAATCCGACGAGGCATGCTTCAGTCTCAAGAAACAACACAAGGAGACATGAAAAGATAAAAAAGTGGAAGTCGATTATGCTTGTACCACTTAAGACTTATGACTATTCAGCTATGAACAAAATCATCTTGTTCACACTTATTTGGAGAAAAAATATAAATCTAAATGAAATTAAATAAGAGTCTTTTAAAAAATTAAAAGTCTGTTTATTGTGTAGACAATATACTGAGATTCTTTATTTAGGTGTGCGTCTCTACCACTTCATTGACACGAAAGTGCTAGGCTCTGTCATGATCCGTTGGGTCTGACAAAGAGGGTGAACACTCGCAGGGGATGGACCAAAGCGAGAGAGCTTATTGAAACAATAAACAGGGTAAAACACAAGAAAGGGCAGCAAATGTTACAGGGATAAATGGCAAACTGAAAGATAACCGTGACAACTGAACCGGGGCAAAACAAAGGTGCACACCTGAGGCTGGTGAGAGACAAGGGCTAGGCTAGCGTGCCAGGAATGAGTCAGAACAATAACACTAACCCAAACCTACAGGCCGTGCCCGGGTAGAAAAGAGAAACACAAAAGACCGTGCTAGTCAGGCGCTTCTGAACTTACTTGACTCACAAGCTGAGGGAACAGCTGCCGAACCTAAACGACAGAACCGATACAGTAACGGGGCTCGCTACCATGACATTTTACATTTACATTTACAGCATTTAGCTGACGCTCTTATCCAGAGCAACTTACAAGGTAACTCGTATTACAGAGGTGGGCCAATGTAGTGTTAGGAGTCTTGCCCAGGGACTCTTATTGGTGTGGCGCAGCATACGGTCACCCAGACTGTGAATCGAACCCTGGTCTCCCACATGGCGTAATATGGCATGGCTCACTGGCAGCTAGTGGTTTTATCTGTTGTGCCACACCAACCACCATGAGTACATAACATACGTACCCGTACTTGAGCTCAAGACCGTGACTAAAAAGGTGCACGTATTTGTCACTGTACAGCAAAATGTGTCCTCCGCATGTAACCCATCTGTGGTAGTAAACACACACACACTAGTGAACTAGGGGCAGTGAGTACACACACACCCAAAGCGGTGGCCAGCCAACTCCAGCACCCAGGGAGCAGAGAGGGTAAAGGGCCTTGCTCAAGGGCCCAACAGTGGCAGCTTGGCAAGCTCGGGAATCGAACCCACAACCCTGTTATCGATAGCCTGCGCTCTAACCGCAGAGCCACCTAGCTTCATGAATGAAACTAAGTGAGTTAAGCTCACTCCCATGAATAAGCCCCCAAGGTTCTTATGATACAGTCCGTTCCTCGGGTTAAGTGAGTCGGTTCAGTTCAGCAGGTTCACAGGATACACTAAGCTAATAAGGTTAGCCTCTACTCCCTGAGCCCAACAGAATTTGTCTGCTAAACAGATACACAAGATCCAACACTAAGTCCAATTCTCGGCACTGGCTGCTAGCGCTAGCCCTCCTTAAATATACCAGCCACAGGTGGAACGTATTAATCAAAACATAAAGACACACACATGAAGCAAACCAAAACGTGAAGCATGACCTGAACATAACTGTCAACATAAAGATCCGTGTCAACTTAAGAGTCTGTGGAAACATGACATGACCGTGACTGTGTAACTCAAAAAAGTCCTCATGACCGCCTGCGGGCCGCGGCACGGGACCGCCCCCGGGGCGGGCACGGCGATGCAGGCGTGACAGCCTCAGTGTCTTTGCTTTTTTGCATATACAAATCTGTTGGGTCATAACATGGTTATCAGGGTTATCAGATGGCATGGGTGAAGAGAAAAAATACCCAAACTAACAAGTAGGCTTAAGCGATGTTCTGCTGTAATTAATCCATTATGTAAACTGTCTCACTATTCAAAGACCGCTTGACAGAGGTTACCAAAACAAGATCACGTGAAATAAAATTTAATTTCAAATTAGTCTTACAATTGTTAACATGAGACATACCTGGTTCATTTTCTGATATTGGTGCTTAATTGAATCCTCCACAGTATCCAACTCTCTCCCATGCCCCTGGTTTAATTACTCAACTGACAAGCATGTAAATAGGAGCTTAAGAGAGCATAATTTGCCTCAGTTTCTATGGGTGAGTTGGATGGACCTTCTTCTCTTTCAGTGGTCAGTGTGATGCAAGTCACACAGAATTGGTGTTAGTGACTTATCCAGTTCAGTAAGAAGTGTAAAACATATGGCAAACAGAATTAGCTTTGTTTTGATTTGAAATGGTTTTGAAGTGCAAAGGGCTGTTGTAGTTTGTCTATGGCTGCTATTGGAGAGTACCGGTTTGTGAAGGTACCGTATAAAATATTTTTGTCAGTGTACACATGCACTTTATAGTCCAAACAGTCAGAAGGTAACAGTCAGTAAAAGAGAATAAAACTGGGCCTAAATTCAATATTAAAATCTCATTAGGAAGAGTTCAGATTCACAGTTCTGTAGGACAATACACTGTTGTAATTCTGAAACCATATTGCATGAATTTTGATCAAAGCCCACATTACACAGTCTTTTTAATATTACATATTGATATATCAATATCACATTTCATAATTTAGTCTAGTGAATTAATAAAATAATTTAGAATCAGTGTAGTGGCTATGTTTTCTGAATTCAGACATTTGCATACTCAAGACAAAATCTTCTTGGAGAAAAGATTTAAGTTGGTTATTAACTAAATGTTGAAAAATTAAATGGTAAATCTACTTAGAGACATCTAGTTAAAGTTACATATAGGTTCTGTTAATTATGTGACCATCAGTTGCAAAATGTTTATAAACGTTTGATACCGACAGACCCATAATCTGGGCCCCGAACATTTTTTGGGTGTCAAAATATTTTGGAAGAGCATTTTTAGAATTTTTAGAACAATTTTAGAATGTGTAAATCATATAAATAAACTATTGTTTGTTATTGTCTAACTTTTAGACACAGTCAAACACTTAACGTATACTTTTCTTGTTGGTCCACAATGGCATGTTGGGTAGGAGACCCATCCAGGCAAATATAAAGTTCATTTTTTGCCCTTTGCCCTTTTAATTTAAATGTGTTAATAATGATTTCATGCAAAAAAATGCATTGGATTGTGCCCCAATCTAAAAGTGTCAGAGTGTGAGAAACAACAAGTTAGGTTCATGTCAGTCAAGTATTTCTTGGAATCCAGAAACATGATCCATGCTTTTATCTGGTGTGTTGTGCTTCTGGACACTGATCAAAATTGTATGGAACCTCTTTAGAAATCATTGTTCATCCTGTCTGACTTAAGCAAGTATCTCCTGTTTCTGAAATTCAGCTCCTGAGAAACAATCCTTGAGTTATTCTCACCTTAAACAAAATGTTTCACATGTGGCTTTTATGTCTTTTTGGTCAGACAATCCTTTTTAGCTCAGTCTCAGCTGAATATGACTCACATAATATCACAAAATATCATGCTTTTCTCACCTGGGGTGGATTTCAGGTTAGGTATTTCAGTAACTGATGAAACAATATTGAGATTTGCTTTATTTTTCTTCAGGCAAGAATAAGAAAAGACATTTATCCTTTGGGATAACATGTTTTCTGTTGGTGAATTGTATTCATTTGGCTAATCATAGTATTTGGATACTTGGTATTTGGAGTTTTCCATATGATAATGTCATTTTGAGCAGATTAAACTGCCAGTTACAAGCAACAAGTCTTACTTAACGTACTAATGTACTTTAGACTGACTTGATTGTTTGGGATCAAATAATGTGTGGGCAGTATTTAATAACTATGTTGTGTGTGGTGACGGCCCTGTGGAAAAGAGTTTTGTTGAAGATTTTACATTTGTAATTAGTCAACAGTCAGTAATTGGTTATTTGCCTCACAGCTTTGGACAAACACTGACTAGCCTCTCTGAGGGTGTGACTTTTGTGGTATGTTTCCTTGGTTTAATATAATAGCTCCGCTATTCTGGTCAATGTCTAAACAGATGTTCAGGAAGCAGCCTCATCAATCAGGCCACTCAGCGCCATTGCACCTTTGCCCTGTCCCAAATTAGCCATTCTGCCAGCATAGAGAGAGACATTTCCTGCCTGTTGACTCTTTTATTTTCTGCAGTTGTGGGAATCACCTGCCAATCACTGTACTTGCAAAGCTGCATGCCAAATGGCTTTAGTGCTGACAAAAAACTGAGTTGACATTACAGCTAACCTATGAGCAATTAGTCCAATTTAAAGTAGCTGATTGCTTTCATTAGAAGGGGTGTCCACAAAGATTTGGACATGTAGTGTAGCAGCATCAGGTTATCAGTTGGTGCCAAACAGTTTCAGTATTTCAGCAAGTGCCTCGTCAATGAAGATCTTGCATTGTAGTCTCTGTTTTCCTGTTCATTAAGTCTTCTGCAAGTAGAAATCTCTGACAAATGCACAATCGCCTGCTGAAGGCTGTTTCTGATCTGTTGGGCCCGCAGTTGAGATTTTGCATTTATGAAGATTAGTAAGGATTCTTCTGCCATCAGCAAACAGATGTTTCCCTTGGCCAAAGCCAAAGCAAAGCTGTCTACCACCTGTCTTACCAGTCCCTTTGCAAACCAGTGCGTTTTTCTCTTCTTAATGATATTTTACACAGTTGATTTTGGTAATACCAAATGTCTCCAATGGTTTTATTCTTGTTTTTCAGCCTCATAATAGTTTGACTTTCATTGGCACAGCTCTTGTTCTCATGTTAAACAATGGCAACTACAGACTCCAAAGGTATTTGAAAGCTTGGAAGCAAGTCCATGTACAGTATTTTTATACTTGTACTAATGAAGCAATGGAACACACATAAGTAATCATAAACACATGTGAAGCCACATGTATTTATGATTAACCAACATTATGGTGCCCTGAGAGGAAAGGGGCTGTGTAAACAAAGTGTTGTCATTTCAGTGTGGTAAAGCCAAAATGGATGCAAATACACTTAAAGTCTGGAATGTGTACTTTAATCATGTATGTTAGTTTCGATTTGAAATTGTAAACTGTGTAACAGAGGGGCACTTTAACACTTCATTCTGACTGATTGAACAGTGCCAGCACACACACACATTTTTATATTATGCTAATTACAATAATTACATGTTACATTTATCGCTCCTATCATACCACTGTTTGCAATAATTCAGTGCACTTTATAACAATGCTCTTTGTCCAATACTGCATGTAATTTCACTGCCATGTTCTTTGCACAATACCTGCAGCAGTGCCCAGCTTTGTAAATGTCTAATACATATCCTATTTGAAATAGCCTTTTCTTTTTTGAATAGTATTTTTATTACATTTAAATAGCTTCCATTATCTATTTGTGTATTTCTGGATAAGTGAATAAATATGGTTCATGACGTATTACGATCATAGGACCTTATATGGACTTAGGAGAAAGGTAGTTGATTAATGTCTATCATGTGTACATCTGTGAGAACAGTTTAAGATGAGCAAGTAATACCCAAGAATTCTATTTCATAGTGAGTGCGATGCAAAACAGTCACAGGAAAAACCTTAAAATTTCATGTTTAAAATGTAAATGCTGCTGAAAGTCTGTGTGTGTGGGGGTGTGTGTGTATCCTGCTGCAGCGTGGGAGACAATGTCTTCAATCCAGTGAGCATTTAAGTAGGACTGACACCAAGCAGCTTATAGTGCCTGCCTTGCCTAGTATCTGCAACAGAAGATGAATGTTATTTTAACTGCACTTTAACATCTCTCATCAAAATGTTATTTGCTGCATCAGTGGGATGCTGCATTATCTTCCCCCACTGTCATTCTGCTGGTATTCTGAATAATCTCATCAAGAATCAAGCTAGCTGTCTATCTTAATAAAGCAAGACTCTGCATTTGCTAAGGAGAAAATGAGTGGGAGAAAAACCAAGGCAAAAATAGAGTTAGTCTGTCACTTTTTGACAAACTGCACTGCAATTTATATGCATTTCTGCATATAAGCCATCACTAGTAAAAGGTCATAGGAGAGTTGTATGTACATCATTATACAGGAGAGCGTTTGAAATTATTTGCTAATTAATCATGTTCATTAATGCTGATACAGGGCTCCTTTTTAATTGCCACATTTGAGGCAACATTGAGATGTGCCAGCTCAATGCAGATGTTTGCTGAACAGTTGAAAATCAATGACTGCATCTCAGGCTTGACAAGGAATGGATCCTGGAACATAATTATCTTGCTTGTGGAGGTTTGGTTCAATATCTGCCAACAGCCATCCCACTGAGGTGAACAGGTCATGGACATTCCTGCCATGCTGGACACACTGTAGATGAATTACACTGATGCAGGCTTTTAATCTTTTAAAGCCTCAACTCAACTTCACTTATAGAAAGATCACATTTTTAGCCCTTATAGAAAAACATAACTTTTTTTTGTGGTGACATGTGGATGCAGAAATGCAGAACATTCTTTCATTTTGAATGAGCATGACCAGCAAGGAGCAAACAGAGGCCCTGTACAATAAAACATACACACACACCACACCACCAAATACATTTACGTCATCTGCGCTATTGCACAGATCTTACATATCCATCATACTAGTGATGAAGTAGTGGCATATGCTGTTACATAACTACTACTACTGACACTTTATTGCTTTCATTAAGCTTGTCCACTACATAATGTTCGGGACTCAGACACTGTCTCAATCCTCAAGTCTAGGCTAAAAGGGTTCATGGACACAGGGAATTGTGGGAAAATGAGATGCTGTAGCTGTTGTCCTGCCACTTGCTCGCAGTCACCTTGGTTTGTGGACGGTGGAATGGATGGATGCCAGTGTTTCAGGTTGCCTCTGTGTTTGTTTCCTTCTAGCCCTCTCCTTTTAATTAGGCTGTTGTAGTCAAATCTGCCAGACTCATTAGCCACACCCTGATAATGTTTAAATTCTCTGTAATCCATAAATCCAAACAGAACTAATTCTGTCTCTTTACCTTCTCTGAGTTAATGATTGAAGCCTGACCACTGGGCTCCCCTGCTACCCGCATCGTACCAGCAGCCCACCCCTCTGCTCCTGCTGTATTATTGAGCATGTCAAAGAGCGAGCGACACAGTGCGAGAGATGCTCCATTCCAGCAACAGTGCAGGCTGTATTCTTAGTAACTGAGGTGAATGTGGCCTCATCATAACTAGAGTTTAAATAAAGATTAAACTTCATTATGAAATAAATTATATGTAATTAAATATAGATTAAATTTTATAAAAAAGTATATTATGATTATATCATCACACCTCAGCAGAAAAATCATGTGATGGTACAGTGACAATTTCTCAATAATTTAGATAGTAGTAAATAGTAGATTATACCAGAGGAGGATGGGTTCCCCCTTATTTGTCTTGCTTCTTTTCAAGGTTTCTTCCCCTAGCTCTGAGGATTTTTTTTTCTTTGCTTACCAGGGCGTTTTATAATTGTTTTATGATTTGTTTATCTTTTTTCCAAAATGCTTTCCTGCATCCTCACCACAAAGAAATTCGATCTGAAGTCTTCGAAGGAATATCTTCAAAGAAAACAAGTCCTGTGGACTAAGCTAAAATTGAAGTGTATGACATTGTGTTGCCAGTGGCACTGTTAACATTTTACTGGTAGAGGGAAGAATTAATTTCATTGAATAATTGAATTGCAAAATTTGTGAAAAGACCTCAAAAGAGCAGTGCATGTAAGACTACCCCAAACATCTCACACAAATGATCTTGCTGTCGATTGACCACAACGGCCACTCCGGATCCAATAAATGATGCTTTTGTGTTACCGTTTGTTGCTACTTTTAGTTTCTTTTCTGCTTGCCAAACCCTGCTACAGTGGGGAAATCAAACAAACTACAAGCTTGTTCCAAATGAAGTTCCAAAGGAAGTTCTGCAGACGCTACGAGAGCTCAGCCTTCAGAGTGGGTGACAAGGTGGTCCTAAGGAAAGCAAAAGCCAAATTGTCACAAGCCATAAGAGAAGCAAAACACGCACACGCTCAGAGACGCATGACCACTTCAAAGACACAGGTGACATGCACGGCATCCAGGACAATTACCACTTTCAGGACAATGCCACCATTGTCCCACAGAATCTCAATGGAAAGCTAAGCTTGCTGGGCCTCAACACCTCTCTCTGAAACTGGGTTCTGGACTTCCTGACTGGGAGGCCCCAGTCAGTCCGGGTTGGGAATAGCATCTCCAGCACCATCACACTCAACAGTGGCCCCCCCAGGGCAGTGTTCTGAGTCCTCTGCTGTTCACCCTGCTGACCCATGACTGTGCAGCAAAACACAGCTCAAGTCACATGATAAAGTTCACAGATGACACAACAGTGCTGGGTCTCATCAGCAAAGGCGCTGAGTCAGCACACAGAGAGGAGGTGTAAAGTCAACAACCTTCACCTGAATGTAGCCAAGAACAAGGAAATGGTTGTTGACTTCAGGAGAGCACGACACAACCACTCTCCGCTCAACATCGACGGTTCCTCTTCTGGAAAATCAGGTTATCTATATTTGCTTAACTATTCCATGGTTCTAGGTTGATTGGTGTAAAATGTTAAAATTATGCAGAGATTTGCATAATGTAAACATAAACTTTACACTACACATAATTTAGAAAAATGGCAGGTGGTTCTTCTAGGTCACTGTCCCAAATAATCCTTGTTGGCACCTTCATTTTCAGAGTCTAGTTCTTATACAGAAATTGAAAATGAATTGAACTTCAGAAAAACAGAGAAAGCAATTGCAATGAGAATTTTAAAACTAAGCACATACCTTTTAGGTAGGAAGTAGGAATGTCCTAATCCGATCCAGTATTTGCTTAATGGACAGCTACCATGCTAAAAACATTTGATAGTGTTTTGTCCGCCAAATCCACTCAGTCTGGGTGTAGATATGCAACAACCAAAACATTCTATTCCATTATCTCCATTTGGGAAGATATACTTCCACCCATCTTTACTCTTGCATTACAGCTGGTTACAAATGAAACTATTGTGGATTTCTTAGCTTTTTTTTGCCATTTAAAAAACTCTGGAAGTGGAATTAAATGTAAAAAGGTTGCATTTCAACTGATAGTGGAGCATTTCTATTGGTCCATTTATCATTAACTTTTTGACACAATATAAGGAACACCTACCAGATTACAATTATGTCAAAAAGTTAGAAACCGCAAAATTTAGATACAAAACATATACAGTGGGGCCAAAAAGTATTTAGTCAGCCACTGATTGTGCAAGTTCTCCTAAAGAAAGATGAGAGAGGTCTGTAATTTTCATCATAGGTACACTTCAACTTTGAGAGACAAAATGAGAAAAAATCCAGGAAATCACATTTTTTCTCAGATTTTTTAATAATTTAGTTGTACATTATGGTGGAAAATAAGTAGTTGGTCACCCACAAACAGGCAAGATTTCTGGCTCTCACAGACCTGTCACTTCTTCTTTATCGTTATCTGTATAAAAGATACCTGTCCACAGCCTCAAACAGTCAGACTCCAAACTTAACCATGGCCAAGACCAAAGAGCTGTCGAAGGACACCAGGAAGAAAATTGTAGGCAAGCAGGTTGGTGTGAATAAATCAACTGTGGGAGCAATTGTAAGAAAATGGAAGACATACGCAAGATCTCATCCCGTGGGGTCAAAATGATCATGAGAACGGTGAGCAAAAGTCAAGTCAAGTCAAAACGGCGACAGTGGCAAGGAAAAACTCCCTCAGAGCTGGAGGAAGAAACCTTGGGAGGAACCAAGACTCACAAGGGGGACCCATCTTTATCTGGTCAGAACTATTTAAACATTAATGATAAAAATTACCAAACCAGGTGAAACAGATAGTTAAAAATGGTTTTAACATGGTCACTAAGCAGGTAGTAGTGGTAGGCGGGTGAGCCGCTGGTCTGCTATGGGCGGTGGTGGGTGAGGGGCCTGCTGGTTGGACCGGTAGGTGGCAACTGGTTTGACGAAGGTAGAGGGGACCTCAGCGGGCAATCTTCCAGCAGGCCATTTACTCGGAGAAGGTATAAAGAGAGGGTTAATTCTGAGAGGAATTTTATGGAGAGCAGAGAATGTTGGGCAGTATCAGATTGTGTCTGACGACTCCGGCAGGTCTGATTATAACAGCCTAATTAAAAGGAAAGAGCCAGAAGGTAACACGGACACGGGAGCACCCTGAAAATGCCTGCATCTATCTGCTCCACTGTCAACAAACCTGAGTGATCGCGTGTAAGCAGCGAGACGACAGCTCCAGCATCTCAGTGTACTACAATTCCCTGGGTCCACGAACCCCTGGACCTGCAACCTTTATCTAAAAAACATTAATTACCAAAAGCTAAACTTTTTAGCTAAATCCCAGAACTACATGGAGAGACCTGATGAATGACTTGCAGAGAGCTGGGACCAAATTAACAAAGGCTACCATCAGTAACACACTATGCTGAGAGGGACTTAAATCGTGCAGTGCCAGGCGTATCCCCCTGCTTAAGCCAGTACATGTCCAGGCCTGTCTGAAGTTTGCCAGAGAGCATATGAATGATCCAGAAGAGGATTGGGAGAACATCATGTTGTCAGATGAAACCAAAATATAACTTTTTGGTAGAAGAATGCTGGGTTGCATCCCAAGAGCACCATACCTACTGTGAAGCATGGGGGTGGAAACATGGCTTTGGGGCTGTTTTTCTGTAAAGGGGACAGGACGACTGAACTATGTGTTAAGGGAAGATGGAACGAGGCCATGCAGCGTGAGATTTTAAGCCAAACCTCCTTCCATCTTCCAGCATGACAATGATCCCAAACACACCGCTCAGGCAATGAAAGAGTGGCTCTGTAAAAACCATTTCAAGGTCCTGGAGTGGCCTAGCCAGTCTCCAGACCTCAACCCCATAGACAATTTGTGGAGGGAGTTGAATATCTGTGTTGCCCAGTGACAGCCCCAAAACATCACCTTTCTAGTGGAGATCTGCATGGAGGAATGGGGCAAAATACCAAAATACTACAGTGTGTGCAAACCTGGCGAAGACTTACAGGAAACGTTTGACCTCTGTCATTGCCAACAAAGGTTATGTTAAGTATGGAGTAGAACTTTTGTTATTGACCAAATACTTATTTTCCACCATGATTTACAAATAAATTCTTTAAAAATCCTATAATATGTATATACTATCCTATAATATATAATAATGTGATTTCCTGGATTTTTTTTCTCATTTTGTCTCTCATAGTTGAAGTGTACCTATGATTAAAATTGCAGACCTCTTTCATCAAGAAGGAGAACTTGTGGCTGACTAAATACTAAAAATATTTTGGCCTCACTGTATATACAGGGCAAAGACATATGCATACGCTCATTTAAATTATTGCTAAAAGTTCCAACAAATGCCTTGTGATAGCCCACATAAAAAGGGTTGCTTGGCAGGATTTATTGACCAACACAAAGTACAATAAAAAGGAGCTTAATGTAGATTTGAGAAGGATGATTGTAGACCATTGAAGTCAAGATTTTCTTCTGGAGCCATTTTAAACAACTGCAGATTTCATGATCCAGCATACATTGCAAGGTCTGGAACAAACTCCAAACGATTACCCTCAGCTCAGCTCAGAGTGGAAAGTGATTAGAATGGTCAGAAACAACCCAAGAACTGTAGGCCTGCCATGAACTGGAAGCTGTTATGTGTCACTTTGACCCTGTCTTAATTTCAAAACCCAAAAACATTGGGACAAAATTGTTGATACCCCTCGGTTAATGAAAGAAAAACCACAATGGTCACAGAAATAACTTGAATCTGACAAAAGTAATAATACATAAAAATGCTATGAAAATTAACCAATGATTTTCAACCATGCTTCAACAGATTTAAAAAAAATAAAAAAAAACTCATGAAACAGGCCTGAACAGAAATGATGGTACCCTTAATATTTTGTTACACAATCTTTTGAGGCAATCACTGCAATCAAACAATTCCTGTAACTGTCAATGAAACTTCTGCACATCTCAGCAGGTATTTTGGCCCACTCCTCATGAGCAATATGCTCCAGTTGTCTCAGGTTTGAAGGGTGTCTTTTCCAGACGGCATGTTTCAGCTCCTTCCAAAGCTGCTCAATAGGATTTAGGTCAGAAGGCCACTTTAAAATAGTTCAATGACAAACTAGTTCAATAGTTCTATCATTTTTGTCCAGGCCTGTTTATTGAGTTTACTTTTTAATAGAATTCTGTTGATGCATGGTTCAAAATCAATGTCAGATTTTAATTTGTTCATTTTCATAGAATGTTTTGTTAAAATGCTGTTTGTGGACTACAGTTCAGCATTTAACACTATTATTCCCTCAAGACTCACCACGAAGCTGGAAGATCTAGGTCTCCACCCATCCATCTGTGACTGGATCTCCAACTTCCTCACAAACAGACCACAAGCTGTTCGGGTAGGCAAGCATGTCTCACCCACCCTCACCCTCAGTACCGCCTCAGGGCTGTGTCCTTAGCCCTCTGCTGTACTCGCTGTACACCTCAGACTGCAAAGCCAGTTACAGCTCCACCAACATCATTAAGTTTGCTGACGAAACAGTTGTGGTGGGCCTGATCTCAGGAAATAATGAGAAGGCCTACCTGGAAGAGATTAGAAACCTGGAGAACTGGTGCCAGGATAATAATCTCCAGCTAAATGCCAGCAAAACGAAGGAGCTGATTGTGGACTTTAGCAGGAAACAGCAGAGGAGCTATCAACCTGTCCACATCAGTGGAACGGCAGTGGAAAGGGTAGAAAGCTTCAAATACCTTGGAGTGACCATCTCTCAGGACTTGTCATGGAGTTGCCACATCAACACCATAACGAAGAAGGCTCGTCAGCGCCTATACCACCTGAGACGACTGAGAGACTTCAGACTGCCCTCCAAGGTACTACGATCCTTCTACTCCTGCACCATCGAGAGCATCCTCACGGGGAACATCACAGTCTGGTTTGGGAACAGCACCAAGCAGGACAGGCAAGCGCTACAACGAGTGAGATGTTCAGCAGAGCGAATCACTAGGATGGAGTTTCCTGACCTGCAGTCCATCTACAAGAAGCGGTGTTGGACCAAGGCCAAGAAGATTGTGAAGGACCCCAGTCATCCCAACAATGGACTGTTTTCTCTGTTGCCCTCGGGGAAACGCTTAAGAACCCTGAAGGCTAACACAGAGAGAATGAGGAGGAGCTTTTTTCCACAAGCCATCCGTGCCCTGAATGGGGACAGGGACTAGGACACTAAATTAAAATATCTACATACACAAACTGGACCCTCACTCACTACAATACACAACTATGGCTCACGGACAACTCACTACGGACAATAATGCAAATATTTCTTTTTAACTCACACATACACTCACATATGTACATTAACTTAAATGTAACTTTAATTTTATTTATTTAAAAAAAAAGTTTTGCACTTCTGCACTTTATTTCATTAAGTTAAGGTTTAGTTTAAATTTAGATCTTATTGAATAGCTTTGATGTGGGCAGACTGTCAAAAAAGCATTTCACTGCAAGTTATACTGTGTATTGCTATGTATGTGACAAATAAAATTTGATTTGATTTGATTTATTTAGTATTACTTTTGTCAGATTCAAGTTATTTCTGTGACCATTGTGGGTTTTTCTTTCATTAACCGAGGGGTACCAACAATTTGGTCCATGTGTGTATGTACTGTGATGTATGTAGTCTACTTGTTTGCCCCCCCTAAAAAACAATATAAGTGACAAAAAAAACCTTAAAGCCAAATTTGCCGGTGATGAGTGTATGTACACTTCTGACTATACATTAACCTTTTTTTATCACCAACCTAAAAGAGTGAATATACCACAACTGTTTAGAATATTTTTTTATTTTTGTATGGATACATTTTATTTAGTTTGTTTTATCATAAATTACATAAATATAAAAGTACAATCCATGTTTATAAATGTGCAACTTGCAACCAGAAGGAAATTGCATACATTATAGTCAATGGTTCAGCACAATGCAGGCAACGTGAATCATATATAGCTGTCGGATGAAGATAAATGAGCTTAAGTCAGAGGGATGAATCCAGGTTTAGACTACTCAGGCACATGCCATATTAGGCCAATTCGATTCATTTGATCTATTAGTAGAAATGCAAAGCCAAAAGCAAGTTAATTGGAATTGTAATGGTTTGTTTTGTGCATCTCAACCAAGTCTAGAATTGTACTATATCTGAATTTAGTCTCCAATCCATCACAATCAATAGCCTGTCATTGTGCATGGGACAATTGCTAATACTGACATTGAACAAGAGATCAAAAAGCAGATATGATTAGGATGAATGTGTTTCGTTTTACTCTGAGCCATGTAATGGACATATAATTGAATTAACAACTGACAACAACAAATAAACAACTATAAAACAGAGCTATAGTTGAGCCATGCAGAAAGGTATGTCCTTGACATACCACTACCATAACTCTGACAGTAAAAAGTAACATTAATCTGATTTTACTTGTTGGACACCCGCAACATCTCTTCCCCAGCTGAACTGTGTAACACTGATGATATCAGCAGATCTGATGTGCTGTAAATGTCACCCTGTCTCTTCCCTCAGGTCAACGCTGTTAAATTTTTCATTGTTTAACCTCCTAATGTCACTCATGCAAGCAATGTTTAATTCCTCCCTGTACACAACCACAGGAATTGTAATTCAGCTGTTATAGATAATAATCCAAACCTGGTTTCTGTGCCTCAGGGTACATACAATTAAACACATTAACATGTGAAAGTAGACAACCTCACAGCAACCTCTGGACTTGCTCATATTGCTATAGATAAAAACAAGATAATGTAAAACACTTCCTGTTGCTGAAATAGATGATGGATATGTGGCTACTAAACCCAGAAAAGAAAAGAAAAGAAAAGAAATATAAACCGTTTCTCCCCTCTCTTGCAGTGGGGGAAATGGAGGACTCTGAGGCATATAGATCCATTGGAATCAATGGGGATACATTTTGCAAAATGCAAAAAAGATAATGTATTATATAGAGCAGGTGATTACATTACAGAAAGAAGAATAAGGCAATTGATACTGCATGCAATGTATTTTCTGTCACTAAACGTTTTCCTAACTTTATATACCTTTCAAAGGTTTTATGATGCATCCTCAGGCTTCTAAAAAGCAGATTATACTACAGTAAATGCCTTACTATTACAGGCTCAACCCAAGATCCATGAGATGCATTTGTACCAGTGTGTGCTCATACTTTTTATTTTCAGTACTTATTCTAGAAACTCTTTACCTTTGCTGTGTCACATTATGTTTAGTCTTTTAGCTAGTAAATTGTTGTATCTGTTTGATTATAATGAGTTACTATGGACACAGACAGCTGTCTTCTACACTCCATGTTCCCCAACACTGTTCCTACACACTTGTACAGAAATAGAAAAATATACCTATAAGAGTTTATACAAGTGTATCTCATATGGCTTCAACATAATAGCATGCAGGAATCTACATCAAGCCTGAAGATTGAACTACCTGAGGGTATTTTTTTCTCATTTAAGAAGCAGCAGACAGGCTATTTTTGTCTCAAATCCCCCTTTCCACCATGCCACACTGCACCTTTTGCAGGACACCACAATGTTATGTACACCAGCTGTATGGTGCTGTGACTGATATGATGCTGAAAAGAGAATGAGCTACACTGAGCTAGTTGGCTGGACTGGGCTATGCATTCTCTACATGTAGACACTGCTAGCTATGGAAGTAGGGTGAAGCTAATGATAGAGAGAGAGAGAATGAATATGGAGTTTGGGAAGGGTGAAGGCTAATTGGGAGCACAGTGCTTGCTCCTGCTACCTTTCCAGCATTACTGTTCTCATCTGCCCTTATAACTACATGCAGATTTTTACTGAACAATATCCTCACGTACCTGTTCACCTTCTGCATGCATCCAAGATGCTAGACCACTCACCATTTGTACATGATAATTTAGTAAAGTAAAAGTTCCTAAATGGTTCTTGATGTACAGTCTAGTAAGAACCTATAATTAATATAAGATCTTTACATTATATAGGTGGGGACAAATCAGAGGGTATGGTTTTGTTTACAGCTGCCTGACCAACACAGCCTTTTCAGGTCTTAAAAAATTGCCATTTACTTTGTATGCTGTATGTGTGGAAATTAGCTACAGTCATGTGAAAAAGTTTGGACATCCCAAGAATCTTTTTTTTTTTTTTGTCTGAAAGGTGAGCTTCATCTTTTTGAAAATAATAAAAAACTATTTTCCTGTGGGTAAAACATTAGAACACCTCTACATTTATTACTACTTCAAACGAAAACGTCAGTGCCTAAAATTAGAATCAGGTGCATCAAATTAGCTGTAGATGATTAGAACATCATTAGAGGGGACTTGAGGAGCCTGTCTTATTTAAACCTAAGACATTTAGTTTGGTTTGCTTTTGATTGGTAAAGTGACATGGTGACATTGTCATGGTGCGATCCAAAGAGCCTTTAGAGCACAAGAACCTCTTGTCAACTGTAAAGCATATAGGTTAAAATGTCATGGTTTGAAGGACTCTCCAACATAAAATCCACCAAGAATTCTTTATTGTATCAGAAAACTGCTCATTATAGGGAACCTCTAACTGAAGTTTTTTTCTGCCAAGGGGAAAATATCAGCTATTAGGGCATAGGGTTTTAACGTTTTCTTCACAAGACAATTTCATTTCTATTTACATTTTACAAACGAATTGTACAACAAATTTCTTCAGTTTTATGTGAAGTGGTTAGTTATGTTACATCTATCTCAAAATATTGGTTTAATTAAGATCTATCTGTATGGTTACATGTGGAATCTTTACATTGCACACTTTTGTCACAAATGCACACATTAAACCTAGCATCTTTGAGATCTCTTGCCCTATATATCAGGCATTGTAATTACTTAATGTGTGAAAAAAATTATTCCGGTTATTATTCCGGTTTCCTCTTCTTATGATTCATAACAAGTAAGAAGAACAACTATATATATATATATATATATATATATATATATATATATATATATATATATATATATCATTGATGTCTCTAAAATTTTAAATCCCTGTGGTTCAATCTTTTCTGTGGAAGACCTTAACCTTCTAAACTGGAATCGGCCCAATCTTAACATGACCAGCATTTAGGAAAAATCATATTTTAGATTAAAAAAGAAATTAAAGAAGGTAGCTCATAGGTAGCTAACCAAAGTAATACTGCAGGATGGCATGGAAAAAGCTGATCTCTAACTCGCATTGTTGTTCAGCACTGATACATGCATCATTCCTTCTCTTGGAGGACATTCCCTAATCTTTCATTTGTGTTATCCTTCCCTTTCTTTCTCTCCTTTCCTATCCCACACCATTCTCTGTCTCTTCTCTTTAATGTGTTAAAGCTTATTAGCATATCTCACTCAATGATTTGAGCTAGTAAAATACTCAGTCAGTTTGGGATTTCATAATAATGAATTTGATTTGTGTACAGCAGACACACATTTTCTGAAAGGTAATTTTAGAAGCAGCAGACATGAAATCCATGTTTATTCACCACATACTTCAAAATTCATTCTGTTGAAAATCTGATTGATTCTGAGACCGTTTTACAAGCACTAGCAGAAGAGATCGATATGACTGATCCTCTTTAAGACTCCCAGGATGACATGGGCTCTTAATTGCTTAACAGTAAGAGTGTTTAACCTTGGGCTCAACCCAAAGCTCTTATGCTGTACAACTGTAGAATACATGCAATCCATTACTCTATTAAATCCACCCATGAAAAGAGACTGTGTAATAGGTATGTGTCCTTTTTATACTATTTTGTAAATGACCCATGGTGTATGATAAATATTTTTCATGTTAAAAGAACTTTTGTGTAATGAGAACCTCTACATGAAATCCAGTGCTAATTATATGCTTTTTTCTAAAACGGTATGATGAAAAAAACATTTAGGAACCTTTATATTTAAGAGGGCATATGAATACCATTCTTATATGGCCTGCTTTTGTACTGTTTTTTTAAATAATTTGATCTCTTCATAAGCATGGCCATTTGCAAACACCAAAAGCAATCTAATAAAAATAAAACTAATCTGATGCATAGCTCATATACAGGCTTATGCACTTTTATGCCATGTATTGCTGATGTCACACAGTGGTTTGTGGAAATTAATTTTATAAAGAAAAGATGGGTTCATGTTAGATTGACCCAGATGCACTGGTATACAAATTTTCTCTGAAGTGGTCTACATTACCGAAGGTTTAGTGGTCTGGAGTTACATTACTTAACTGAGATCAGATCCATGACATTGGATCCATGAGTCATAGTCAAATTCCCTGACCAAAGGGCTACCACCACCCCAGTATTAACCCTGGCTCTAAAAGATATTCAAAATACTTCATGCATTTCATGCTGTTTCACTGGAGCTCTTGTACAAGGCAAAGCCAGTATCTCTGGAAATCTTGAAAAACTTGTTGTTTTGTTGATCCATAAGATCCATAAGAAACAGGCTCTACCTAGTGTCGCTAGTTTCTGCTAATCGGTTGTTCATAATACCAAGGGCTCCAACTCCACCAGAAAAGCCATTGTGCCTTGAGCTTCCACATACTGTCCTGGGGTAACCATTTGCAGACTCTGAGAGCTGCTTTTGCATGATGGCCAGCGAGATTTTATTTGAGCTTGTCAAATCCCGCATGGAAATCATCTCACCAGATAGTCTCCTTCCCTCTGTGTCACTTCCCTCTGCATCAGGTGGACAACCAAAGCGACCCTGCCTAAGTCGCGAGCCAGGCCGAATAGCATTGCGTCTTCCTAAGAAAGCATTGGCTTTGTTGCAACGCTGGCAGCAAAGGCAACTCATCTTACCCAGCATCCAGTTGAGCACCTGTTTGATAACAATGGAGATGACGTTGAAGAGTGAGTAGATACAGCAGACACCCATCAAGATGAAAAAGAAGTTGGCAAGTCGATACAGGCCCTGGTAGCTGTAGGCTTCGCTCTGGCTGCTAACCAAGTCTCCAAAACCGATGGTGCTGAAGGTGACAAAGCAGAAGTAAAGGGAGTCGAAGTAATCCCAGCCTTCTACAGGAGTGTACATGGCTGAGGCACAACAGGAAATAATGATAGCTGACAGACCCAGGATCAGCATCACATGGTAGACGGATGGCTTCCAGCCTGGCAAACTGCTGGCTGCAAAGTCCTGGCAGATCCCTGGTGGAAGTAGACCACTGGTACGCAAACGGCGCAGCCGAACTGCTTTCATCACCACAGCTAACAGAGTAATGATACGCTCCAGGAAGAGATTGAAGAACAGAATGGTGGCTGCACAGCCAAACAGGCCGTAGAAGATTAGGAATACTTTGCCAGCCACTGTCACTGGGGTGGTCATCCCAAAACCTAGAGGAATAAAAACAGGATTGTGTGAAAGTTTTAGCACAAAATTACACATTCAGCAGAAGTGGGATATCATGCTATATTGCTTTTTGGGTGCCAGAGGCAAACAAAGTGTTTTAATAATTCTACATCAATTCTACATCTTAACTAAATTGGGTAGATCGTAGTTAAACAATAAAAAAAGTTTTATTGTTTCTTCAATTCTCATTAGTTGTACATACCATATTAAGAAGAATGTAGAAGTATTGCATACAAGCTCGTATTCCAGTTAGAGTTGACTCAAATGACTTTTATTCAGAGTGTGCATAACTCAATGTATCTTAAAAGCTACCCAACACAATTGTGTAGAACCATTTGACATATCATTTTTAAGGCAATTCAACATCTTTTTTTCAGAAAAGTTGCCTGTTATTCAGCATTTGTTTCCATTGGCACAACATAATGTGTGGCTATAATTTGATACTAGTCTGATTCTATCAAACATATAGATCTTTACAAACTTTCTACAATAAGGATGTATAAAGAGGAGAAATCAAACCAATGATATTTCTCAAAGTATTTTATTACAAATTGTATTTAATTATGTGACAAAGTGGGGTTTATGCTGAATTCACTTTATCTCTGATATTGACAAAGACAAGTACAAAGACCATATTTGCTGTTTGTGACGGACACAGATGGAATTTGGCTTCCGCTTATATCCCATCCCAACACACACACACACACACACACACACACACACACACACCAGTGAACACACACAGTGGACAGTAAGCACACATGCCCGGAGCGGTGGGCAGCCATTGCTTTTCTTTATAAATTCAAATGCTGTTTAAAATAAATATGTGTATTAGTTTGCCACTTTTGGCATGATTTACATTTTCCTCAAAAAAATAAATAATGTGATAGAGTTTCGCTTCTTCAGTGGTTCAAATGTATGTCATTGTGAGTGTGTATGTTTCTCTGAGTGAGAGAAGAATAAGATGCATTAGCTGTTTGGGAATCCTGCCGCATTGACGTTTGCTGGGAGAGGACAGGTGGAGGGCACAGGGCAAAGAATGCAATGTCAGCACATCCACTATGCTAGTCCATACACATAAGCACTCAGACATGATTGCACATATTATGAATTCTCTTGTTAAGTGAAAGGCAAGGTGAAGTATGCTGCAGGCTAGCCAGCTTTGTCCCTCCTTATGGTTTCAATTACCTCAGGCAACCACCATCGATTTTGTGCGCTGGTTCAGAGTCATTACTTTCAACTGCTGTGACAGGAAGCGTTAGGGGCGAAAGGTAGAGAAGACAGAACCTGGCAGGCCAACAGCCTTAGGAACGTTTCATGTCTCTTGATTGAATTAACACCAGTATTTCAAGCACATTTGTGATTCATTTATTAAAAATGCAGAAGACATCTGCCCTGTCCTTGTTTTTTTATCTCTCTGTGTTGCTCTCTTCCCCAGTTAGACTGTCCTTGTTTGTCTTGGTCTGCCACGAGGCTTGTAGCAATTGGCTTTTTTGTGTATCCTTCCTTGTCTCAGCCTTTGTCCCGCCTGTTTTTAGCCCAGCCCTACCTCCTGCCAAGCCACCAGGTTCTATTGAGGGGGTCTTGCTGGTAATTATTATTATTTTTATAATGATCTTTATTTTATAGGAGGGGGGCTATGCAGTGCTTCAGTCCTCCAGAGAGCACCAATGAACCAAGGTCTCCTGTCCTCATGCCAGCAGTGTTAGCCACTCTTGTCCATGTGTCGGCTCCCAAATGACCTGTGGTTACATACTTTCAAAACTGTGCCTAGGCAGGATTCACAGACTGCTGCTAGAGTGTGTTGCTGTGTCTGTCCCAGTTAACCTGTCTTTGTTTGTCTTGGTCTTTCATATGCCTAGTAGCTCCCTGGTCCTCCCTGATCTATGTCTTTGTCCAGCCTTTTACTTAGTGTTCCCAGCTGTTCTCCATTGTAGCCCTGACCACTTGTTGTCCCTTTCAGGTGTGTCTCTGTGTATATCTAGTCCTGTTTTTGTCTTGGTCTGGCTTTGTGTTCTCACACTGTTATACAAACTTTGTCCTAGTGTTTGCTTTTGTTTTTGTTTTATTTGGATTTTTCATGTTTAGAAGTTTCAAGTTTAGAAGCAATTAAAATTCAGTCCCCACTGGAAACGTTTTTTTAAGCAAAATTAGCAACCTTTCAGGTGTTTGCTGTAAACCAATCAAACAGAACAATGTAAACAGCTCAACACAACTAATATAACAAGCACTTTCTTTGAATTCAATGCCACTGTTAATGACCACTGCAGTCTCAGAATTATTAGCACATTTAGTACTTGAAGCACCCTTTTCCTGTTATGACCTGCTCCAAATGTGATGCATAGCTATTCTGGTGTCGAACTATGCTTTTAACTGTATCTCTCTTTGCATTTTTTAGCTTTCCTATCTATGTAATGCAGGCTTGTACTTATAGTTTGCACAGACAAGCAAACTGAACTAAACTGACTTCCTCTTTGCACAAAGTCAAATACACTAATGTTTCTTGAGACAGCCAATACTATCAGGGGTCATTAATATACACAATTGACACCCCTAAAATGAGAATTGTTTTTATCACAGAGGAGTAAATGAGGTAAAATACTGTATCTTGTATATAAACCCTGAATAAGGCTGTTATTGGTTTTATACTCAGCTATCTTTCATAGAATGCAGGGAACTATATAGGTCTATTTTGAGAACATCTAAATTGACCATCCCAGCCAATGCATAGGTTGGTGGGACTGGGCCCAAAAGCACAACTAATCTGCTTTCCATTTAAAACTACTGCAGAATAATGAATTGACTCATACAAGGATGCATTTAAAAGTAATCATGAAATAGTTAATGATTGCTTTGAATGTAATTATACCCAGAAGAGTAGAGTTTGTGGGAAATTAAAAGTATGCTCTTATCTTTTAATTATAAACTGCTGCCTCAGCTGAGAAGAAACCATATGTTTTTTTAATAGTGCTTGGGCAAAAAAAGAAAAGGCACTTAGATAGAAACCCAAAATGGTAAGCATTTCTTTATATCCCAGATGCTGTTTTTAGGACATTAATCCCTTCTGAAGGAGTTGTAAAGGTGAAAAAGATCCATTAAGCACCATTAATGCGTCATTATTGTAATTTGCCACTTGAATAAAATCATATATCTTTGTTTGGAACAGGTCAGTAAAACAAGAGAAGCTTTCTTGTGATGCAGCAATCACTCTGGACTGCTTCACTGGTTGGTGTAACAAGAGTAACAAAAGAAGCTGTTTTGTGATACAGCAATCATGTTGTATCCTTTTAGATACAGCTAAATGAAGTTCCCATTGGTTTGGCCTTTACATAATTACAGTGTGTGTTATCCCTTGGCTTCTTCTACTTCTTATTTATTTTCTTCCAGGATAAATACTCAGTACTCAGTATGAACTCAGTAATCAATTAATGCAGACACTTCTTTCAAACTTTGTTGTGTAGGTCTTGTAAATGGCAAAACGGCTATGGCATTTCTATTTTCTACTTTTTAAGATATTAAAGAAAAAATTAAGACAGTTTTTCCATATACTTATAATGGGCTATTGTGACTTATTTATCAAGTTTAAACGGTCTTGAACTGGTTCTTCACTTCTTCACACTGTGCTAATGTTAGGTCTCCCTTTTCCCTTTCACTCTCAGTTTTACTAACTGTATTTCTTGCATCTCCTGAGCCTTTGTCTGTCTATCCCTCTAAAAGTGTCTGTTTCTTTATCCCTCTACAGCTCTTTGTCTGTCTGTCTGACTAGCCCCATACAGCTCTGTCTATCCCTCTGCAGCTCTTTGTCTCTATCTACCCTTCTACAGCGTTTTGGCTCTCTGTCTATCCCTTTACAGCGTTCTGGCTCTCTGTCTATCCCTCTACAGTGCTCTGGCTCTCTGTCTACCCCTCCACAGTGCACTGGCTCACTGTCTACGCTTCTACAGCGCACTGGATCTCTGTCTACCCCTCCACAGCGCACTGGCTCTCTGTCTACCCTTCTACAGTGCACTGGCTCTTTGTCTACCCTTCTACAGCCCTCTGCAACTGCTTTGATGAAATTAATTTAAAATAAATTTTAAAGTATTATTTTGTATATGTCCTTGAATATTTAATCAGCTGCACCAACTTTATTTCATCTTACGTGTTGTCACAATAAGTGACTTGAAGACAGTTACAGTGGGGCCAAAAAATATTTAGTCAGCCACTGATTGTGCAAGTTCTCCTACTTAGAAAGACGAGAGAGGTCTGTAATTTTCATCATAGGTACACTTCAACTATGAGACAAAATGAGAAAAAAATCCAGGAAATAACATTGTAGGATTTAAAAAAATATATATTTGAAAATTATGGTGGAAAATAAGTATTTGGTCAATAACAAAAGTTCAACTCAATACTTTGTAACATAACCTTTGTTGCCAATGACAGAGATCAAACATTTCCTGTAAGTCCAGATTTGCACACACTGTAGCTGGTATTTTGGCCCATTCCTCCATGCAGATCTCCTCTAGAGCAGTGATGTTTTGGGGCTGTCGCTGGGCAACACGGAATTTCAACTCCCTTCTCAAATGTTCTATGCGGTTGAGGTCTGGAGACTGGCTAGGCCACTCCAGGCCACTCCTTCGTTGCCCGAGCGGTGTGTTTGGGATCATTGTCATGCTGGAAGATCCAGCCACGTTCCATCTTCAATGCTCTAACTGATGGAAGGAGGTTTTGGCTTAAAATCTCACGATACACTGCCCCGTTCATTCTTCCCTTAACACGGATCAGTAGGTATGGTGTTCTTGGGATGCAACTCAGCATTCTTCATCCTCCAAACACGACGAGTTGAGTTTTTACCAAAAAGTTCTATTTTGGTTTCATCTTATAACATGATATTCTCGCAATCCTCTTCTGGATCATCCATATGCTCTCGTCAAACATCGGATGGGCAGGGGGACACGCCTGGCACTGCCTTAACGCTTCAGAAAAGCCAAGTTTAAAAGGTGGTAAGTTGTACTTTTATTCAATATTATTTATTATTATTATTTTATTGTTTTCTCTATCCTTGAGAGAGTACAATGAGGATAATGTGTCCATGCTGTTATTTAAAATCAGATAGTTGTTACTTGAATGTGTTACATATTTACCATTAGTGTTGGACACAGAGTGGATTTGGCTTCCTACCCATAAATGCAGTCAACATTCATTCATTTACATTTACATTTACGGCATTTATCTGACGCTCTTATCCAGAGCGACTTACAAAGTTACTCATATTACAAAGGTAGGCCAATGTAGTGTTAGGAATCTTGCCCAAGGACTCTTATTGGTGTAGCACAGCATAGCCATCCAGACCAGGAATCGAACCCCAGCCTCCCACATGGTGCGGTAGCTCAGTGGCAGGTAGTGGGGTTATCTGTTGCGCCACACCAACTACACACCAACGAAACTGTGAGACTAAAGCACACAGCGGGCAGCCATTGCTGCGGTGCCCAGGAAACAGAGAGGGTGAAGGGTCTTGTTCAAGGGCCCAACAGTGGCAGCTTGCCAAGCCCAGGTATTGAACCCACAACCCAGTAATCAATAGCCTTTCCAGGCTCTAACTGCTTAGCCACCACTGCCCCAGTAGTATTAACATACTCCCCTTGTCCTAAAATGACTTGAAAACAATCTACTGCTTCTATTTACAGTGAGAGGTCTCCAACATATGAGGGCGCATTCTGCTGTCCTATATTGATGGTCACTATATGAAATGTGATCATATGGTGGTGTCCAGTAACTTAAGTAACTCTACAGAGTCACAGGTATTGAGGGGGGGGGATACATCTGATACATCTCACTGTTATTTTTTTTATCACTATTATAGTCGTTTGTACATGTTTTGTTGCTGCTGCCCTAAGGACACCAGCGGGTCCTTTCCTCAATCTCTCCAAACATGACATAACAACAGAACTACGACATGGACCTAGCGGAGAATGTGTGGCTTCTGTTCAGTACCTGCAGGACTTGCTATGGGCAACTTACACCACCTGAAGCTGTAGGGCTGCTCGTGCCTTTCTGTCCCGCACAATTTCCCCTTCGAGGGTGGGCACAATTTTAAGAGGGGTCTTTAGAGTCTGTGCCATTAGTCCCAAGCCTATGGCCAAGATGTCGTTCTCATGCATGGAGCATTATTGACTTCCTAATGCATGCCCCAACGAACCAGAGGAGTGCCACACAGCGTCACTGAGCAGCCTGTCCTGCCCCAGAATATGCGTCAGCTTCAAGGCCAGCAATGTCAGCCGTCTCCATTCCTACTTCGGCAGTGGAATTAGCGCCAGTTCCATGTGGCATGTCCTTTTCAATGTATTACTTTAAAATAAAACATGGAACACAAACACAGTATACAGTTATGTGAATTAGTTTTTTTCATACCATCAGACCCAGGATATATATATATATATATATATATATATATATATATATATATATATATATATATATATATATATATATATATATAGAGTTTGTTTGTTTTTTTTAAGTATTTAAGTATTTTGATTGGATAAACATGTTACAGTAAAATGTTTTATGTATTATGTAATGGTATTATATTCATTTTCATGTGGATTTTTGTTATAATTTATTTATATTTCATTAACATAAAAACCAGAACACTGAAAACTGAAATCTGAACACTAAAAGGCCTCCAGATATGAGCAACCCTGCTGGTTCCTGTCACGCCCGTGTCGCCGTGCCTGCCCCGGGGCGGTTTCGTGCCGCGGTGCGCAGGAGTTCATGAGACTTCAAGTCTTTCAGTCACGGTCATGTCATGTTGCTTTACAGACTCTTATATTGAAGAGGACTCTTATGTTGAATTTTACGTTCATGTTATGTTCAGCATTCATGGTTGTGTTAATGTGTTTGTGTTCACTCTTGGTTAATATGTTCCACCTGTGGCTGATGTATTTAAATAGGGCTAGCGCCAGCAGCCACTGCTGAGAGTTAATTCTGTTTAATTTAGGCTGAATCAGTGTTGGATCTTGTGTGCCATTGCTCAGACTGGATCCGTTGGGCTCATTGACAGCCTTTGGGAATAGAGGCTAACCTCCTTAGCCTAGGGAATCCTGTGTATCTGCCGAACCGTTCTGACTCTATCTAAGGATGGAGTGTACCGTAAGGATCTGTAGGGGCTAGTTCCTGTGAGTGATCTTAACTCCCTTAGCTTCGTGCTCGAAGCTTAGTCACGGTCGTTAGCTCAAGTACGGGCTCGAGGTATCGCCTGTATTCAGGGAAGCTAGCCCTATTGTAGTTGAATGTTCAAAGTTGAATGTGCTGACAACAAATCACACAAACATCAATGGAAATCAAATTTATTAACCAATGGAGGCCTGGATTTGGAGTCACACAAAATTAAAGTGGAAAAACACTACAGGCTGATCCAACTTTGTAATGTCCTTAAAACAAGTCAAAATGAGGCGTGTGTGGGTGGGTGGCCTCCACGTGCCTATATGACCTCCCTACAACGCCTGGGCATTCTGATGAGGATCTCCTCCCACACCTGGACTAAAGCATCCGCCAACTCCTGGACAGTCTGTGGTGCAACGTGATGTTGGTGGATGGAGCTACACATGATGTCCCAGATGTGCTTAATCAGATTCAGGTCTGGGGAATGGGCGGGCCAGTCCATAGCGTCAATGCCTTCATCTTGCAGGAATTGCTGACACACTCCAGCCACATGAGGTCTAGCTTTGTCCTGCATTAAGAGGAACCCAGGGCCAACCGCACCAGCATATGGTCCCACAAGGGGTCTGAGGATCTCCTCTCGGTACCTAATGGCAGTCAGGCTACCTCTGGCGAGCACATGGAGGGCTGTGCGGCCCTCCAAAGAAATGCCACCCCACACCATTACTGACCCACTGCCAAACCGGTCATGCTGAAGGATGTTGCAGGCAGCTGATTGCTCTCCACGGCATCTCCAGACTGTCACGTCAGTCACGTGTGCTCAGTGTGAACCTGCTTTCATCTGTGAAGAGCACAGGGAGCCAGTGGCAAATTTGCCAATCCTGGTGTTCTCTGGCAAATGCCAAGCGTCCTGCACGGTGTTGGGCTGTGAGCACAACCCCTATCTGTGGATGTCGGGCCCTCATACCATCCTCATGGAGTCAGTTTCTAACAGTTTGTGCAGACACATGCACATTTTTCTTCTTTTGCTCCTTTGTCTCTGGTAGTTTAACAGTTTCTTAGAAAAGAGTCCTGACACAGCTGCAAGTCCTGTTTTCCAACAATTCACTGAACCGCTTAGATTCACAGCCAGTGACATATCTAAGACTCCCAGAAGGCAATGGACTGAAGTATCATTCTATTAAATAATGGTCAATTAAATTCCCATAAATTCTAATTTGCCTATTCTAGAAGGACCTTAGGGCCGTCCACTAGGTCCAGAGACACATTGAATCACACAAATGTGTTCTTGTATAGCATCTACTAAATATATTGAATTTACATACAGAATATTGAATACATAATGTTTCTACAACTGTATATGGTGATGTATTTGCATTTAAATTCTGGGATTACATGGCATTGTTTTCTTTTACTGGTGCTATTCAGCAATCTTATTTTTGTCTGTATTGGCTATGTCGGGCATGATTTGAGCGTTTCTGTCTGAACCGGATACACAAATCTGTGCTTCTCCAGGTCCAGATTGAGCCGAAAACTAAGCTTTTGACTGTATGTAGCTGCATTTATCTATATTAGACATAATCAGACAAATAATTAAACAATGGATTATTTGAACCATTTGCTTCATCTGGGTAGTAGAACTTTGTATATATGGCCTATGTGCACTTTAGTAACATTAGCAAACCACTGACCACTGTGATGCAAACATCCAGATTTGAAGAAAAGACAGCTTTGACCAAGATATCTAAGATTGAGATACAAGTCTACCAATAAATACACTTCTCCATTCCAAATATGCATTGGAAATGTATTATGCAATGAATGTAAAGATTGGCACACAAAGGAAAACAAATTACTTTAAACCAGAAATCTAGCCCAAGAGAAGCCCTTATTTATAGAATATGGCTGTCTACTATAATAGACACTTTTAAGTCATATACTGGAAATGGCAGCAATGTTCCCTTATAGTAGCACCAGCACTATCCTGTGTAGCTCTTTTGTATCTTCAGTGACAAAAACAACTCTGCAAACAAGCAGATGCATCACTTCTTGAGCGCATTATTGAGCACATTGACAGTAACGCCCAGTCTGATGCAATTTGGCGTCTCTACTGCCAGAAACAGGCTATTTCTGCTGTCTGGCATCTTTGGGGACTTGAATACTAGGCCAGACTCAGAAAACAGAGATGATGAGGCAGAATGTTTTTCCCCCTGATGCCTATGTTACACTGACATGCAGGAAATCATTAGTCACAGGCTAGAGTGCAGGGGGTCTGCGGAGAAGGCTGTGAATGAGGAGGAGTTGGGGTTTTTATGAAAAAAGAAAATATCAGTTTTGTAGCTGAAATTACATAACCATTTGCTCTACAAGTCAGCCTGACACTAAATATGCCATATTGTACTGATATACACGCATAGATTCTGCTTCACACATGCACTTCCCAACATGATGTTGTGCTTTGATAAAAGTTAAAAGCTGTTCCATAACCTTCTCCATATATGACTTTTATTTTACCTAAATAGTATTTTAAATGAGAATATGCATTAAATGCAGTAATCAGTGTTGCGCACACATATGCTAAGTGTCTGAATTCAATACAATAAGTAATTAAAACAAGGTAAACCATCCTGCAAGATAGACAATGAATCACCATTAATGTTTTAAGACATTTTGCTTATTAGAGGCTGTGTCACACAAGCAGCATTCACTGTAATAATAAAAGAAAGATGAACAGCGAACAGTGTCCCATAATGGAGAATAAAATGAACAATAATGCTATTTGGACAAAGGAGAAGGATATGAGTCATAGAGTAGGCTATAGTCACACAGCACAGAAAAAGCAAACAATCATTCTTGGCTTTAAACATTTGCTTAAATTGATAGATATTGTTTAACTAGCCTACTCCATAGCCTACCCCACTTTGCACTCTAATGGACATAGAATTA